>NW_026108147.1:2400000-2731666 GCF_022539315.1 Serinus canaria | reverse complement strand
GTTTCTGCTGTGAATTATTTTGACTCAATGGCCAATCAGGGCCAAGCTGGGTCGGGGCTCTGGAGAGAGTCACGAGTTTTCATTATTATCTTTTAGCCTTTCTGTATTCTTTAGTATAGTTTAGTACAGCATTCTTTAATATAATATAGATCATAAAATAATAAATTAGCCTTCTGAGAACATGGAGTCAGATTCATCCTCCCTTCCTGCCACGGGGCACCCCACAAATACAATACATGGGTACATCAGTACAAAAGGATTTGAGCAGAGAAAATAATGTGAGGGTACACTCAGCGTTTGAACATTTGCTCCCAAATGATAACTCATTTCCTTCAAGGGAAGCCTATGTACACAATTCTCAAAAACTGGAGCCTCAGCCCTGTGTTGGAGATTCACCTCTTTGGGAACCCAAGTGGAATTAGCAGTTGGACTGCAATGCACCTTTTCTTCTTGCCCCAGATTTAAGTGGGACAAATGATCCCAATCAATGTTAAAAGCTCAGGCTGGGCAGATTTCAATCCACTGCAGAGCCGGATTCACCAGTCAAGATATAACTTAGCAACAAAACTTTCCTTCCAGCAAAGTATCCATACATCCAGCTGGACATGTGCCCAGACCACAGAGCTGTTCAAACAGCCTTGCTGGAGAATTCAGTGCCCCAGAAGTCAGTCTCCAAGCCAGAGTCTCCCAATAACTTGAACAATAAAATCTCTGCACCCAGTCATTAAAAGGAGGCAATGCTGTCAGTGACTGGAGGAAATGGCAGGTCCCTTGCTAGTTCAACAAGTAATTACATACCCTGTTTGTGAAAATGCTCCCTGCCAATGGAAACATCATTTTTAATAATTTTTAAGAGGTTGTTTTTTTTTAATAGCCACTCTATAAAGCAAGCTGGGAATAAATACTCATTAAAATCAGATCTAGAGCTCAGTAAAAAAGCAAAAAGCAAATGCAGTGGGTTTCATTGGTAAACTTTCTCTCCCATGGTCCCAGGCCCCACAGAGCTGCCTCACTGTGCTGTGCTCTCTGCAATCCTTTCAGCAACTTCCCCATCTCCACTAAAACCCAAACTGGACAGGCCAAGCTCTCCAATGACATCAAATCACATGGCTTTGTACAAATTCTCTGGATCTTTAGCACTCAGTCCCCTTTCCTAATTTTTTCCCAACCCCCTTCAGTCTCATTTCCCTCTGGAAGGAACAAAAACCAGTCCTGAGGCACAAACTGGATCAAACAGGTGCCACCCATCACAGCACTTTGGACACAACAGGCTGTGACAGAACCACAAAGAAGAAAAATGTCTTTTTTTAATAAAGAGCATGGTTTTGCACTCACATCAAGCAAATCCCTAAGCATGAGCATTAAAATACAGCCTGCCCATGGGAATTCTGTTTGAAATAAGGCTGATCAGGTCCAGACAGAGCAGAAGAAACTTCTACCATGCCACAGGAGCTCTCCTGAGGTTGCTGCTGCCCACTTCCCTTGGGACGCTGGCTCAAACTGGAAGCCAAAGGGACAAGCTAGTTAAATTATATAAACTTATTTTGCTAGTATAAAAATAAACAGAACTTTTTCTTTTCTTTTTTTTCTGAAAGCACTTAAAGCAGACATTGTTTTTTCAAGCCTTCCCAAGATTTTGAAGGATGTTCCTCAAATTTTTAATGCAAATACCAAGTGTATATTTTGACTACCAGAAATGAGAAATGTTTTGAAAAACAATTTTGCTGGAAGTTTTGTAACTTGAAAAAAAAAAAAGTCATAAAAAAATACTTCACAGAGAAACTTTTCTGTGGAAAATTTTGTTTTTAAAAAGCCCAGTGATTTTCACATCGTTTTTTGGACTGCTGCTAAGAGGAGAAAAGCTGCTCCCATTCATAAAGAGGAATTTGGAGGCAGAAGTTTTGGGGTCTGTGCAGGTAAGAGCATCTTCACCTTGGCTTTCAGCTCCACACAGCCTCACCTGGCTGCATTTCCTGACAAAGGAGTGAAGCCAAAGCTGGAGTTTCCTCCTGTGAAATAGAGCCTGTTGGTCAGGATACTGCAGCCATCAGCTGAGCAGCAGGACAGTGGCCAGTCCTGCACTTCCAGGGGTGCAGAGCTCCTGAGGGCTGGAACATCCTCTCCATGCACCTGGGACCCCAGGAAGAGTCATGGCTCTTTTGAAGTGTGATTACAGCTGTGCAAATAATTACATTTTGGTTCCCTGGGTGGACTTGAAAACATGCTATTCTGTTTCAGATCCATCCAAAATGGTTTCAAAATTTTGAGTGCACCAAGAGATAGAAATCATCCAGCTCCCACCTGGGGTCAAATGAAACAATGCATTTCCAGAAGGAAAGAGAGAAAATATCATTTTAAATGGGAATTGTTGGTCAGCAATGCTTTCCTCTGCACACAGCAGCAATGAAACAGCTTTGGGGGGCTTGCAAATCAACACTGCAAATACACAGCCCCTCCAGAAGGCACAGAGATTGTCACAGCATGGCTGAGACAGGCAGGAGGCACCACAGAGTTGCTGCAGGGCTCATGCCACCCTGGCACCTTGCCTTGCCCTTTTGTCCCAGACCATGCAGAGCTGTGCTCAGGGGTGCAGAGGATCATGCCCAGGGCCCTGCCTCCTCTGGGACTGCTCTGTCCTGCCAAAACTCCATCCACACATGGATTCCTCACAGCAGGCCCAAGCTGCAAAGTTGGTTCTTGACTGGATTTGCATCTGGTTTCTCCTCTCCTTTGCAGGAAGGGCTTGCAGAGGGGACTTCTATCAAGTCCCTGAAGTTTGTGGAAAGGGAAAGACTGTGCAAATGCTGAACAGCAAAATATGAGATGCTAGAAGTCCAATGTCAGCAAGTCCAACAGTATTATTACTCTGCCCAACCACACAGTATTCCCAAACACACTGGAAAACAAAATTTGCTATTTATGTTTTTCCTGCCAGTATCATCTTTAAAAAATCTGTAAAATGATTCTGACTCATTAAAATCAGCTTTCTATTAGCTCTTGTCTGCTTCCCAAAGGCTGAGGAAGCCACCAAGAGCACTGCCATCACTCACTGTGTGACCCCACATGAGCTGGGTCACACATGGAGAAGAGCAGCCAGTGCCCTGAGAGGCCTCAGGACATGGATCTCCTTTTGGAGGAACCCCTCATGCCAGAAGAGCCCCACAGCAGTCAGCAGGAATCCACAGGACAGATTTTGTGGCCTGATCTGGGCTTACATAGGTGGGGTGGATGAAAGATGACAAATGACATTTCCTGCCCCAGTTCTCATCCCTTGGGATTGTCACCCAAGCCTGGCTGGAGCAGCCCAGCTCCTGCTGTTATCCTGAATATAAATTTGCACTGAGCTCTCCTTCAAGTAGTTTGCATATAAAGTGAAGCTGGCATACTTTGGCACATGAAAATGGATTTAACGAAGGCCTGGTTGAAAACTGCTTGGTGCTTGCCAAGAATATTTCACCAAATCTGAGCAGGCTCTGGGCCAGGCTCTGTCTGTTCCAGATGCGTCAGGCTGAGTGAGGCTCTCTATTCTGAGAGCAGGGATGACTCACCCAGACAAACTCCAGGCTTGGTGTGCAGGGTGGAGGAAACAGCCTGCTCCAGCACAAAGACACCGAGTCAGGGGGAGCCTGGGCATTGCTTCAGCAGCCTTGCATCTGCACCTGGGAGTGTTTGTGCTCCCTGCATGCATTTCCCTAAAAATATCCCAGCTCTGGGATACCTTCTCCAGTTCTCCCTCTGCCATCTCCTCTGGTTTTAGTTTGATGATCAAAAGTCAAACTTCTCCTGTATTTTTCCACATTTCATAGCAGAGAATAACCCCAAAATCCCATCCAATGTTCTTCAGTCCCTGCAGACTCAAGTCCAACAGTGAGAATGAGATAATTTGCCTTTTATTAAAATTAAAGGTGCCATATTATATTGAGAAGAACTTTCCCTCTGTTAATTGTTAAATCAGATTCCTAATGTAACATCAATTATGATTAATTGATTGTTACCTACCTTGTATATACAACAGAAGGAAAAAGTGACAACATAAAATTCCATAATAAAAATTTCCAGGCACCACTGTTTGGAGATTTTTGATTTAAGGTTTAAATTTGCCTTCCAACTCCTGGCTGCAGCAGAGGATTGAACAGAAATTGTCTTGTATTCAACAGCTTTAACAAGGTGTGAGAAAAGGGCCTGAGGTGAAGATGCTGGGTTGGAGAAGACACAAGGTGGAGGATCAGTCACACAGAAAGGGGACCTGAGTTTGAAGATTGTTTGCACCCAGCCTAGCTCAGTCTGGAACTGAGGATAGAGAACCATGAAGACAACCTGCATGGAATGGGTCAGCTCCTCAGTTAATGCACGAGGTCTGACAGGATGGTGCAGCAGTAAATTCTTTCAGAAAACATCTCAGTCCTCCTTTGAGCAGGACTTACCCTGATTTCCAAGGGCAGCAGCCCCGCAAGCCCCAGTCCTGCACTGCCAAGGGGTGCAAGGCTCCTTTGCACTCTGTGGATTTCCAGCCTTACAAACTGAATGTGCCAAAATCACAGCTTGCTACTGCAGTCTCTCCTTCACTCCCTGTGCTGATGCTCCAGGCAAAGTTTCACTGCAATGCACATACCCCCAGAAATGTGCCTGTGGTTCTTGGAAGCCTAAATTTGAACTTCTAAATAGCATGACAAAAACAACTGAGAAGTAACTCAGTGCATCATCCATGGCATTTATTAATCTTAGATCACCCATGCTCACTGGCTGCTTTTCTGAGTAGCCAGCAGCAGAGATTGATTTCCTTCCAAATGATTTCTCCCTTCTTGAGTCCGAAGGGACCTATGTGAAAAAGTCATCCTTTGGAAAAATACAGTAAAAGAAAAATCCTGTCCTAAATTGCTCCTTTTCAACACAGTCTGCAGTACAGTAGCTTCTAGCAGAATAACTCAAGAGACAAAGCTGCCTTTCTGCCACAGAAGAGGCTGAGAGAGACAGTTAACATGAATGTTTACATCCTTCTCTAGACAGATGGTTGTTTTTCTTGCCCAACCAAATATGTATATCTGGCCTGGCTCCAGTGCCCCAGTGGTGCTGCTGTCATACTTTACCCTGTCTTCTGAAAAAAAAAGAGAAATGCCTGATGCTTTTCCTAACAAACCAGCCTAGACACTATTTTCCAAGTTCACCACTTGAGCAGTCACTGCTTACTCTGAAAATCCTGGAAATGCAATGACAGCAGCTGAGTGCTCATTACCAGCACTGTTGCTTCTTCTCGTGGCTCAAATGCCTTCAACAGCAAAACTGCTGCAGATTCATCTTCTGCAGCTCCTTCTGCTCAACAGGGTAAAGGTGTCAAGTGCCCATTTACAGCTTTCTCCATAAATCTGGTTTTTTCTCAGCAAAGGCCTTTCCCTTGACACCAGCAAGAGCTGGATCAGGCCTAGAGCAGCTATAAACATGAGACTTCCCTGCCTCTAACAAAACTTGTGAGCTCCTGGGCTTGGAATTTTACACTTTTCAATCCAAGCTCGTCAGAATCTATTTCTGGAAGCTTTCAAAAACATCCCAGGGAGCCTTTCTTGGACTTGCAATAGTACAGTGTATCTTTACATCCAGCCACTGAGGAGGTAAAGGCAATAAATAAATAAATCCATGAATTCTCCTTTTCTTCAGCCTGTCATTCATTTTTAAGTGCCTCAGACAGCAGAAGGTTATGACCACAATTAAATGGACTTCCCTGAACCAAGAGGTTGCAGCTCTGATTTTTATTAGGGGTTGGCTGAGCCATTTGTAAGGGATTTTTCACCTTAAAGCAGAAAACCTGCCAGCACCAGAGCATGGCTGGGCTCATGTTCAGTCAAAGCACCACGTCCATGAGTTTCCTTGGGCCCTGGGAGAAAATCCTAAGCCCAGTCAAGTATAAAAAGGAGCCTTTCCAAACTCTTCATGGACTGAGGTAGGCAAAAATACTACCATGAAGGTTGCTCTTGCAACATCTCTTTTCCTTCAAATTAATCACAGAGTTACTTGGCCTAAGCCATCTGTACTTCTCCAGCTGAGGTTCATCACTGCCTTCCCAACAGCTTCCTTCCAAACCAGTAGTGATTACATGAACATAATTAAGACACTATAATCCTCTCAAGTTTAATTAACTCCTCTTAAAGTAATGGTTCCCCACCACAGATCCCAAATCAAGGGGAACTTCATTCAAGTACCCAAATGAGTTTGGGCTGGTCTCCAAAAAGCTGATCCATGCACAATATTATGTATTTCTACAGGAGAAAAATAAACTAAAGCTATGGCTCATGCAGCATTTTCCTAGGGAATCCCCTATGTCCTTTCTCCACCAGCACTAAGGATGAATCATTTGTAAAATGAGAATATACAGTACAGACACAGGAAGAGTTTTTGAAGATGAATGGAGGAATCATATAAATACTGCACAGATAAAATGAATGTGTATTAGTCAGATATATTTATTTTTCACAGGCAGCCAATTTCACCTTACTGTCACATAAAAGCCTGGCAAACCTTATGTGAAGAGTGGGGATGTGTATCAAAGGAAAAATTGGCAGAACATGTTCCTAAATTTAGTATTTATATTAAGTGGAGCTATTTCAAAGAGTGATTTTTTTTCCATTTTAAATTATGAATAAACTCCACCATAAGATCAAAAATCAGAACTTCAAATACTCTGAAATCAGAACTCCCACCTTCATTGAAAGAATGATTATGCAAGCAGAGGGATAAAAGGGGAGATATATAATTGGATCCATTGGTTATATATAGGAAAAAAACAGCCCATCAGTTCAGCCCTAAGACTGGACACTGAATTCCCAGAGAAATAAAAAAACAGTTGATATTTTTAGTGAAGAAGAGAGAAGATACCAAGGAGCATTCTCAGCTTCCTGCTGACAAAAGAACTAAAAAGAAACCTAAAATCTTTGAGTTTGGCTGCCTGGCTTTGCCTCTAGACCTAAAGAACAGACACTGAACGTTCAAAGAGCAGCATCTGTCTGGAACTCACACTGAACATCAGGAACAGGAATGCAGAGTGGAAACAAAGATAAAGAAAGACATTCATTTGTACTGCCAGCAGAACACCAGAGAGTAACTTATAAACTATCAGGAGTGCACAGCACAGCCAACAAGTGCTGTCAGTCCCTTTCCAGAGCCTTCATCCCTCCTTTTCCTTTTGACAGCCCACAGAGGGATGGGAATACAGCAAAACTGGGAAGAATTCTGCAGGGATTAAGTCAAGCCACCTCTGCATTCACAGGCAGGTTGACTACAGGTTTTAGGTTAACCACTCTGAGGGGTGCTGTAAAGGAAGGAGAGAATTTCAGGTGCCTCCAGCAAATCCTAGAGTGTGCAGGCTCTGGAGAGTGAGGGGATGAGATCCTTCAGGCTCTGCCATGGGAAGGATGCAGCAGAGAGTGGCACCAGCCCTAGATAGTGAAGCTGTGGTATGATGTGGTGCCTCTAGGAACAGTCCTCTGGTTTCTCACTGTACATCAGCACATCCACTCCTTTCAGGTGTTCACACAACTATATCTATGTTGCTTGGCAGTTTCATGAAGATATCTTCATCCTGTTGGTAGAACAGCAAAAAATTCCAGTCTTTCTGGATCTGAGCCAGTTTCCTGCTGTCCCAGGAACCTCTGTGGACCTTTACCATAAAGCTTTAAACAGAAATGATAGGAAGTGGATGTAAGTCCTTGGAGATGAAGCTAAACCATTCCCATCAACCAGATATTGTCTTTTCCCCTCATCAAGACCTCTGGGGCCAACCCTTCCCCAGTTTTCATAACAGCAGGAGTTTGCATTCATAGTTCATAATTCCCATTTAGTTCCCATAATTCCCTGAAACAGATTACAGAACTCAGGATTTAGGATCCTTGTGCACATATTTAAGTTAAAGACTGTTAACTTACAAGAACCAGCTGAGTTAAATAACTTCAAGCAGCTTCTAGACGGGGACAAAGTGTGCAGTGATGTACACACACCCTCTGTTAATCAGGATACCCCAAATAAGCTGCTCCTGCTGCCTTGGTGACTGAGAGGGAGGGACTCAAGACCTCTTTTTCATCCCTGGATTCACAGACCTGCAGAATGATTGCATCCCTGCTTCCATAGGAGGCATATCTCAGAAGTGTTGCACATCAGGATATCCTGATAGGCAGGAGGGAATATTTTTGGGCAAGAATCATAATTCTTTCCTGACTGCTAACATCTGTTTGCTAAAGCCTACAGAACTTCCCTGGAGTTTTGAGGTTTAAAAACATTGCTTGAAGATGACATACTAAATATTATTAAAATGTGCCTCATAATCCACACCCAAAACCCCCCAAAGAACATTTCATATTTTCAGTCTTTGGTCAACAAAACTTTTTTGGATTGTTTTTAGCTCCTTAAATGATGGCTATTTAATTAAAAACGAGCCCATATACCAGTATGGAGAAGGAGCTAGACAGCCATAAAGCCACAAGACCAACTTTGAACTAGGCTAGGATTGGAAAATCGTGGTGACATCCAACATCATCACCTTACTGGGAATTGGGATAACTTGCAAACACGCTCACTGAGCCACTGGACATAGGTAAACAAAGGGAAGATGGATATTTCCCATCTCAGACATCCTTGGAAGGCCTGCAATGGTGCAGCATTACTGCAGGAAACTGAAGTCACCATTCAGGAGCCTCATTCCTCTCTGGACACAGCTGGGACTTGGAGCACTCTGCTGACCTTCTGCAGCCACCACTCCTCCTCCTCCTCCTGGATGATATGCATTGACACTGATCTCCCACAGTCTTGGGCTGCATTCAGATTGCTGGGCTTTTTCTCACTCTTCCCTTTCCCCTAAAATCAATTCCATTCCCATTTGTGATTTATGAAGCTTCTCCTTCACCATCCCTCATTTGCTTTGTGTCACTGAATGACTGGCTCAGGTAGATGGATGAGACATTTTTTAAGATCCCAGGTAGAAACTCCCATGTGTGGAAACTCAGGAATTGGCAGAATGTGGTGAAGAGAGACCTTCACCAAGCAGCCAGAGAAAGGCACTCCTTTCTGCTGATAACACAGAGCATCAAAGACATAGATGTACACCACTATTTAAACATAGGTGACTCGGTTTTGGAAATTTTTTTGAAGATTCTAACTAGAAATTTAGCCTTTGACTTTTAAGTCATAAATGACTACACCTACCCTGCAGGTCATGCAGATAGAGAGTTCTCTCTTGTACCTCTCTACAATCTAAAATAATCAACTTTCAGTCACCTCTTGCACAAAAGCCATTCTGCACCCTTGATCTATCTTTGTCCTTCTCTCTATATTTATTGTCTTTTAGGGTATCAAACAGCACACAAAGTCCTTAAGGGAATGATGTGTTGGGGATCTATGCATTGCCACAAATTTAGTTTCTAGTGATTTCTGTTTTGGAAGTTCTTAAAATCATTTGATCTGCTTCTGACCTCAGCTGAGTGGCAATTTTCATACAATCACCTATTGCAGCTTTTACTGAAAAAGCTGGGTTTCAAAACATTCCTACTCACTAGGAGTTAGAGTTGCACATGGATGATGAAATCCCAGGCTGGTCACACTGGGGCACAGCCATATTGATCAGGGGGATATGGCAGTGTGAAGGGGCAGCTCTGTGAGCTCAGGAACCAACAGAGCATCCCAACCTCACCTGTCACCTCAACACCTGGATGTGCACACAGTTCTTACCATCTGACACCACCTCCACCAGCAAAAGACAGGACAGGACTTCACCCTTTAGGCAAGCAACAGGCAAACATCAGCCTGGCCATACTGTGTTTATGTATGTATAAATACATATGTTTATATAGGTACATGTATCGGGAGATTTTAATAAAGTCACTTTGAACTTTATTTTTAGCCCAGCTGAAAGGCACAGATGAAGAGGCCTGCCTGCTTTTTGGCAGGGATCCAGCTGTGCACATTTTCAGCATCTGGAATGCTAATGAGGCCAGCTCTATTTAAATGAGCTCCTTGGCACTGCTTATGCCAGCTTCCCAAAACAGCAGCCAAAGAGCACTTAGCATAACATGCTTCATAAAAGATGAAAGGGTGGCTCAAATACCTGTTTAAGCCTTGAGTGAACCCCCTTTCTCCAACAAAATCCAGGGGTTTTGACAAGGTCAAAGCTATTTCTCATGTTTGTTTCTCTTGGACTTTTTGGAGTCTATCAAAACACATTGGACTGGCTCAAATCAGCTCTGATGCTCCACGTGCAACTGACTGGACTAAAAAACTGTTCCCTTTAAAGGCTGCCCAGCACACAGCCATCTCTGGGGCTCCTGTCCCCACTTTTCCACATCAGCAAAGAGAAATCACTTCCAACCAGAGCAGCAGGAGGAATTTGCCTTGCCTGGGCATGCACTGAATGTTTGGAAGCTTCATCAGTGTAAAGCCTGGGGCCCAGCTCACACAGGTCACCTTCTGCCTTTATAGTTCTGAACAGGCCATGCTATCCCCAAGATATAAAAATCTTCCAGGTACAAATTCATCTACTTCCCTCCTCCATATATCTGATACTTCTGACAGCTTTGCTTTGGTTCAGGTTTATGCCAAGACCTGGCATGGTGCAATATTTCTTTTTTATAGACAAATGGGGTAAGATTTTCTCAAATATGGCAGCCTACGATAGGCCAAGTGCATTTGATGTCATTGAGCTCCAAAAAAGAGGCAGGAAATGTTCTCTCTTTTCTACCCAAAGTCAAAGCCATTTTACTAATGCCTTCCCACACTCCATTTCCAATCAAGCTGACAGCAATTCATGGAGCTTCATGCCAGCACCAAGACAGCCATCAAACATGATAAGTATTAACTTTTTATATGAAATCTAAAAACTAGCTCTGTCTAGACAGGAAAGGATGAGTAATCAAGCTTGCCAATCAATCCAGCTGCATAGGTTTGTAAGGGTATTTGTTTTAGTCAGCATTTCACTTCTCCCTGGCAAGTTCCACCTTCTGCTGATACTCCTAATGTGCTCCAGTTTAATTTCTCACCCCAGGCTCAGGAGGCCTCCAATGAGAGGTGTCCCTTTACTTCCAACTGTGCACGCCTTCCAGCTTTGCACAGCTCCTGTTTCTCCTGGCCTAGGAAGAGAGAAAACCTTTTCATTTCTGGTTAAAATCCCATCTGGTGAGTTCCCCTAATGCAGGAGTCATCTCAGTCAAGTCAGCAGGAATCCCATGGGAGCATATTCTGCACACATGAGATCAGCCACTCCACCCAGTGCCATTGGTTGCTCTTCTTTTTGTCACCTGATTTTTCAAAACTCAGCAGAAAGGGTTAATAGTCTCTGGAGGAGAGGGGAACCTCAGCCTTCAAAATCTTTATGAGAATATCCTGAGTTTGTTTAATTGTGAGATTTTTGATCTTTGCTTTCCAACAGAAAAGTCAAAGGTTTTCAGAGGCTATTCAAGCCTTGAGATAATTGGTGACTTTAGGAATTTTAGGAGAGCTTAGGACTAACCACTGCTCTCAAGAAACAGTGCAGACGAGGTTTCAACCCCTGGGGCCCTGTTTGTCATCAGCTGCTTACAGACTCACCCATCTATTACCCTGAACCTGGGAGTTGACCCCATTTGTGGCCATTCCTGTTGGCTCCCTGCAGAGACTTCCAGAGACATAGGTCTGAAAGGAGGAGCTCATGTTTCAAGACTGCTAAAAGAGCTCCCCAGATGAAAACACAACTTCCAAGAGCTTTGGTTCCCCTAAGGGCACTGGCTTGGAGTGAGTGGCCAGTTGGATGAACTGCTCAAAAAGACCATTGGGATTTTTCCCCAGATGTGTATAATGTAGAGGAGTACCAATGTAATGGAAGTGCTTTTGAATTTCTGTTATTTGTGGAACATGAGTATTCAGTATCTTTAGATACTGGACAACAGCCCAAATTCCCAAAGTTTCACTACAACAGAGCCTTTGTCTGAGATCTCATCCCAAAGTTTATTATTAAGTGCTTGGTGCTGTCACTCAGAGGTGTCAGTCACTTAGCCAGGGCACAGACACAACTCCTGATGGCAGAGGGAACTGTTCACAGCTCCTTCCTCTCACACCTCCAACCTGCCTCAGCAGAACCAAGAACAACCACAAGCAAATTCTCACTTGCCAACCCACCTCTGGGTGGGCTTCAGCACAACTCGTGATATTTCATTTCCCCATGTCAGTGGTGGAAGGGTACATGTTTGTGTAGAAAGCAAGCAGCCAATAATCCATATTCTCCTTTTAGTTCCTTTTGGATGAGTTCAACTTGTTAGAAGAGGGCTTTTGTCTCTGATAAGAAGAGAAAATGGAAAAGCCCAGTTTGGCTTTTACCTGAGATTTTCTTCTCTCAGTTGCAGTAGGTTTGAAACTCGTGAGGTTTTTGGATAGCACAGGGGTTGGCTCCTGCAGCCATGGCAGGTTTAGGCTCAGCATAAGTGGGATTCAAGATGAGGAGAGCTGGTAGACATGAATGGCCAGATAAAAAGCTTTCTCTGGAGAGTTTCCAATACTGCCACCTATGCAAACTGAACTCTGGCACAAAATCTGGAAAAATAGTTGGCTTGGATTTGTCATGTTTCCCTTGTACTGTGGGAAGCCTGTAACCATAGGTGGTATTATTATCACCTCTGCTTTAAATATAATACCTGCCTCAGCTTAGTTTTGTCTACAGCAATAAATGCCAGCTCAAAATGTACATTTATACACCAAATTTCATCATAGGATCATGGAATGGTTTGGGTTGGAAGGACCTTAAAGCCCATCCAGTTTCACCCCTTGCCATGGGCAGGGACACCTTCCACTAGCCCAGGTTGCTCCAAACCCTGTCCAAGCTGGCCTTGGACACTTCAGGGATCCAGGGGAAGCCACAGCTTCTCTGGGACCCCTGTGCCAGTGCAAGGAGAAAGTTGGATGTGGAAGATCCTATGCCATTGTTACTTTAGGACACGAGCTGTACTAATAGAGAGTGACACCTTTTTTATATATATTATATATATATTTGCCTTGCAGCAAAACAGGTCATGTTTAGTAAAGAGCATATTTCGAGTTTTGCCAAGTCAGTCATTGCAGATTTCCACCCAAGCTGTTCACTTGAGACAGGAACTCAGTGAGGAGACAATTGTGCTGCTTGATGTAGATGGTGACCCACCCCTGGATGTCACATTCATATTTGCTGAAAAGGCCCTTTGCTCAGGATTTTTCTCCTGGGAAGCTGAGAAGCCTCAGAGAAAAATAAAAACACTAATGATCTGATTTGCTTCTCCTGAGTTTTGGTCCTTTGGAATGTGTTTAGAGATTGTTTCATTGGTTTCATGTGAATTATTTTGACTCAATGGCCAATCAGAGCCAAGCTGTGTCAAGGCTCTGGAAAGAGTCACAAGTTTTCATTATTATCTTTTAGCATTCTGTAAGCATCCTTTCTGTATTCTTTAGTACAGTTTAGTATTCTTTTATGTAACATAGTATAATAAAATAATAAATTAGCCTTCTGAAAACATGGAGTCAGATCCATCATTCCTTCCTACATCTGGTTGGCATTGTACCCAAATACAATACCTGTATTCACTCCCTGAGGTTTCAGAATGTTCAGCAGGATGGGGGAAGAGAAGCAGCCCCACACTGCTGGCACTTTCCAGGCAGAGATATCAGAGGCTCCAAACCCACACTGAAACTCCTCCAAGTCTATTAAAGTCATTGTTGGACGATATTGAAAGGCAAGACTGACTCCAGCCCTATGCACCATCAGAAAAATAACCTGCTGAAATCTCCCAAGGTGCTTTGACATCCTCTGCAGGTTTCAGTGTCCCTTGTCTTTCAAGGCTGAGACTCTGTCTATGCCCTACAGTGTCACTCAGGCAGGGAGTGGTGGCAGAGCTTGTCCCTTTGGGCCCACACAAACAGAGCCACATCACTGCAGCACAGGGAGGAAATGTCTGGAGCCTCCAGGCTGAGATGGGGCATTTCAGCCCTGCCACTGCAGACAAGGCGTTCACAGCAGTCAGCTACCGAGCCTGGGTATTTAAGGACTCAGTAAATAACTACTCAGGGGTTGGTTTTCTCAAACATACCAATGGTATTTTCATCAAAAGACCCTTTCTACAGAAATAGACGAAGGAGAAAAAAAATATTTATTCAGAGTGTGTTTCAGGGAAGCGTCACTGGCTGGTGTTTTATGGTAAACGATTACAGTGTTCTGGGACAAACAGACCTGGCAGGCCAGACCTACTCTTGTCCTTGAACTGGGACAGGTGCAGGGGGAATAGCCCAGGCCTTGTGTGCTCAGGCCCTGCTGAAGGAGAAAGGATTTTTCCATCCAGTCTGCTTGAGAATAGCACTTGAATGCCCAGAGTCACCAGAGCACAACATTGTCCCCATCATTGTGACTCTCTCTTTGCCATCTCTTACTGAACCTTCCTCCCAAAGAGGTACCAGAAGTGATGGGTTCACCCTCACACTCTCCAGAGCTTCTGATCTGCTGGGTCACACAAATATCCAGCTCTTCCTCTAAAATGAAAGCTGCAGACACATCTGTGCCTGGTATTCAGTTACATGTTCTAGGCCCCAACAGAATGACATCTTAACAATATAGCCCAGAAAAGTTTCTGAAAAAGGAGAATAAAGTTGTTCTAAGGAGTAGGCCATAATCTTCTCATCTATAGAAGGTTTTTTCCTAGTTACTATTCCTATCCTCAGGTAGGAATTTAGGTGGTCTCTCTTTTAGGAGCACTTAGGAAATATCCCTCTAACTCTGCAGTCAGCTGTTCTTAAGTCTGCCTGCAACATCAGATGCTGGGAAACAGCAGGAAAGGATGAATCCAGTTGGACTAAAGCTCTGAAAGCTGTTCCTACCAGGACCTTTGTCACAATTGCTCACACAGCCTGGAACAGTGTTACTCTGAAGTGACTCATGTGATGGCATCTAGTCAGTAAGGCTGGGGCCTTTTGTACAGGCATACAAGGCCATGCTCTGCCTCTCAAGTGCCCCACATCCAGTGAGCAAGCAGAGACTCTCTGCCAATTGTGCCAAAAGGGGCACTTGAACCAGCCAGCAGCTCACTCTGTCTCAGGAAGGCACACAGCCAGCCAGCCTGGCACTTGCAGCAAGCTCTGGAGGCTGCAGTAATGCAAGGAATCCTCCATATACATATTTTTGGTTGATCACAACAGCCAAATTTTGAGCTGTGTGTTAGGATTGGAGACCAGGCTCCTGCATTGTAACCCCCTGTATAAAACAGGGGCTCCAAGGAGTTAGAAATGTGTATGCTCTGGGGCTCAACATGCTGCTTGTGACCCATCCATTTTGGAGGTCTAACCCCTTGCAGCTCCCTCTGTCACTCCAAGGACAGAGGCACTTTCCATGTGGCTCAGCCCAAGCAGGTCACCTCATTCAGTGACAAGGACCTCATCCTGGTGATGCCTCAGGTTTGAGCTTTTCTATTTTTCAGATTCTTTTCTGCTTTAGTGTGTAAGTCTAGGCTTTATATTAGGGGATGGTGAGCTCTCTTCACAGAGAAGGAAGACAAAACAATTCCTGCTCCAGCTGAGGACCAAGGACAAATGATCCAAATCTCAAGCCCAAGAGCATGAACAACAGTGGATTGAAGAGAGAAAACAAGAAGGATGGGATTTCATGGGCTAAAGCTATAATTAGAAAATTGTCTCCAATATGCAAATAGACCAGAACTTATAAAAGTGTGAGACCCCCAGTTGTCCGTTTTTCTGGCCATTTTGGGTTGTGCTGCCCAAGGTGGATCTATTTGAGGCCTCCTAATAAATCCCTGTTTTATTCTTTAGCTCTGCCAAGTCTCTGTTCTAGGTCAGCCTTCACAAGGCATCACAAGTTCCACTGGGGTTTAATAAAAAATAATCCAAGGAAAATGCAGTAAGATGGGCCTGGCATCCCAGTTTGGCTCATCTCACTTGACAGAGTGCCTGGTGAGTTACACAACTTCACTATGAAGGATCACAAATGTTTATATCCAACAGATTTCCCAGCACTGGCAGTTAAAGCATGGCAAGACTCCTTTGCTCTATAAGTGTCTGGTAAATAATCATGCAAGTCCTTCCCAGGTGACCTTTTAGGGCAGATTTGGACAAAGATCCCTCCAAACTGCCCATAATAGATTGTTACTTTACCAAGAAGCATCCTGAAATCACTTATACCAGTAAGAAAAAACCCCACAAGGCAGTGGGCATCAGATTTCAGCCTACTGATTCCATGATGGGATCTTTATAATGTGTGCACAAGTCTCTCATAGCTGAGCTGAAGTCAGCTACTGCACAGTGAGCACCTGTCCACAAGCCAGGTTTAAATCTAAACTAAATCTAAGTGGGAAACCAACTACTTGGTTTGGTCCTGGGATAGGTAAGAAGCTGGGTCATGCACTCAAGAGTTGCAGGGGAAAAAGAGAGGTTCAGGTGGCAAACAAGACCAACAGGTCCTTACACCAGATTTTCTGAGGATAGAAGTCACTACTGAGTGTTTCATGTGCTGTACAACACAAAGCCTTCATTCCCATGTTACACTTTGCCATGTGGTTCTTGCATTTATAAACTCCCCTGAATTAATACACAAAATGGGGTTAGGATTTCCCTGGGAGACAGTGCAAATCTGCTCAGAAGAGCATTTCTGGGAAATGTGGACAAACACTGGGCCAGAGCCTCTGCTGGCCCAACTCCACTGAAAGCAGAGCAGCAGCAGATAATTCAGCCATACATTCTTAGAGCGTCACTGCTCAAAAATCTCTCCCAGATGGGAACAAAGAAACAAACAAGAGATATTCTCATTAAGAAGAAATTAGAGAAATTTATTTAATCAGAGATAGAAACATTCAACTCCTACCTCTCACTACATCAAGAGTTTCCCAAATGACCATCCTTTGACACTACAGAACCTCTGAACTTCAGAGGAACTAGGAAAGAGAAACAAACAGGAATGAAAGGGAGGTGCTGTTAAGGGAAAACAATAAATTGTTTTCCTCAAAGCTAATATTCCTTTTTAGGAGACCAAATTGATCATTGTTTCACTCAACAAACACCAGACCTATAAAAAAAATTAAAAGCAAGTAGAAATTGCTTAATATACACAAACTGCAAGAAACAAAACACTTTAAAGCAGTGCTGCCAATTAGAACACCACGATCCTTCAGTCAAAAGGCAACAAATAACCACATCAGTCCTGCTAATCTTTCTGATACCATCCAAAAGGGGGGGGCTTCAATTCATCTTCCCTGCCCCAGCAGCTCCCCTCCTTCCAGAAAAGGTGGTGTCATTCACAGGAAGGGAAGCAGGACATTCCTGCCACCACCATGGGTGTTTGCAAGGGTTGGCTCATGCCTCGAATGAGCCACAACTTTGTGGCTGATTTACACTTCTGTCATTAAATCACAATTCATCTCAAGGAGAAAGTGCATAATATTCCACCCAAATAAAATTTCCCCAAGACCTGTAAACTCTTCAAATACCTGCCAAGTCCACTGGAGTCAATGCTCACAGCATCTAGGGGAAACTAACCTGCACTTTACCTCATGAAAATGAAGTATGAGAACAGAAAATATTCCAGCACCCTCTGCCTTCTCTGTCCACAAAGCAGTGGACAGAGAAGTTTGTCTTCCCAAACCAGTGTCCACAAAACACCCAGCACTCTGACAACATTCTCATGAAAGGAAGCTAATTCCCTGCCACTGGTACATGCTAAGGCATGCCAGTAGCAACAAGAATTAGCAAGTTTGAAATGGCCAAAAGATATACTGAAGTGTTAATTTTTATCTTTGCTATATCACCAACATCCAGAATATTCTCTCCTGCAGAGCAATCCACCAGATGTGCTCAAAGTGTGCATTGCTCCCATTGAGCAGCATCATCCCTGCACTTTAGAGACACTGAACAGATCTGAGGGTACCTGGGGATGAGGTGTCCCGAGGTATCTCGGATTCCAGGCTGCACAATGGCTTCTGCCTGCAGCCTCGAGGCTTTGCTGGAAAACCCATGGATTATAACACCTCATCCTTCAAATGAGGGTGATCTTTCAAAGGAAAGGGCTCCAGACACACATGCAACTGGAAACAGAACGTCATCACAGGGAAGAGATGTAGGCTGAGAATATCCAGCCAAAAGATTTGAGCTCATTTCAGCCTAAGTTCTGAATCCTTTGGTGTCTTTCAAAGCTTTTACAATACCAGTGTTTTTGGTATTGATTGGGGTTTGGTTTTACTTTGTTTTTTCAGTGCCTGAATTCAGTTCCAGTTCAAGTATTACAGCTCTAAAATTCCCCCTTCAAGATACCACTAAGCAATGTCTCAAAAAAAAGCTGACCTCTCAAAAAATAAAATAAATAATAATAATAAAAATAGAGGTTTCACTAGCTATGGTGGTACCTTGGCACTGCAACAGAGGGGACATTTGCCTTTCTGTAGTTCCAAGCAACACCTCCTTCCCCCTCTGTAATTGGTGGGACAGATTTCTCTTTCCTTTCTTTTGGGCACAGAATTGCTGCCACAGGAATGAATCACCAGAGTCTCACAGTGGTTATCCAGTTTATATATAAAGTGATGATGGAACATGAAGAGTTTCAAACACCTGCTATTCATTGTGTATTATTCTCCACCTTCTGATTTAATGAGCATTTGTGACAGCTCAATCAGCTCCTGCTGAGATACTTGCACTGTCCCTCACTTTTTCCAACAGCTCTTGTGAGGCAGCAAAGCAGCTGGACATGGAAAAATATCCACTTGTCAGTCCTTGCGTTTCTCAAGAGTTATGTGAGGCTTCATTATAAACCTTGGAGGTAATTAGAGATTTGATTAATTTGTCAAATATGAGCTACATAAGCAGTTCACACACTCTCTCTTGAAAATTAACCTTAGGGTCTTATTCTTCTATCAAGAAATATTTGGGAAGGACAAGCAGGACAATCTATTCTGCTGTAATTAGGAGATAAAAAGATTTTTTTGTACCTAAGATGAAAGAAAGAGGTATTAAACCAAATATTATTAGAGGCTAAGATTTTTACTGCTAAGTATGTTTGTTCTCATCCCAGTTGTAGAAAACAACTTGCCTCTTCTAGCAAGCAGTGAAATTCCAGCAATATTCCTAAAGATGTGAATGGATTCAGCTAAGCCTGGTTTTGTTCCACATCTCTCTGGATTTCTCAAGGAAGCCTCTGACCCCACAACACTCCACAGGATATCCAATACCATCCAATAGCTTCTTTCCCATTTGAAATTGGGAGCACTCACATTTGGACATAATTTCACCTTGCTTAGCTCACATAGGCTAAGCAAGGTGAGATTAAATTCCTCAATTTAGAGTTAAGCTATCTGATGGCACTATTATGCATTTTTTTTTCAGTTTCAAAATACTGCCTGCATCCTCTACCGCAAGAGAAAATCACTTTCACCTGCTACAGCAGTTTTTACCCAGGAGAAGCAGCCTTCTATTTAAAATACAGATAGAACTGAGCACTAAATAAATTTATTCTCTTACTGTTCTCTTGGATAACTGGGCTTTTTTAGAGTTTTGTTGGTTTGTTTTGTTGCTGCATGAAGTACACCTGCTCTGGAGAGATGTGCCAGGAAGCTTCACCCTGCTAAGTCCTTTATTCTGACATTTGAACTGGAGACATCAAGATCTCCCAAGTAAGTTTTATTCCAAATCCATCTTACCTAGCAATCAAAGTCTGGAGGTTTTAGCTGTTTGCTTTTTCTGAAAGAGTAGAATTCAGCTCAAAAACTGAAAAATAAGGAGAGCCAAAATCCCAAGCTCATCTTTAGGCTGGTATTGCAGTCTGTGACATCTGACATTACTAAGAACAGTCAAGCTGAACTCCAACCTCTCAGCCACATCTTACCACATCTGAAATCAAAAGTACTGAGAGGTGATGCCACTCTGGAAACTTCTCCCAAAAAAAGGATGTGGTTTCAGAGACTCCAGCTCTGCCTTTAAAGTATTTTATTTTTTTATTGATTGCTTTGTTGGTCACATATGATGCCAGTTCACATCTAGGGCACTCTGCAGTTGGGTTTTTTGGGGGTTTTTTGATAACTCTTAACCCAAGGGCTTTGCAAGCAGATGGGTAGAAAGAAACATGTTCCTAACAGCCAGATGAGATCATCCTGTGTCATGTGTGATCTCTCACCCTCCCAGATTCAGACAATACCCTATAGACTTTGAATGTATCCATGTGGTGCAAGTTCACAACAGTTCTTAGAAATGGGGGAATCTGGAACATCTCCTGTTTTCTTGCACTCAAACTGTTGATATCTTGTTGAAAAAGGACATTGTGAGGAGAGACATGCTGCTCTGCAAGACAAGGGGGTAGGCAACAGCTGCATGGCATGCCTGCAAATCCAAACATTTAGGAACAGTTTAACCCAAAGAAAGTCATGGCTGTCAGTGCATTTCGAGATGCCAGAACTGGTGCAAAGTCTCTGCCATCCTTCCTCAGCCTGTTTTAGCAACACCTGGAACAATTTGCTGTCAGAGATGAAGTTGCCAGTGCCAGGATGGTGTGGGAGGGGTACAACCCAGCACTGCTCCTTTTCCATACCCCAGGGCTGTTCAGCCCACCCTGGCACTTTCTCTGCATGATCACAGCTCAGCAGCCACTCTGACAGCATCTACTGCAAAGGAATGCTAATTTCCTCCTTAATTCAGAGCTGAGAATCACACAGGGATTTATTGGTACAGAACTGCTGTAAATAAAGACTACATGCTCCAAATATGGCATAATTTTTCTACCATGAGTGCAGCAGAAAAAGGAGTCTTGCCTGTAATATACTGGTTAAATATATATAAACACCACAAATATTAATAGAAGAAGTGTAGAGCAGGAGAGGACTCAGAGCCAGCTGAGGAACACAGGGAGAGAACCCAGTGGATGCCCCAGGGGTGTAGAGTCACCAAGCCAGCCCTCTTGAAGTTTGATTATTGAGTTGTGAGTTAGGTGGATGCTGCTATAGTCAGTGACCCAAGGATGGAACTGACCTTCACATTTAAGAGAAATAAATTGTTTTTAAGAGGATTCAAAAAATAATAAAGGCAGATGAGCATCCAGCATGAAGCATTTCAACTGCCCCAGGTATGCACAGAAGCATCTTCATGTGTGATTAGCCTGGAAATCTAAAAATCTGATCTTCAGCTTCAACTGCAGCTTTTCCTCAGCTTGGACCATTTACAGAAACTCTCCCCAGTGGGGAACTCCCAGCTATCCTTTGAGCAGGAGGTTACAGTTCACAGCTAAGTTGCTCCACATTTGTTGAGTAATACTCAAAACTCACTTTTGAAGAGTGATCAGATATCAGCAATTTGATTATTTGATAATTGCACTGAGTTCTAGAGCAGAGCTTGCTTTTAGGATTTAAGCACCTGAGAAAAGAGACAGTGTATAATATCTAAAGAGAAACATTTGGAGATTGGGGAAGAAAAAGAACAAGTTTAGGAATGGGACAAGGATGGCTTTCTGCAGAAAATCCAAGTGTTCAAGAGAAACACTGGCAGGCAGAAAGCAAGGAGAAATGTGTGGAACAGATGAAACTACGTGTGGATTTACCAGTCTCCTAAGATCATCCCTACTGGAAATTCACTGCTCATCTGCAAGAACAAGGGATTATTTGACCATAGCTGGACAGAAATCAAAACCCTCAGGAACATGGTCTAAAAAGCAGGACAACATCATTCTTGATATTTTTCTATTTTGCTCCTTACATAACAACAGTGGGAAGACTGGACCCACTGTGTCTTTGGACTTTTTATGGAATACACAGATTATTCTTCAAGTGTTTGGAGCTGGAGAAAAGCCTGTAACAGCTGGAATCCTATTGAATGACAAGCCATGGAAAGAACACCCTGATCTATGAAATAAAGATGATGAACAAGGTCTCAGAGAAGGGCATTGAAAGCTTGTGAGACACCACAAAAGGGATCTCAGGAGAGATGCCCAGGTGAAGGTGCAGCCCTGGAAGCAGCAGGGTGGCAGGAGCTGGCTATGTTTGAACAGGCTGCAAGTGGTGTGGGGTTTGCCTTCCATCAGCAACTTTCTCACAGCTGCACAGGAAAATAAGAAAAACCCCAAATTTCACTTTAAATGTTTCTAGCTCTTTATGAGGATGGTGCTTTTCTCTAACAAAGACAAGCAGAATTTATGTACTTCATACCAAAGCAATAGTACAAGGCTTTACATAAGTGTTTAGATAAATGTTTGTTAGTCTTACAGTCATAAGTGATGACTAAACCCAGATGAGAAGTCTTGGCAGAGAGCAGAAGCCAGGACTGAAGGACTGTTTTACCAAAAAGACAACAAGAAGCATTTTTGTTTGCTTTAGTTCAGTGGATAAGGCATTCAGGGATATTTGAAATCTTTATTCAGATCCCTGCTCTGCTTTGCTGGGCCCAACACACTGGGCTCATCTGCAGGATTGTCAATTCTGATACAAATCTTGTTATAAGCTTTTAAAGCAGAACCTTAACTGAGGTGGTTTGGAATAAGCTTTTCAGCCAAATATGGATGTTTGTGGTGAAGTTTTGTGCTGGAGAGGCTTTGCTCCAAAATTATAGTTTATCCCTCAGAAAGGAAAAAGAGTCTCCACACTGATCACCCAGGGGCTAGAAAATAAATCTGTGCAAAGTGTAAATTATCCAAGAAATCAGATTATCTTCTAGATCATACAAATAGATACCCCCTTTTCTATTGAAATCATTGGTTAAAAGTAGAGAATTCTGGATATTTGACACACACAGAAATAACAAGTATAGCTGAGACCTGCATGGTTATGGCTGCTGTGCCATAGTGCAGCAAGTCAGGACAGTTATTTTGATTTTACTTTTCCAAAGTGTTCTCTTCTAGCAGAAAATCAATGGTTTTCAGAAGTGAAAAGCTGAAAAAAAGTTCTTCAAATTCTTCATTTTAGTTCCAAAACTGCATCCTGTCTGATCTGAACAAAAACCAGGTGAATCCAGATTCCTGATTTGGAATGAATATTGTCATAAATCCATAGTGTCCATCACAGCACGTTTGGGGAAAGAATTTCCTGCTGTTATACATAATTGTTACAATAATTTTAGAGCATTTTCTTGAAGATGTCCTTTCAGACTGAGTTTTCCAGGTTTCACATTTTTTAACCCTTTTGTTTTTTAAAATTATAGGAATTTCAAAGCAGCAGGTATTTCCACATGAAAATACCTGCTGACTTTGTTGACTTCCAAAATCAAACAGTGAATCCCACAAACTCCAGATAAAACTATGGATACCACAACATTCCCTCCAAGCCTTTCCCACTGTCTAGCTGAAAAACCACAGCTTGCAGAGAAACTAAACCCAGTGGGGTGGGTGTCTTATTTTAAGCCTGAAATGCACAGTAAAAAAACAAAACAACCAACTTTTACTTATGTTTATTTATAATGACATTGATCAGACCAGCATTGGGGATTTGTGCAAATTCCACATTCTCATAAGTAAAATAGCATCCAAGATCAAATAATAAAACCTGGGATATGGTTTTGAACATAGAAAGTTGATTTAAAGCTGCACAACTCCACAGCCACACCATTTTCTGAGGCACATATTAAATTCTACTAACCCAATTTGTCATTGTCTTAAAGTTCATGCTCTTAATTATGCTCCTGTTCAAAAAAATCTTATTAATTCTTTGTGAAATGTGTGTATTGCAAATGGGAAAATGAGGAGAAAGAGACATTAAATGTAAGACCAAAGAAAAGGTTTTCTCATGAATAGTTAAACTGACTGTATTTAGTTTGCTTTTCTGTTTGTGTGTTTTTCTCTTAGCAACAAGGGGAAAAACAGCCTTTTAACTATAAGAAACCATAACTGTAAGAGCATAAAAATTGACATAGAAAACAGGATATCTGAAACTACCTGCAACAAATCACTTACACTGTTTAGGCTACAAATTGAAGATATTCCTCTAACTTTGAAAGAACTCAGATTTGTGTAACTACAAACAAACATTTAGAATTGTATTTTAAAGACATTCTTCCCAGAAAGCTTTACATGTGGAACCCATTCAAATCCTAGGAAAACCCTGAGGACTTTTATTCAGTCTATTTCCAACTCAGTGAGATTATTCATTTATTTACAATTAGTCACCAGTTTATGTATTTGCAGGAGTGAGTGTGCATGAAAGATTTCTTACATCCCACTGAAATGCAGACATCTCTGCAGCAAGACAAAGCTGTTCACAAGCTCTACACCACAGAAGAAATAAAGCCATCAGGTTCAAGGAAGGCAGAACACAACAGCCTAAATTAAAACTTCACCAGGACTAGACTTTCCATCATTTCCCCAGGCAAAAAGCACAACACAAGCTTTTCAGCAATATGTTCACAAGTCAAAACTTTGCCTCTGCATCTCAGATGTGGTTTATCTTAATTTAGCAAACCCCAGAGGAGAGTGTCACTGATTTGAGTGCTGTTAGCATCACCTGTATGGGATGAGATATTGCACACAAAGCTGGGAGGAGAACGTGCTCAAACATTTCCCAACCCAGTGGCTGCAGAATTTCTGAGGAGCTAGAGGAGGTAAGTTTTACTAAAGTTTTAGCATACAGGCGACAGAAAAAAAATAACCCTCTGAACCTGTTATCATCCTGTAAATCTCAGGCTGGGAATGACTGCCATGGCCCTAAAGTCTCCCAACACCTCACCACAGACTGGTGTGGTGAGAAGCTCCAAGCCAGTCCTGGGCTCTGCTTTTCACAAACATATTCCAAACAAATATTTGTTGGCAGTAAACCACCAAGGAAAACATGCACACCTTTGCACCTTCCAGCATGGCCTGGAAATTAATGACCCATGAGTTGGCAGCACACCTTCTCCTTCCTTGAGGTTGGAATAACTCAAGTAAACCACGATAGCAAAGTACAAAACAGGGTTTTAACAAGAGACTTCCCAGAGCATGGAGATTTCCAGCAAATCCCTTTCTCTTAATCTCTATTATTGTATAACCAGCTGCTCTTTGGGAGCTTTCTGAGGAAGCTCTTATCAGGTGGGGGAAATCAAGGGTCAGAAAAAGAGCTGGGCCCTGCTTAAGCCTCTCCCAGGTTTTCTTTCTTCCATCACCGTGCTAATCTCAGCCTGAACATTGCCCACAGGTAAGAGCCAAGCTCCCCTGCAGTTAGGAGAACAAAAAGGCAAAGAAGATTATGATCTTGAAGTAAGATGGGGAAAGCAGGTGGAATTTGCTGCAGTGGCTTGAGGAGTCAGTGTGGCTTAGGAGGATAAGTCATGACTTAGCTGACAGCAGGGATGGAGTTGCTTTTTGCTGTACAAACTTCAGCAGCTCTGGGAACCTTTCAGCATCACCAGGACTTGGGCAGCTCTTAAAAACCTTGACTGAGCAACACTTAAGGCTGCAAGTTGTGTACCCCCAGCATTAATCAGGGTCTCCAGCATTTAAGACATACCTGCAGGAGCTGTTTGTGGAGCCAGAAGAGACCAGCAGGTGCACCTGCACTTTCCCTGCTCCTGGGCAGCATCTTTTCAACAAAGCACCTTTTTTGCAGGATTTGTGGAACAATAACTTCCTCCCACAGCCTATGGCAGCTTTGTCTAAGCAGTTCTGCACACTGAGCTACATTATCAGTCTGGGACAAGATACATTACCACAGAAATGGGTTTCCCTTTAAGAAACTCAATGTCTCTTGTCCAATTTCTGAGTGGCAATAGCTGCTTTCATGCTGGATTTTCAGTTTGACTCCAGCCCACAATTAAACTGTGTGTAGATTTGAGCTGTACATGCTAATTGGAAGTGGCAAGCTCTGAAGGACTGGTGTGCCTCCAAGTTTGGGAAATACCCACACCCACTGCATCCTGCCACATCCAGGGGACCTTGGAGCTGAGTGTCACCAGCCCCTCTAACCTAAAGCAGCCTCACACTGTGTTTGGGCAAGGCCAAAGCAATCAGTGGTACCTGTGAAGATCAAGGGGACCTCAGCAGACAGGATCAGCTGATCCAGAATGCTGGAGTTCACATTTCCTGACTGCATCTCTGGCTTAGAGAAAACAACAGCCTGATCCCTGCTGATGTCCTGCTGCCTATGGTACACACACAGAGCGCTGCTTTTAGTCCTCTTGGAAACCAGATCTACCTCATGCCCTCTAATGCACCCTGGAAACAATCCCATCAAGGGAGAATTCAAGACAGGGAGGCAAAGAGGTAACAGCATGAGCATAGGGTCTGCAGGCTTCAGCCACAATCTCTTTGGGGTTAATTTCCTGCTAGAGAATAGAAGGAATGGGATGTAAATCCTGGATGCCCTATGAAGGCATCATCACTTGATACAATGAAAAATGATATAAAGCTGCTTCATGAGGGCTGGGGCTTCCAGCACTCAGAAAAGGGAGGTAGAGAAAATGCCTCAGATGCATCTAAATAAAGCCTTTTATGTTCTAAATTTTAGAACATATACGTTTAGAACATTTAGCTCTTAAATGTTTTAAATCCCATGTTTAATGCTAAGCTTTGGTTTACAGGCCCAAAGTTCTGAGAATTCCTTGCATTTTGGATTCCAACATCTCCCCCTTCTTTTTGCCCCAAGAACACTCCTTTGATGGCTTTGTCAATCATCTTTTGTATGCATTGGAGTAGGCAAGGCACAGCTATAACTATGATAACAAAGCTTTGTCTGCAGTAGGACTGAACAGACATTTATTTTACTGGGAATATACCGAAATTCATCCTTAAATTAGCTATAGTCTGAGGTTCTCACATAGCAAAGCCAAAAGCAGTTTAAGAAATAGTCCTGAGCAGAAAGTATTTTGTTTGGACAGACAGACAGAGCACCAATATGACCCTACTGCTGCTGACTAAACTTTTCATTACAAAACATGAGCTGCAAGTACGTGCAGGAGCAGGTTTTTAGCATGAAACATGGAACTCAAAAATCAACTGTGCACATGTATAGGAGCTATTGGAGAGAAAACTGGCAGGATGAATCAGAGGTGGCTTGAAAAACACTTCCAGGATTTGCTTTTAACAAGGCTGACAAGCTTTTGGTTTCTTAATGATTGCATAGAGAGCTTTGAAGAAACAAAGAACACTGTAAAAACACATCACAGAGCTATGTAAACACTCCACCCTAATAGGAAGTCTCTCCCCCCGCTCTGATCAGACATTTTTGTGTGTTTTCAAGGCTGAATTTCAGATCCAACCTCAGAAGTTCCATTCTAATGGCTATTGGACAAATCCCCAGTACCATGCAGTGAAGAACCTTATTCCAAGCAGTGTCGTCACAACAAAAATAAATTCAGTTCTCTGGCTTTATTTTGGGTTTCCTGAGTGACATATCTTGGTTGTAAGGTACACAGGAAAATTCAGACTCAAGCTAGTTACAAACAACAACTTAAAAGCCATTAATAACTCCAAACTGAAAAGAAAGCTTCCAAAGTCAGCATCAGACTTACACTGATTTGAATTCTGAGGGGTTTGTGACAAACTCACACCAATACATGAGCAGCTGCTTCTAAAGTCTGGTGCAAAATAAATCAGTTTTAGAACAACTAAATCATCCAACCCCTTTGGATTACTCTTTATTTTGTATTAAAAGAAACATATGCATGATGTGCCATGTTTTTCTTCACTGAGATCCTCCTGGAATGCCAGTAAAGATTTTTGCCTTCATGCCATAGAACATTTCTTAGTGCTGCTTAAACCCTTCTGCACATTTCTGCCTGGGATTGTGCCTTCCATTCAATTCCACTGCCAGACTTGCACCAGGTCTCATGGCTCAATTATGTCCAAACCCAGAGTTAACTGCTCTAAAGGGAGAGGGGAGCATCCACTTACAACTACAACAGCCAGAGATATTTTTCCCCAAAAAAATGGTTAAGAGAAGACACTTCAGTATAATTAAGAGAAGACATTTTGGTACAATTACTACAGGAACAAGGAGCCATAGTCCCATAGCAGTCCTCAGATAACTTCCTCACCTCAAATATTAGCCATGTCCAGAGCAGAACATGAACCAAAACATTTGGACATCAAAAGAGTACTGGATTGGAATGTTTTCTCCATTTGTGCATTTGGAATATGCAACATTACTTTTGGCTTGTAGAGTGTGAGAAAGTTCCTTTTCAAAGCTTTTCCAAGAGAGAAAAGGAGCAAAAAACACCTTCATGCAAGAAATATTTGCTTCCAGAACATTGGCAATTGTTGGTAGAGGCTGTGAAAAACTAGATTAGAGCATTAGTTCCCCTAAAAGCAAGATCAAACTTCAAATTTTCTGAAAATAAAATCCTCAATAATTAGTGCAATTGTTTTTTGTTCAATTGTTTTTCAGTTATTGTATGCTCTCAGTACACATGCTTGAAAGCACAACCCTGAAGGCTTCAAAAATTGAAGAATTAGGAAATGACTTTCCACTGGTTTAGCCAGTGGACCAGTTTGAGCTGTCTGAACATTACCATAACAAACCACCATTACACCACTTAAAAATAATATTTGTCTATTGAAGCTGTCTGTTACAAAGTCATCAACTTTGAGCAGTTTAAAAAAGGCACTAAATTATAGGGTGGAAATGCTTAAACACAGTTTTATTTGCAGGGAATTTGTGGAAGAGTTTTGCTCTTTTATCAGGAGCTGGCAGACAAGGATTTCACATGTTTTTAAGATCCTGGCATGGAGGGGATTGTGGCTGATGTGACCATCTATGGCCTGATCCAAACACTACCAAACTTTGCCATTTACTGACATTCAGTGCACTCAGACATTTACCTCTAATCTTGCAAGAGTAGTCCCATCAGCCCTGCTCCCACTGGGACTGGTTTGTTTTGGTGACCTAAACACCCAGAGCCAGCCAAGTGCCATTAGTCTGGATGTGGGGAAACATCTTCTTGCAGGACTGGCATCAGCACCTACTCCACCCTCCTCAAAGCACCCAGAGCCAGGGCAAAATGAGGTAGAAAATGCTGTTTCTAGGCAAGTATCACTAGGAATGCACCCAATCTTATTTTCTCAGCCCAAACCCAAAGTCTTATGGCTGGTTGGATGGACACTGACTTATAAAACAAGATTTTTCATGTCTGCTCCTGGTCCATCACATTCCTTGTGATCTAGGACAAATCATCTTTGCTCCCTCTGCCTCAGAAGATTTCTTATCTACTTCAAGCTCCTTTGGAGAAGCCAAGACAGGGAAGGAAGGATGCAGCTCCTGGTTTATCCATCTGACCCAGAGGTACAGGATTCCTCCCACATTGTGACTAACATCAGTAAGATGTATCAGTATTTCCCCTCCCCATTAAATCTGCAAAGCCCAACATCATCAAGAAAGCTTTAAGTGATAAACTTCACTCCTCTCAGCATGTGCCAATCCCTGTGCATCACAGAGCTCTCACATTAACTCATCCAAAGAGGAAGAAGCCTTTCAGGGAAGAGAAACAGAGACCAGAGCAGACAGCTGGCCAAGGAGACAGACACATAGTACAGAATATTTTAAGTCAGGGAATGAACTCCTCAGTGCTGACTGCAGTATTTTGAGGGCAGCAGGAGGCTGGTTTGCAAGGCCAGGCTCTCACCTCTCCTGCCATGCTCCAGTGATGTGTCAGCAGGCTGATTTTTAGTCAACACAGCTGAAATGTTTCTTCTTTGCTGTCCCCACTCATGATGCTCTGGAGCAGAGTCACAGTCAGCTGCTCTGGGATGAGGCAACAGCCAGCTCATCCTACAGCTGGAGAAGGGAGCAGTCACAGCTTCCCCTGGGGACAACCAACTGCCCTCAGGTTGGAGAGCACAGCTCCTGGGACACAAATGGCTCATGAGGAGAGTGAGCTGTGCTCAGCAGTCACGGACAGCAACAGCCTGGAGGTTTCTCTTCAAGTGCCTTCCCTTCCTGCTCACCTTTATGGCTTTCCTCACAGGCAGACTTGCTAAAAAAGCCCCCATGGGACCTCCTCCCTCCATAACCCCACTGGAACAGCAACTTAAAGAAATTCCTTCTTTAGATGTGTTCTTCATCCAACACTTAAATTCACCCCCCCAGCTTCAGACACACAGGAGCTCAGCTGATTCCTGACCCCAGCATTGACACTTGGAATTGGCACACAGACATTGATCCAGGAATTAATTCCTGGAAGTCACTTTCTTGGAAGAAGATGTTTAACACAGGCTTTGGTATCTCCCCTATCCTGCCATTCAAAGTTTCCTTCTGTGTGTTGAGCATGGTCAAAACTCCCAACTGGAGATTTCAATTTTACTGGAAACCTCCAAGTTAGTTTTCATCCCAAATTATAGAAGTTTTCTGTTTAAACAATTAATTTACCATCTCAAGAAAATGTCTGCTGGATTAAAAAAAATAATTCTATTTCACTAAAATTGAGGAGGTTTGTTCAAATAATGGTGTTTTGAAGTTTGATAATACCAAAACTCAACATATTCCCAGTGAAAGCATTATTGTGAAAGGAAATCCTTCATCTCTGTTTGCTTACATGACAGAGCTACACCAATGCCAGCATTTTACCATCAAAGTTTTGGATTTGTTCAAATAAATTTGTTTTGTGGGGAAGCTTTCTGTCAGAAGGCTTCCTACCACATGTGCTCTCAGAGCTGTCAGCACAAAGCTCTGTGGGGCAGTGGGCTCTGGGCAGAGGAGTCAGGAGGTTGCAGACAGGACTCCCCGAAATCAGCATCTCCCCACTGCTGAGACACCATTGTTTGTGTGCCAATAAATGTTCAGCAGCACAAGCTTTATATTCCTCACACTGACCCCAGCTTCCCACTTACTACATGCTCCTGGAGGAAGCTTCATGGGAGCTAAATGAAGCAAAGCCAGGGAAAAGGGACACCATAGCCTATTCCAGGAATACCTTTTCCAAACCAGGACCCACAAAGAATTTTGCACCAACAAGGACAGCACCCAGAGGAGACTGTCCCGTATAAAATAGCAGCCGCAGAGCTTCTCCTCCATTTAAAGGTTGTGAGCAGCAACCCCGTGGTGCTTACCAAGGAATCCACCTGGTGTCCTCTCCTCATCCCGTCTGGTTCCCGTCTCATTAGCAAGTTCTAATGAACTTGCTAATGAGCTCGCTAATGAGCTAACTAACTAGCATCGGCTTTCTGCCGCAGCTGGGCACGAATGCTGAGGTTAATTCATTTCTCCCTTCCTTTTCAAACAGTTTGCAACAGTAAATTCAAGCTTAATTTGGTTCCAATTTTGTACACGCTAAAATTTTGTATTTCAGAGGGAAAGATTCAGTGCCTCTTGCAGTTCTCCCTTTGGCTCTGCTGTCTCAGTCCCCTTAGGGTTTGTCCCCCTAAGCCATGCCATGAGGGCTTGAGAAAAATCAACATTTTCCATCAAAACTCTGCTTTGACCAGATATTTCCAACCATTTTTTCTTTCCCCCAAATATATTAGAGGCAACAGGAAGGGCCTCTCTTTTTCAAATCACACTCCTCACCCAATTTATTTTTCATCCTATTTATCCATTTATTTCTAATTACACCCTTTAGAACCATCAGTGTTCCTCTTATTAATATTACAACCCATTTGATTTTAATTATCACTCATTTACAGGAAGGGCGTGGCCAAATTAAATTGTAATTTGTGAACTCTCATTTGCAAAAGAAAACAGCTGTACAGCCAGATTTTTCACCATCCCCCTCCCCGCCTAAGAAAACTGGGGAAGAGAAATCCAGCAAGGAAAATGTGTGACAAAGAGCTTTATTAGCTCTCCCATCACCTTTTGAGCAGCATTTCCAGCTCCCAGAGGGATGAACAGCAAAACTCTCCCTGTTTCAGTGGCACCAAGGTTGATTGGAAGGGAGCCACAGATGATATTTCCAGGTCACTGCTGCAGGAGCATCCCACATCATCTGCTAAGCAGATGTGCCCAGATGTGGGGGTGGCAGCCTCCTGGTCTGAGGCAGGCACATTTTAGAGGAAGGCAGCTCCCAGGCAGGGCAGGGTATGGCAGCAGACCCTCTGAGCTTGGGAATTCCAAGGAGCACCCTCATCTCCATTAGCAACTTTATCATGAACCTTTTACATGTAGATCATGTGTAATTTTTCTAGAATGTAAATTTTCTAGAGTCAATAGATCATGGAAGATGTAGAAAGGGATTTTTGTTAATCTGCAGACAAAAAAAACCAAAATGTGCCAAAGGAAGGCTGCACAGGGGCCCATCCCATGGCTGCACAGACAAAAGGGCTTTGAGAGGAAAATGTATCCACAGAGCTGCAGGAATGATTGCTTCCAGAAGAACCTAGGAAATCCTCTCCAGAGGGAGGTCTGAGGCCACTGACTCATCTGGTGCAAGGCAAAATTACTACTTCACAGTCATAAACCATTTAGGTTGGAAAAGACCTTGAAGATCATCAAGTCCAACCACTAACCCAGCAGCATTTCACATCAGTGAAATTCTGCTGATTTGCAGAAGCAGAAAGTCTGTGTCTACTGAAGTTGCACAGACAAGTTTTCTCAGCCAGCATTTTCCCCCACAGTCTCCAAGAACTCGTGTGTCCCCCTCAGATTGGTTGGTGGGTTTATTATTTTAGTAACATTCCCCACCACCCCATGGAGGAGAGTTGAAAGTTATCTTGGAAATATGCATTTACTCTCAGTTAGAATCAAAACATCAGAGGCTCTGCCTCAGACAAACAGACACTCTGGAACCAAATTTGTCACATTTCTCACAGACAGTCCTTGCCAGTAATGCTATCAAAAAATATTACCATTTCTTGCTATTTTAAGGGTTCTTTCAACATCTGGTTATTTTCCTAAACACCCCAACTTCTGCATAACATGGTAAAAGACTGCTCCTGTCATTGAATTCCTGTTTCTTTTTTTAAGATACATAATAAAGCTGGAATCTAATCTAACATCTTTAAAGATATCACTCAGTAGGAAGGAAGAACAGGATTTTCTGAGCCAGCAATGTCCCAAGAGCAGGAGCATCAGGCTCAGAGGAGCATCAGGCTCAGGCTGATATGGATCAGAGGGGATTTCTGGAGGTCACCTGGTGCAACCTGCCTCCCCTTCCATGGAGGGACAGCTTTGCTGCCTAGAAGCCTCTTCTAGGCAGGGTTTAACATCTCTAAAGCCACTTCAGTTATTGCAGGAAGCACAGAGACACCTCAGAGTAAATGCAGGGAGGCAGGAGAATAAGTCCACTGATGGGAAGGTATAGAAAAATGGATGGAATTGTATCTAAAAATCATCATTTTTTTCTTTCAATCCTACCCAGAATAATGACCATGAAATTGTTTTCTGAGAATTCACAGATTCATGGAGCTCCTGTGGCACGTCACCTCTGGATCTCCACACCACTATAATCCAGGGTTCTCCAAAGACCTCTTCTGTGCCGTCAACACCTTTAATTTTACCATTCATCTCAATTTATTTGGCATTTTTCTTAACAGCTCAGCTTCTAAAGACACAGAGTGCTAGAACAATGTCGACTTTCATGGTGAAAAACCCCTGCTAGATTGTGGAGGAAAGCAGAACAGAGAACCTTATAGATTCCAAGGCCACAAGTCAAAAGCAGCCCCAATTAATTTTATTAGTTCAACAGGCAGTGAAAGCTGGTTTGCTACCGAGCCACGTCGGGTATGGGGATTCTCAATCATTTCCCCATTAGTGGAGCTTTCATAACTTCTCTCCTGGGCCCATTCAGACTTACTCACACCTGAGCTCACACTTCAATCTTTCCTTTCAGTCACAAGATCTCTCTCCTACTCAACAATTTATTGCTGACTCTTAGAGTGACAGAATTATCCTTGACATTTCTGCCCTTCTGGTGCAATGGGATGGCTTTAGTCAGCGGGTTCAGAAGTTAAGGGGGGAGGAGGATGATCACCAAAGGAAACAAAGTGTGGGCGACAGCTAAAAAGATCCCACAATCTGGAACCCAAGCTCATCTTTTCTAGGGATGTGACTCCCTCTTGAAATGACTGCTTGCAAGTAGCAAGACTCAAAGCAAGGCTGAGGGCAGAATGTATCACAAGGAGGCTCAAATGGGAAATTTGAAATGTTGTTTTTTAGCATTATTGTATGGGTGCATAGACAGATAATATAATGTTTTATCTTAGGAAGTGGGAGGCATGGGAAACATCTGCTAAAAGCATGACCACTTCTTTAATGTATTAAATGCAGGCATGCTATAAAGGCAGATCACCCCATGTATTATTGAATTAAAAAATAAATATTGCAAAGCTTTATATCCTGGTTTCCTATTGCTCAAGAGACATTTGTGATGAGGTTTCCAAGGAAGCAGTGTTTCACAAGCAGCTATCTTATTCTAGCTGCTGTGTCATGTTTTAGAACAAGACTTTCTTCAGAGTGTTGGACTCACCACCCATTTGTCTCAACAAAATTTCCTACAAATCTTTCTCCTTTTTTCTTCCTCTCTGCTACCAATTCTGCCCTTCATGTCTGAGTGACATTTCTCTACCAAGAATGAGAAATCTTGTCTTTTCTATGATTGCTTCACTCCCTTTCTAATAAACACCTACTGCGGTTAATCACTAGCTACCTAATTAACCACTCTTAATGTCCTATGGTTGGAAAGCAAAATGTTATTGCCTGGGTTCTTTCCCTTCCACTGTGGAAAGTGTTTAGCTTTTGTCCTATCTTGACCCTGCCTTTTGTAATTATTTTTGCCATATAAAAGGCAAATTCCCAAATCCTTGTTCTCAGAAACTTCTAAGGGTCCCAAAATCATGAACAAAATATCTTGCTGCAGGAAATGGGGTGAATCTCCCCAATTTTCAGACATATTGACTGGTTCTATACTTCTATCAATTCATCCATCATTCAATCCAATCAAGAGTCACTCCCTGGAGTTTTAAGATCTCCACTGTACTCATCTCATCCTACCTCTCTGATCTTAAGCTATCTTGGTCCACCAGAGACTCACTGTATTGCTTTCCCTTGTAATTCTGCTCTGCCTAATTCACCCCAGTGGAGGATTGTTATTTCATTTGTGTGGGTCCATCTCTTCAGGATCCTTCCTCCTGAATCACTTCCTCTACAATAAACTCTTTTTTTAAATCAGGCTATGTAAGAACTGATGGTAAAGCATTTTCCAACATGCTCTTAGAAAGACCCACAGGGGGAAAGCAGTTGCTTGTCAACAGGGACTCCACTTAAAAATCATGTCACTGGACCCACCCAACTTCATAAAGCCAGCTTTGGAGGCATTAAGGAGACCTTTGGTGGTCAAGACCAGCTGAATGTATTCCAGCCCCAGAATACTGAGTAGGCTGTGTAAATGGCCTCTGAACTGCTAAATTACATGGCATTGTTTTTACTAAATGATTAAAACACTCCAACACCCACAAAGAACTTCCAAAACAGCTGAGCAAATGCTTTCAGAGGGTGTCACACTTTTTCCTTTCCATTTTTCAGACATGCTCTTTTCCAGTTTTGTAACTGTTGTAAATAAAAGTGGTCGGACAGATGTTTGGAGAAAGCAAAGAAAAGGGGTCACAAAGCCAATTAAAGCAAAATCAGCCTGTTCAGAGCTGAAGATATGGCTCCCAGTTTCTCTTCAAAAATAAATACAGATTCATGTGTCTTTATTCCAGTGAGCACAACCCAAGCTCATTTTACAATGTCTTCTCAGCAGAATGAAGAACAACGAGGGATCACCCAGAGAAGGAAGAGCTCAGAGGGAAGAATAATAGTGGAGTAGAAAGACCAGAAATCCTTCTAAAAACAAAGCACATCATTAAAGGAGAAAAAAGCTCCATTAAACATAATATCTGAGACAGCAGTGTTTTTTTATATCTTAGGCTAGTGCCATGAGGCCTAAAATAATGATGAAGAATTCTAAAGCATGATGTTTTGTAAAACAAACTACAAGATAATCCTTGCCTTGAAGTATTTACTGCTTCAGCATGGATGGCAAGAGGCAGAGGAAAAGAAAATCCAGGCCTCAAAGAGTTGTAGGAGAGGGAATGGGAACAGCACACTTATTCCCCTGATACCAGTTAAATGTTCAGTGCAACAACTACCTAGTCTGTTATTGTCCTTCGGGAAGAATAGATCTCAGACACTTAAGAAGTGTTTTTAATTTAAAACTATTTTTACTTCAAAGCCTGAAGTGCTGTTTTGTGAACCCTTTGGGCTGGTCTCTCACCAGTGACATTTTCTTATCAATAAGGAAAATAAGAAAGGCAGCAGGAAGGAATTGACAAGAGGCTACCCCAGGACACAGGAGTGGCCCGAGAAAGCTGCACTCCTGTGGTCACAGGGACCAAGGTTTTCCAAAATCAGTAGGTGCACAGACAGGATTGCCAGCTGGGCTGTCCTGAGGTGGGAATCAGTGTCATGGTGACACGACCTTGGTCATGCCACAACACAGTCACAGTTCTCAGCTGTCTTTCATCACCATTTGCAAGCAGCCATCAGGGCAGGGTATTCCATACTGGTGTGTTCCTGGAAACACTTGGCATTCCCACAGGGCTAGGAAGGAGACAGAGGACATTTTGGGAAAAAGCCTTCTGGTCTTCATCAACTCCAACTGGTGCCCACCAGGACAGAGCTGAAAGTGAACTGGCACCAGCTGAACCTCTTGACACTGAATAGCAGACTTGGAAGAAATAGAAGTGAAGGGAATTTTGGGATCCACATGGCAAGCATGAAAATAACCCCTCTTTGTACCTAAATGCAGCAACAATGCCCCGCTCCAACAACTGGGACCAACACTGAGTTGTGTCAACATATGACTCAGAAGAGGAGGAGGAGGAGGAGAAGATGGAAAAACAGGCCAAAGGAAGGCAAGGCTGCTGGAAGAAAAGCAAACAAAAAGCAGCAGAGAAAGCAGCTGTGTTCTGAAGGGAGCGTGTGCCACTCGGAAATGGGTTAAATTACGGGGAAATTCACCTTCCATACTTCCTAATGCTCCCAACAAGCTTGCTTCACATTCTCTGAGGGGGCAGGGGAATGAAAAACATACTTGGGGATAATTAAGCAAACATGAGATGATTAAGAAGGTAAAGCTGCTCTCCCTTCGATCCAAACCACCATTCCTAGCGCCCCAGCTCAGAGCACATTCCATCCTTATTTTTCAAATCAGCCCACTCCTGAACTGCCAGCTGCTTCCCTAAGCAGGGAATACAGCAGGTTGTTCAAGCAAGAAGGACAGAAGCCCAACCATGCAGGAAATCCATCAGGAACTGATAAACCCCATACAGGTATGGCATTTCAAGGGAAGCAGGCCCATCCCTACATGTTACAACTCCTATTTAATAGAGCAGGGAAACAAATTCCAGAGATCTCACGTTTCCACCATTTGAAAAATCCTGAATAAAACAGAGACAGTTGCTTTTTTATGGTGGCCTCCCAAGACTGTAACACAGAAGCAGCATTTAACAGATTCAGGGACATACCTGTGCAGAAAGTTAGCCCCAAGTCATTGGAATTTCTTACGTGTCACCAAGGCTCAGTACAGACCTGTGTTTGAGGTAATAAACCAGCAATCTGACTTTTCAATCAGAGCAGACTCACATCCAAGGCATTTCAAAAGCCCTGCAATTTCAGCATTTATTTTCATTCCAAATCAAATGGGAATATTGCTTTTCAAGATTCTGATCAAAACAGAAGCAATCTGACTTTCATAGCAGGTTTCAATAGAAAATTTTTTTTAACATTTTAAAATTAACATAAATTTAAAAATCAGATTTTCTGCCTTTTTAGGGGTATTTGAGATTATTAAAATGCTGGATCTGATTTTCTGGGAGTTTTGTGGACATTTTGCTTACATTTCCAAAGTTCTGACTTTGAGGATACAGTACCTTCCAACAGCAAAATATTTCATAATGGCATTTGAGTCCCACAGATTCTCACCCAGGAGTGCACTCAACACCTTGAGTCATGAAAGAATTAGAAGTAATAGCTATTAAGTTAAGCAAAAAGAAATAATTCAGATTCCTAAGAGAGTTAGGGCATTGCCCAGCCCTTTTGATATCACCTAATGACAAAGGCATAGGATAAAATCCACTAAGGAGGGAGGAAAAATCAATTTAAGGGGATCTTCCTGCTTCTCCCAGGAGGCACCACTCTACATCAGCAGTATCTCATCATTAAAAACCCCATCCCATTTGCCACAATGGTAGGAGTGAAAGCCCACAGCCCTGGCTTAGTTTCAAATGGGATTTCGCCTGCTTATAATTTCACTTGTGGTTTCAACCAGAAAAAGTTGCTGTTCCCCTCTTGTTCCTGTAAATGCTGCTCTGCAGGGATGGATATGGTGGATATGCTGCTTCATTCCTCCTGATCCTACTTTCTCCTGAGTGATTATTTCCCTTGAATAAGTGTTTCCACTAAATAATTATTCTAGTGAATAAACACCCCCGTGAATAAATAAAGCACTTCAGGACCTTTCAGGGTGGAGCTGTGGAGCACTTCTCCCACCCCAACTGTGGAACAGCTGGAGGAGCTGTACCCTTGGCCTCTCTGCTGACCCCTTCATTTCAAGCCTCTTTCAGAGTTGCTTATGATAAGAACAAAGCTCTGTAAGAGACATTTCATGCATAGTGAGGTCCTTGGTGCAAGCCTTTCTGAGGATTCCCACCCACTCTGTTTAGGGAGAGTGGCTCCTCTGGAATCAATTAAATGACTCTCAACTACACCAGCTAAAGACTTGGTCAGGTTATTCTCATTCCTGCCTCTTGCCCCAGCTCTGCAGCAGAGGAGCTCGTGCCTCCACAAACACCCTTGGTCGCTGTCTCTGTGAAATCTGTCTCTGGCTGGTTTGCCCTGCTTTGTCTACACAACATGCTGGCTGCTGGAACATCAAGGGATTTGCATTACCAGGAAAGTCTTGGGTGTGAAAGGAAATTTTAATTTCCTCCTTAGCTGAGCACTTTACAATATGTGTTTTAATAAAACAGAGAGAGTCAAATTATTGCTTGTAAATGCCAATGTGCAAGAGAATTAATTAGGGCAGCAGCAGTCTGGCTGGGGAGCCTCTCTTGAGGGGTTCACGTGCTCAGGACAGACAGAGCATGGATTCCCTGAATAAATATCTCCTAAAATTGCAAGCTTATGTATTTAATCTTGATGCAAAAACTCACTGCTTTTGAAATCAGACTCATGATACACCACGGGCCAAGTTTATCTCTGTTCCTGCAGTATCATCTATCAGCCCTGAAGGAAATGGTGATCCTGATAGGAGGGAGGTGTGTCTGCCAGTGTGTCTGTAACCTGGAGGAGATTACAAAACATTTTTTTATAGCTTCCAGTGAGAATAAATCTTGAGAGGTATTAGGCAAGATGGCATAATAGTCCTGCTAATCTTCTCCTCCAGAGATTGGGTTTAGGCCAGTACATAATGGTTTAGTCAAAATAACCCCCAAAAATGTAGAGGACAATCATCTGCAATGAGCTTAGATCCAATAAATACCCCGGGTGTTTAATTGTGTCTCGTTTTACATGCTGTAATCCCTCCACCAACACCTCAGTGCAGCTCAAAATGCTGTCAGTCATCTTAAGCTTTTGCAAATCCTTCAGCTGACTGTAGGAGTGAGACACACTTTTTCTGTCTCTTGGAGGTCTGTAGAAGTTCTGGCCCACCTGCCATAATTAAAAGTCGGGATGCAAAATCAGGTTCAAGTGCAGGATGGTGTGATGGACAGGATGAGTGTGGCTCCAGAGAAGGGAACAGGAGTGAGCAGGATCTCAGGCCTGAAGGTGGCTGGGGTGGGTCAGAGGATGGAGGATGCACCCCTGGAGGCACTTTGGGTGCATGAGAAGAGGCTGAGAGTGCCCAGCAGGAGAAGAAAACCCCCTCCTGGTTTGTGCAAGCAAGCAAACAATTGCTATCCCTACCTGCCTGCAGGCAAGGGGTTTTGGTGTGAGTCTGCTGTTCCAGGGACACAGCCTGTGAAGCTGTTCCAATGTGATTCAGCCCAGTTTGTTTTGAAAATACACAAACACATGTACAGGAGGCATGTAAACTGCAGCTTGTGTTGGGAGCACAGTCGCTGGGTTTATACACTTCAGCCACGAAGAAAGGAATTCTTGTTGAAACTTGTTCTGTCTGTTGTTCTGTATGTAAACTTCACTTATTTTGTGGGATGCTACATCCAAAGAGAGTAATCAGAATGCATGGGGGGAAAAAGGAAACATTTGCACATAGTCCACTTTCCATTTCTGCTTTGCTGCTGCACATTATTAGCACATTGAACATAACTGCTAGTGCTCACTTCCAAAGACTATGAATAATTCACTCCTTTGATCTCTTTCAAAAATCAAGAGAAAGAAGAGATAGGGTAGGATAAGGATTGCATTAAGTATGATAGTGCTTAGAATTTCTTCAGTCTTGAATGCTCTTTTTTCAGGGACCGACATATTAAAAATTTAAATTATTCCCATTAAAACATTGTTGCATGGTACACCTGTCAAGAATAAATAGAACATAACTAGGACATTTTCATCTGGCCAAAAGTCACCAAAATTTCCAAAAATTCTTAAGGAGAAGGGAGGGAAAGAGGGAAAGAAGGAAAGAAGGAAAGAAGGAAAGAAAAAAAGAGAGAGAGAGGAAGGAAGGAAGGAAGGAAGGAAGGAAGGAAGGAAGGAAGGAAGGAAGGAAGGAAGGAAGGAAGGAAGGAAGGAAGGAAGGAAGGAAGGAAGGAAGGAAGGAAGGAGGAAGGAAGAAGGAAGGAAGGAAGGAAGGAAGGAAGGAAGGAGGAAGGAAGGAAGGAAGGAAGGAAGGAAGGAAGGAAGGAAGGAAGGAAGGAAGGAAGGAAGGAAGGAAGGAAGGAAGGAAGGAAGGAAGGAAGGAAGGAAGGAAGGAAGGAAGGAAGGAAGGAAGGAAGGAAATCAAGATCTGTCACTCTGAGGCTGCAGGGGAACATCCACAAGGAAGATAATTTAGCACAGTTTTTATCTCTAGTGGTTTAGGAAAATCTTTCTGCAGTTCCAAATGACAGAAGCAATCTCCCCCACAGGAGGTGCTCCAGTCCAGGTTAGACCAACATCTTCTGGACCACTTTACACCTCTGGTGTGTTCAAACCCCAGACTGGAGCATGTGAGTTTTTGGGTCCTCTAACCTCACTTTCAAGGAGTAGAAGCACCTGCAGTAACCAGGTCTACATGCAATTCCTCTCTGCAGTCCAGATTAATAGCTGAAGTCTTGACCTTTTAAGAAGTGAAGGAGTTCTGCAGCAGGCTTGAAAGTAGTCCAGATCTCAGACTTTGAATCCCAAGATGTTCACTGTGAAAGGTCAAAACCCTGGGAAATTCATGGACTCAAGTTTTGTCTGTAGCAAAGGACTCACATCCATCCTTTCACCAGTAAAGCTGAACATATATAAAACTGGAGACAGAAATGATCATTCTTGGAAAATGGTATGTTGTTTTTTGAAATGCAGAAGGGTTAATTTGAAGACACAACTTGTCTTCTGTATTTGTTCCCAAGGGTGAACTTTCATAAATCTAAATACACCTGAGACACTGAATGTTCTTTCTACCTTGAAAACAAACCAGTGTGAGTTTTCTTACACACAGATCCATTAGCAGACTAAATAGTTGACATCAGGATCTGCAGAGCAGAGATCTCCATCATTTCTTTCATTTGTTGTACATTATGTCATTTCCACTTACAACATCCAAAATAGCTGTGTTTATAGCCCTTTGCAGGAAGCAATCCTTGCATTGACACCTTTCCTCCCTGAGTCCCCTCAGTATTGTTTTCCAAGTGAGTATCAGGATACCTAGAAATTGTAATAGATTCCAAACTGTTCTATTTTTTTTTCATTTATTGCTAATATTTGCTATGACATTGAAGCTGAAGCATTTATCTTTTTTCTTTACATAAATGATTCATTTAGTTTGTTCAACAGTAAGACTTTTTTCCCTACAAGATGGACCTGAAAACTGATTTTCTCCCTGTTAACTTTGTTTTTCAAAGGGGAGAGCTGCCAAATTTTGCTGACTTGAAAAGGACTTAAAATTGAATTTGAAAAGAATTTCAAAACTTGAAAAGAGCATAGTTAGCATCATGTTATTCCATGTAGCACCTGACCCTAGAAGAAAGTGACCTGTGATTCTCAGAGATGCATTTACTTCAGAAAGGGCAGCAGGCTTCCAGAAGTATCTGGCCACAGGTGAATTCCTGTACTTCAGTTCTTTAAGAAAAGGAATGATATTTCTTAATGCTGTGAGTTGGATGAGGGAAAATCTGCACAATAACAGAGGTGTGCTCAAGGGAGGATTCCTGGAAGAGTGGGACAGGGATGGATGAAAATACAAAACACACAAGGAGTCAAGGTATTTCACCGTAGTGGTAGGAGAGATGATTAAGACAGAGATGTGCAAGCCAAGGTTTGCCCATAAGAGCCTTTGGTCTTTTAAACAAAATGAAAACAGGCTGTGCCACCAGCATAAAAGATGGTTATTACTGTAGACATAATAGACCTGCTATAAATTCACTTTTTGTCTGGCTTGGCCCTCTGCCACAAATGTGTTGCAAGCCATTACAAGGATGCCTCATAACCTTCCTTGACACAGCATCCTAAATTTCTTCTTTAGGAAATGTGCCTCCAAATTTCCACAGGCATACTGCTGCTTTAATCCCTCTGTATATCCAGACAGAAAACAATATTTGTCAGATGTTGTTTAGGTGCAGAGAAGTAAGTATACACTAGATTAGGAGAAATCCCACTTGTTCTCAGGAAAGTTTCTCCAAGATTTTGGATATTAGATCCAGGTCATATTAGAAGCTGTCCACCAGAGCACCACAGAGCAGTAACACCACAGCTAGCAGATAAAATTAACACCTTCTGCCTGTGTTACTGCCTCCTGCTCTGAGCCCACTGCAGCAAAAGGGAACATTTACTAAAAATGTCACAACCTTAATTTTAAAAGAAGTTTTGTGGTCCAATGTAGCGATAATTTTATTTCAAGAAGCATCTGGACTTTATTAGATGCAAACACAGTTGGTAGACATAGAGGAGGGGGAGAGATAAAAAATGTTCTCCCTGGAATATTTTACACCAGAAGCATTCATCATGCACAGCATACCCTTATAATCTAACACAGGGCTTTAGGGTGACAGTGCAGTTCACTGCAAAGCTCTTGCTACTGCAGTGAGTTATTGTATTTATACTTCCATTGCCTCTGGCAACTTGCAAATGGTGACAGGTGAAAAGTTTCCTTTTTTCTTTGCAGGATTCAGTAGTTGCTTGGAGCCTCATTCAGAATCCTTTGCAGCAGGAAAGACTGAAGACTGATTTCTGGTCCTTTCCAGACAGTTATGGACATTTGCTGAGCCTTTTCCCTACAAAAAACCCCTTTATATTTGGAAAGGCACCACTCACAGATGATGTTTGTGATCTCTCCCTGGTCTTGGCTCCTCTGGCACCAGTTTAACAAGGCCATGTCTCCTAGTACCTACTCAATAAACAGTATGTAATTTGTTCATTTAGCTAAATTTATATTTAGTAGACACATCAATACAAATTTGAGTATAAATCTAAATTTAAAATTCCTAGGTCACAACACCCCGAAGTTATGCTTGGATTTAAAATCAATATAAAAAATCAGTTTTGTAAAGGAAGTTTCTTCTTTCAATAAGGCAAAACAAATCAGTGACTGATATCTAGTGTGGCATTTGAACACCAGAAAGTGTCACCTTCCATGGAGGTGAATGTGGTTCAGTTTATCTATATTCTACCATTTAGGAGAGAATATCACCTGAAAAGACTTCAAGATTAAGCAGTTACCCTTAGCTGAGGCATGTCTGCAGTGTTCCTGTGCACTCATAGAAACAAATGGTGTGCACAGCACTGAACACACCATGGGGCAGAGTTTTAAAATGAATTTTATCTCTGTATGACCCCTGATTTAAAGTGCTGTGACTTGCAAAATTCTTCCAAGTGTGCACTTAATGCCCACCAGCAAGGCATTAAGTGTGCCTGGGATGCTGTGGCATTCTCTTTCATCCATAAAAAAAGGCAGTAATGTGTGCAGCACCAATAAATAAACAGATTTCTGGAACAACTCAGTAGCACTGAAACCTGCTGTGTGGCACTTGAGGACAGCCACAAATTAATCACTTTAAGATTGTCCTGAGGATGGATTGAGCTCAGGCCATTTCCTCTTTCCTCCTGCAGTTTGGCTGTAACAAGCAGCGTTGGAAGGCACATTTTGTGTATCTGAGAACTGGATCTAAAAAGCCATTTAGCACCACTCAGAAAAACTAACTAAGAGCATAAGCACATAAATATTAACTCATGAGGTCTCACTGATTCATGGGATGAACCTACACAGCTCTCCAGGGAGGGGCTTTGGCCAATATGCTTAAATCATGGGAGGGATATTTCTAGATGCCAAAAGGATTAGGATGCTCCATTTTCATTAATAACCAGGCACTGTGCAAGGACCCACAATGTCTTTGAAAATTTTTCTCCACGTGTTTGTTTCAGTATGAAATCATCTGGTGGGCTGCATCCTCCAGTGGGTGCATATCTGTTTATTTCTTTTAAAAAGCTTGACTGCTTCCAAGAGCAGGAATAAACTCTTAGAAATACCTAATCAGTATATTCAGATCATAACCAATACAGCATTATGAGTTTTTATTTCCTGTTCTGTGTTGATTTTTAATTAATGTTGACATTTATATATAAAATACTTGGTTTTCAAAAGGCCAACTGGAAACCCTCTTGTGGATTACCTCATCCAAGCACAGATTTTTTTGGTGTGCATATTTGTAATTGTTTGATGGTTTTCCAAGCATATCTTAAAGTCACACCACAGTTTTCAAACACACTTATGAGAATGTTATGAGTGCATGAAACTTCAAAGAAAAAAATTGAATTTTACGCAGTAATGGTGCTTAGAGTTTGTGACGGACACTGGATGTGAAAGGAATATTTAGTCCCACTTCCTGTGAAGGCTGACACACAAATTTAGGGATATAGCTGCAGTCCATGGATTTGGAGATGGGCATGGACAGTATGAATTGAGAGCAATTTTGTGAGATTGTTCTGGCCTGCTTCAAAATCAGTGCCACTTTATGGTTTTCACTTTGGCTTTTCTATAAAGATGGAAGAATTTCTAATGGTCTTAAAGCATCAATCCTTCCCTGAGAGTTGAGACAAAAAGAAAAACATTAAACAGAAATTAGGAGACTGAGCCTGCTCCCAAAGAAACCAAGGTCAGAAATGGTCTCATTTCAATGGAACAAAGTCTAGTAGTAAAATTTCTGCCTTCCTCTTAAATATTAGTCTTCCTTTGCTTCTCTCCTCATGTGTCTGCCACAGCTCTCATCTCTCCAGTAGCTCTGATCTGCTGCCAAGATTTGCTCTACTCTCCCTGTAATTTATGACCCTGTCATGCAGTTTATTCATACACACTTTCCCAGTGGCAAGGCTGAGGATACCAAGGTATCTCAACGCTGCTCACAGAGTGCAGGGAGCAAGCTCTGATAGACAAAGCTCATGCCTGCCTTTATTCAGGAGGCAGCTGAGGTAAATCAAATGGTGGAATTACTGCAGCAGGTAAAGCTGCACACTTTATTTGGTCTTTGCAGGGTCAGAATGTGAGCCTTTCAGCTACAAAGCCTCACAGATCTCCAAGATGAGAGCCAACAACAGCAAGGAATTCAGTGCCTTGAGCTGTGTCTGGCCTGACAGCCCTTCCCCCAGCTGATCTGCCTCCCACTGGCAAAGTTTCTACCAGACACTGTTTCTGCAGGAGCATAAAGGACATGGCTGTATGGATTCAACCATTAGGATACCAAAATTTACTGTCTTTCAATGAGGTTCAGGCTCACAAGTCTCTGGGACCTGGCCTGTCAGACAATCTTGGGTCATAAACACATGGGAGACAGATGTCCTTAGGCTGGCCTGAGCCTCCTGCATTTCAGAGGGGCTTAAACACCAGTAATGAGAGCCCAAAGCTCTAGCACAGAGCCATCTTACACAGTGTTGCTAAAACACTACTGCTTTTCCTGTGATCCTTAGGATTCTCTTGTCCTAAAGATCTCTTTCCCATTCACAGATGCTCTATCTTCTATAAAAATTCCTGTCAAAGGTATGTGTATCTTTTCCCACTTTGCCTTCCCTATAAGAAATGTCTCAGGCTGTTTGATAGAGGAAAAAGAGCAATTTCTCAAATTTGTATTTCAGGAAAATTTTTTCTAAGGAAATGAGACATATACAGGCCCTTTGCAGCCTTCCATTTCTATGTCCCTGTGCACCACTGAAACAAAATTTTAAAGAAGGGAGAAGGAAGAGTCCATCAGGAGATAAATTCTTTGTGTAGCACTAATTTTCAATACTGCACATCACATTTTTGACTGTAAATTAATTGAAGAGACCTTCTGTCAAAACTTTCCCTTCATTTTATGAGCACCTAATCTTCACTTTATACTCATGCACTCTGTGGAAAATGTGAATGTTGTTCCTGGAAAGTGAGCTACGACCTCTTTCCACATTGTATATAAATCTGGAGACTATAATCAGATGCAGAAGCAATGTATATCTCCAGACTCTAAAGCTTCTACCTTCCCCTATAAATCCTTCACACATGGAATGGACAGCAAGTGGGTTTATACTAATCCTGCCAGATTAATACCCCAATCTGATGATACGTATTTAGGTAATGTTTACTTCAATTTCTGCATGACCTGGCTAAGCAAAAATGTGCCTCCAATAAATATAGCTGGCTTGGGACATATTCAATCAGTACAAACACCAGATGCATCATCAAGAGCTTTGGGATATTTGTTTTTAGCATATGACCAAGATATGATGCATCTTTGAAACACTTCCTACTTCACTTAATAATAATGTTCAGCTTTTTTGGTCTTGCCAGAAGCTGTCCTGGACAACATAAAGAGAAACTTTCCTCTTCAGACTGTGTCAAACTATTCAGGCTTCTTTTTTTTTTTTTTTTCCCTTTAAAACAGCTTTTTTCTTCCCTCTGTTTCCATACCTATGGCAATGATTATCATTACTCTAGAACATCCTGCTAACAGGCTGAAATTCTGCACCTTTTAAGAAAAATGTGATTTTTTTTGCTCAGTTCAAGGGGCTGGACTGCAACTGCCTTATCATAAGAGCTTTAGTTTTCCATCCATTCCATGCCTAAGTACCTGCCTGGCCACTGCTCCCATGCCATTACAGGAAAAATGTAGCCAAGAAAGTCTAGGTCAAACTATGAAGCCATCCCTCTGCCCAGCACTCAGAGGTGCTGGCTGGTCTTGAGAGGAGAACTCTGCAAGAGAAGAGATGTGTCTGAATCACCAGCTTTCCTGCAAAACACTTTGAAGCTTTAAATCAGTGTGTAAGTGTTTGGAAGTAGTGGAACAGATTCCTGGAATATGGGCATGGCTCCTTGTTCCAGGCAAACTGACTTGTTTTCACTTGTGATGTCCCAGTGGAAAACCTCTTGCAGCATCTCTAGCTGAGCCAATCCCACACACGTCAAGGCTGAATCCTATCAGTGATAAAGCTTCCATTTCCCACAAACTCCTTTGGTGGGGCTGTATCAGGAGAGATGGCAAAAAGAATGATGTAAAATGGCCCATGAAAACCATGTCTATTTATTGTTACTACAGTCATTCATCATCTCAAGAGTGAGCACACTGTACACTCTATAAATACTGTCAGAAAGGAAAATGAAGTGAGTGACAGCTGTTGGAAAGCTCCAAATCTGTGTGATTTCATGGATAGGTGGCTTACTACAGACTGAAAATATGAGCTACAAGGCAGTCCAAGATGCAAAGAAGCCCCAAAACCAAAATCAAAAAACATATGCAGACTATTATCAGTTTTGAGTGCCAGGAAAAAAAAAAAGTCTAACTCACTGTAATCAACAACTGAAAGTAAAGAAGGAATTCAAAGGATTAATGACAGAGCAGAAATTTTCTGAGTCAGTATAGGAAGTCCTTTGCCATGAGACCAAACTTTCAACCAAAAGCTGGAAAGTAACAGGAACCCACCCCAGAAAGAGTTAGGTGATGAGACATGAGAGCTAAGGTAGCTCCATGTGCCAGTTTGACTCCCATTAGGGGTTTCCAATGGAATTGATGGAAGGAAAAAAATCATTTCAATACTGATGCCTATAAAGAACCAAAACTGTCCCTTGGCAAAGCTCCCCAGAGAAGAATCATACCTGTAAGAAGCCCTGGTTTCAGACTAATTGTGAGTTGACAGATTGACACAGAATGAAACTCCAGCCTGTTTTATGACAGTTTTTTACTAGAAGCTCAGCCTCCACAGAGGGTTTGAATAAGTCAGAAACAGCCCTTCTGCCTTATTCTGGGCCTCTCTCTGGGCTGGATTCCCATCCACAGAAGAGAAAGAGTTGTGAAAGTCCCACAGGAGAAGTGACACTATTGCTGGGCCATAGAAACAGCCAAGTTAAAATAAATACATCAGAAACTAAGGAACATCTTGCTGGCCTGGACTACCGGAAGGCAGAGGGTGGAAAAGCAAGAAGAAGAAAGTGAGAATGAAGACAGGGAGAAGACTCAAGTTCTACCCCAGAAGCTGGGAAGTATAGAGCAGGAGGCCAATGAGAACTTCTGGGCAGGGCTGAAAAACAAGTGAAAGTGGGAGCTTCTCTCATCTCTGAAAATGCAGCCAAAAAATCAGATTATTTACAGTAAAATAAGAAGAAGGAAACAAAAAAAAAATAAAGAAAACCCCCTCAAAACTGGCAGCAAAGAACTATCCACACTCTTGGCTCCATATAATGCTGGGTGGAAGGGGTAAGAAAGAAACAGGGGACAAGCTGCAGCTTGGAGCCAAAACATTTCCCTTCTGCATGCTCCTGGCTCAGTTCAGCCCTTTGTGACTCTCAATTTCAACCCCTTATGCACTCCCCTATAATCATCATAATATGTGGCTGGTTGCTTGCTCAGTGTATTCAACTTCCTCACAGCAAGCCAAGCTCAACCCAGCACTAGCATTTATTTCTGGATTTTAACCAGGCCTGCCTAAAACCAAACAAGACTCAGTGTGGTTTGCCATATTCACTGGGAGAGAATAAAAGGAATTGCAGTCAAAGACCAGGGTTTGTGGCCAAGTTCACCTCATGCTGCTGGTGGTGATATCACCGTTATTTCACTTTGCTTTAGTCTTTTTAAAAGTGCTGTGGAAAAAGGGAGGGTTTCAGCTCTGTTTCTGGGCTTTGAGGGAGATGCAAGTGATCCTAACAAAATGGACATAACTGACTGTTGCCCTTTCATTAAAAGAAAAAACCCTTTATTAGTCAAAAGTCAAATTATTGTTAGAAGCCTGTAATGACTAAATAAAAACAGCCAGCAGAATGTGAGCAGGGCAGACATCAACTGGGAGATGGAACAGCCCTTGAGACAAAATAGTTCCAACTCTGCCTGAAATAACATTTTTCAAGAGCTGGCCCCACTGTGCTTGGTGTGGGACACCAAGCCAGGTCCCACAGTCCCAATCAGCAGTGCTTATGATGCATCCTGAAACAGCAACTCAGAGTTCCAGAGCTGTCCTGAGAGTTTCCAGAGGTGCTGCAGATCTCCCTGTAGGGCCATCAGGATGGGGTACCCAAGTATTTAGGGCAACATAGGTAGGATTCAGGCATCTGTGAAAGTCTCTGCCAAATATCTCAAATGTGAGGAAGAACAGGTTTTCAGCTCTTTGAAGCTGCTGCTGCCCATCTGGAAACTTCAGCTGGGAATGAGGGACTGTCCCATGCCACTTGCCTATCAATTCCCATTGTGTGTGTCTAATGAGAGTTCTGATTTTTGTTGATGTTTTGGCAACAGGAAGCATGTCAGGATCTCAGTTGCTATTCTTAAATCACTAGTATGTGATGTAAACACCTCATTGAAAGTCAGGAAAACAAACAAACAACCTGAAAGGCCCGGGAGAACTCCTCTACCCGGGAAAGAATGGAAATCTCTTCCCCCTTGCCCTCCAAGGCTGCTCCCCTGATTTTGCAGGGAGTGGCTCAGGAGGGTTAAACGCCTGGGGCTGACAGCGCTGCAGACTCTAATGCAAAACAAGAGCTGTGGCTGCAAACTTCTCATCACTGGCAAACTGCAACAATTTGGGTAGACCAAAGTAAATCTCCTAATCCAGGGACAGCTAGAGAAAGGAAATGCATTTTTCTGTGTTGATGACACCGAACAATTCGTTGGGAAGGACTAGGGAGGAGGGAAACGAGAAGGAATTTCCATTGATAGTGCCAGAGATGCAGTTAATGTCCTGTCACAGAGCATTTATACCCGATGAAATTCATTCCTGTGCTGAGAGCATGGAGTTACATGGCCCTGAAGTTGCAGCTCGCAGGCAGAAGGAATGGATTTTATTTCAAGAGTCCTGTTCCGGATTCCTGGACGAGACAGCAGTGAATGAAGCACTGTGCAGCACAGCCTCAGCAGCCTTGAAGTGAATTTTGCTGTGACCTAACAAAAACCACAGAGTTGAAATTGTGATGATTCAGAAATTTTCAGCTCGCAACAGGGGTTCTTGCAAAATATTTGGGAACTGCAGGAAGCGTTTAATGGTCTCCCTATGTCAAGGAGAGGAATCCTGACCTTTTCTCTTCATGGTTCCTGTTCCTTATAAGCAATAATTTTAGAAGGATATAATTAAGCTCAAGTGGCCTTTTTTTCTAAGGTTGCTTATAGAATAACAAGTGACTTGGATTGGTTCTTTTTGTACTGATTCATCCTCTCTTTGCTGTAGGAATGTGCTGAAGAATGGCTACAGGGACAGACCATGCTCCCAGTCACACGTGTGGCTCCCCACGAGTGTGTGCAGTGAAGGAAATCAAGTGGAGAGGTTTATCTGCAGAGCAATACAATGGAGCAACAAAAGCCAGGAGAACCTTATAAGGGTATGTGCCTTTCCTAGCCAAGAGTCAAAAAGGTAGGATTTCAGTAGGAAAAAAAATTGAATAGACCAAGAACATGAATCAGAATACCAATGGCTAAAGCAGAGGTCTGGGACATTCCTAATCCTTATTTGGATGCAGAACCCATGAACGGGTGGTTTATAAATTCAAACTGATGTCATCTGAAGGGAAGACTTCAGGTGAATCTTCCTTTCATTTCCTGTTAGCTTGAGGGACAAACTGACAGAGGGACGGACAAAGAAGCTACATCCCTTTCCTGAAATAAATAAGAGACATCTCACAAAGTTTAACAGCCTGCAGTATAATAATTACTACAGGCTTGTATTGTAATTACTGTCAGAGATTTCTTTAAAAAAGAAACCAGGCTGTTCCAAATCATCTTGAAATACTACTTGTAAGACTATTTCTGCTGGCTTGTAAATGATGGCTATGCAAGAAACTAATTTGAGCATCACTGGAAATTATAATTTTGTTTTATGTGCTTCCAGTAATGTTTTCTCAAACAAGGATCTTACATTTGTCCCTGTATTTGTGTAACTAATTCTGTGGAAAGCATTAGCACAGTCACACGCTTGCTGACACTGTGTTTTCTCATTCAAATTTCAGACAATACAATTTTCAGTTTGTGTAAGGACTTATACTGCCCTTGATACCTAAGTGCAGTGCAAAATTACATAAACTGGACTTCAAGTAGACAGAAATGAGGTCAATGTCAATAATTTAACCTTCATGGGAACTATACCTGATACACAAACCTTTTATATACCACTTGCAAATAATTGCTAAAAGCAGATATTTCTTCCTCATGTTTGCTTCTTCCACTACATCCTGTTCCTTAGGTACTCAGCTCTTACATTTAGCAGATTTCCCTGAGCAAATTTTATATATTATAACCCTGCTGTCCTTGAAGACTTCTCATAACCCTTTCCTTTTCCATGCCAATTGAGCTCAATTGGCAGCTTTGTATCAGCAACAGAGTCTGTTCACACATTCATTGGCTCTATACTCAGAAACTGGAAAAATGACTTCAAATTGCCTCCTCATTGCATGTCTGGATGGAAACTCCTCTTTTCCACTGATTTCCACTCAGTAATTCTTTGGAGCAAGCTAGGTAAAGTGCTCAAACAGCAGCATTTTCTGACAATGTGCTTTTCACCTGGCTTTTATCAGAGAATTCCAGACATAAGGTGGAATGTGAGATGGAATTTGAGGATGACACATCATATCTTAGGTCTCGGAAAAGCAGGAACACTTTCTGAAAGCGGGTTCTCATTTCAAGAAACTGGGTATTTGCTGGTTTATGATGTTGTGTCCTGCTTCAAAAGCTAATACTCTCCCTTGCTCTGGCCACCTTAGTTCTGTGAATATTATGAGGGAAAATATGTGTCTGGTGACTCAAAAAAATAGATAAATTTAAAAAAGGCAGTGCAGTGGATCTAAAAATAAAAATTAGGAAAGGTGGGAATTAGCTCACCACAGCTCACCTCAATTGCCAGGTCAGGTTTCAATTTCCAGTAAGTTTTCAGCAGAGTAGCTTGTGTGAATGTATCTGTGGGCAATCCTCATACAGGGGAAAAGAAATTTCCTTGAAAACAGATACCTGACATCACAAGTACGTGTTTTCCTGGAAGGGAGCATGCACAGTACTCTCCCTGCTGCCATAGCCTTCATCCCAGCAGTGATGTTACTGCTTGCACGTCAGTAAAGAGAACACAGTGGGCTTGCAGGAAGTGGAACCAGAGCGTGGGGCTCAACATGCTGAAGAACTCTTATGGAAAGCTGTGGATGTTCACCTTAAAGATGTCTGGAAACACTGTAGGCTACTTCACACTCAGGTTTGTTTGAAGAGTTGCTTTTATACATTGGGAACTGCAGCAGACTTTTTAGATTAACAATCCCTTTGCCAAGACAAAATATGTGTGAGAAGCATGAAACACAACCTTCCTGTATGGTCTGAGCTTGGGTGCTGGTCCAGGCACTGTACCAGAATGGGGCATGCACTGTGCTTTGTTCACTGGCAGCCTGAGAGCCACACTTACTGTACACACTCTCTGTTTGCAGTATTCCTTCAAACCTGGGAAAAGAAACCCCCCCGGAGCAGCAGAGATGCCCATGAAAAGAAGACAGATGGAAAAAGTTGACAAAATTTGTGTACAGCAAGGTTACATTAGGGCATCACATTGAAGAACCCTTCTACTTAATAAAGGCTCAACACCTAGTATTTCTTTCACTTTTTTTTTTTTTTTGTTCTCAGAGTTGATTTTGGACAGCAAGAAATAAAGTCAGACAAAGAGTGTGTTAAATTTATTTTGAATGGAATGCAATGACAGTGATTTTTCCAAGCGAGGTGTGAAAGCTTTTAACTTTGATTTCCCAGCAGTAGATAAAACATCACTCAGAGTTGCTATTTCCAACCCGTATGTTACACCTCACCTTCTCCCCTGTGCAGAACATTACTCCTCCTGAACGGAGCAGTATCCGCTTACAGACAGCGCTGCTCCACGGGAAAAAAAAGAAAAGTTTGCCTCTCCCCTCAAAAAAAGCCATTTTGTTCAGCCAGATGTTCTACAAAATGGCACGGCCGCTGTGCTTGAGGGGGGCCGGGCCTCCCACCCCGGCGGGGCTCGGCGGGGCGGTGGCGGCCCCCGCCCGGCCCCCGGCGGCGCCGAGGCCAATGGGCGCTGGGGCGGCGGCGGTCGCCTCCTCCCGCCCAGCCCGCCCTATATAGCGCCCGGCAGCAGCGCCGTGCCGTCCGTCGGGCTGTCCGTGCCGAACCGTGCCGAGCCCAGCCGTGCCAGGATGCCGGGCCGCACCGTGTGGCGGCTGGCGCTGCTCGCCCTCTGCCTGGGGGCCGCGGCGGCGGGGGGACAACGCCGCGGAGCCGGCGGCAAGAGCCGGCGGCAGGCGCAGACCCAAACCACCTCGCTGCCGCAGGGCACCGCCGCGCAGGGAAAGCGTGAGTACCGCCCGCGGACCGGGTAGGGGCAGGGCAAGGCGCGGGGCTTGGCACGGCGGCGCCGGTGGCCCCGGGGGGTTTTGTCTGACCCCCGAGCTCGCCCGTAGGCGCCCCTCGGCTCGGCGGACCCGCACACGTGTACGCCCCGCTCCCCCTTCCCTCCCCGGCTACTGCCCTCGGTAACGCCGAACTTTGCTTTCTTTTCCCCCTCTGCGTCCCCGTTCCTCCTCCTCTCCCCCCAGAGACCTGCTATGACAATGGACGATACTATCAGATAAACCAGCAGTGGGAGCGCACTTACCTGGGAAACACTCTGGTCTGTACCTGCTACGGTGGGAGCCGAGGGTTCAACTGCGAGAGCAAGCCCGAACGTAAGTTGGTGGCCCCTTTTGTCTGCGTCGAGACCCCAGCGCGGCTTTTGGTGCCGAGTAAGCCAAGCTTTGTACGAGTTAGGGCTGGCAGCCCAGGCTTTCCACTGAAGTTTGGTACTTGGGGTCAGTAATGGGATCTACACTCAATTACACTGAAGATCTGGCTTGGGATTTTAAGAAATGCTTTTCATTAGCGATGGGCCTGCCACCAGAACCCTGAGCCAAACATCACTCATCTCTCTGGAGGATTGGATCTAAACATTAATTTTGGAGCCAACCTCTTCTTTATAATGAACTGAACTGACTCCTGGACTCGCACGGGGAAGTTCAAATCTGGAGTCACTTTGCAGCTCTGGCTCTGCTCTGTTTGATTGCTTCACCCCAACTTTTCATAGCTGTGCAGTGTCGTCAGCTTGTTTAAAAATATTTCAACTTACAACTTTCCACAGCCTCCCGGCCGTGCTGTGAGCTTTCTATAATTGAGTGTAAAATGAGATTGTTTAGTCTGTGCAGAAAAAGTTTAGGGAACAGAAAGAAGTTTAAATGCAAGGTCTGCTGGAGGATGCGTCTCTCCAGGATTCGGTGTAGTTCAGTTTATCAGATGAAATCTATCTGTATTTATTGGTCTGAAGCCACTGGTTTGCCATAATTCCTTTATGTTGCTCTGGAGATAGAAGAGATGAAAAGCTGGTTCCTGGCTGACAGTGTTCATGTAAGACAGATGTGAGCATCTCAGCCATCTGTTCTGCAAGGTTTGTGTGCTGCCTTCCTCACGACTGGAGTATTTGAAGGAGTACTCAGTCTCCTAACTCCATAAAAGAGGGTTCAATCTACTTTTCCTTCCCCTGTAGAGATTCCCAAGTTTTACAGTTTTGAAGTCCAGTGGGCAGTTTTCCTTATGACACAATGAAATTTATCTGCCCAGCAGTGCAGAAAGCTGTTCTCCTTCACATCTTGAGTCTGGTGGCAGCACTGATGTTCTGTAATCATTCACCTGTGCATCAGTGTGAGCAATACACAAGTACTGAACTTTGCTGTTGAATTTGGTGGGACTGCTGCAGAATTTGAGATTAATCTACTCAGTTTTTGCTAAATCAGAGTGAGGAGGATTAGCATGACAAAGCACACAGTTTCCAGGGGTTGTTTGCTCCCTCCTGTCTTCTCTCCTGTTGGCTTCAAACAGCTGGGATTGATGCTTTCAGGCATGCCTGCCATGTACAACTTCTGGTTCCCTGGGAGAGGGAAGAAGAGGTTATTGAGGTTGTTGAGCATCATGGGGGCCTTGAGGGGGCAAATTTCACCCAACTTCCTCTCTGCTGTTTCATCCCATGAGGAAAGAGGAGACTGATAGGCATTCTTCCCCAGGATAAAAGGAGTATCTGTGCGAGGATGCAAGGAATGTGTTTCTGTTGACTGTGCATGTTACTGGTGTGGTTACATGAAGCTGATTATTTAATTTTATATTTTTTTTATTCTCCCTCATAGCTGAAGAGACCTGCTTTGACAAATACACTGGATCCACTTACCGGGTTGGGGAGACCTATGAGCGCCCCAAGGACTCCATGATCTGGGACTGTACTTGCATTGGAGCTGGACGTGGGAGAATCAGCTGCACCATTGCCAGTATGTAACTAAGAGCCTCTTCCTAGAGCTATTGTTCCTTAGAGTCATATTTTCCAGAGCAATTTACACACTATTCCCAGTGCCTGTTAGCTACAGTTGCATGGGGTTTGATCCAAAGCCCACTAAAACTTCGAAATTAAAAGTCCCTGCTCCATGTACATACATACAATCAAACTCCTCTTTTATTTAAGAGGTCAAGTGCTATGTGAGAAAGCATAGGTCAGAAATTTCTGTTAGTGTCCAACCATACAGGCTAGTAATTTATTATGTACAAGAGTGTGTTACATCTTGCCAGGTGCAAGTATAAACGTAGTTTTTTGACTGGAGAAAAAGTCCACTCTGCAGCTGAAGGGTCAAAATAACGCAGTCAGCATTAATGGGACTACTCAGAATAAATGATAATAAACGAATGCTACCTGAGAGCCAGTCCATCATCTTCCAAAAATGTCATTGAACACTTGTCTCTAGGGGAACTAGGATTTGATATCCAGACAGGAGCTTAACATGTTTCTGCAACTCCTTTTTCACTAGCCTGACCTATACTTTCCTCTTGCTCTTCCTTCTCTTCCCTTGGTCCTTTCTCCCCAGCTCCTGTTTCACGTCTCTGTCTGGAAATCCTTTCCTTATTGAGTCACTGAATTGTTCACAATTTCCCCTTAGTTCATAATTGGACTTTCTGTGAGCCCAGAGGAAGATTGCTGTGTGTCAGGATTTTTAGACTGAGATTTCAAAGTCTCTGAGGTACCTTTTGAGAAAAGTCTTGCTGTTAAAAGTATCCAGTTTCTTGTTTAAGACACACATGCAGACCCTAGTAGTGTTGCCACAGAGGACTCGGAAACCAGCCATCATTGTAGGATGGGAAAAAAATAATGCATTAAATCTAACAAGTAAAGCTGGAGCCCTTCTGAATTTAATGGCACTTTATTGGGCAGGGATGATAAGTGTTGTAAGAAAAAGAGTCAGTAAGGAAATTGCGAGTGTAAGAGCAGCCTTGTTTCCTCATCATCAGCCTGGTTTAGAGCTCACTGGAGAGTCTCACTGACTGCAACTGGCTTTGAATCAATCTTCAGAGTTCTGAGATTCCCTGCTTTCACAAATGAGCCCACAAAACATTTTATTGACTCTTAATAAATGATGGTGTGTGGGTGTTTTTTTTCTTTTCTTTTTTTATTTTTTTTTCTTGAATCCTTCCAAAGAAACAACCTTGTGTTTGCAAACTGCCCTGTACCATGCTGCCCTCCCTCAGCCTGGGCTACCTCAGAGCTGTGGGCCACTGATGGGCGGGAATCTGCCTTTCCAGGGCAGGCTTTCCAAACCTCAAAAGAGGTCTGATTTCCCACTGGGCTGTCACACCAAGCACCCTCTTATCCTCCATGTGCTGTCCTAGCCACCATGTCCCTCATGAATGGCCACAGAGATGCCCAAGTGGTGCTGCCTCAAACAACATGGAGGCAGACCCTCTCTCGCCTGCCCTCAGCCTGAGGGCAGGGTCTGAGGGAGAAACAGGGCCTCATCACTCCCTGGCATTCCCTTTTCACCAGCCAGGCTTTGTCTGGGGTTTGGAGCATGGAGAAGTTAGCTGAGGGAAGAGGACAGGACCTGGGAAGTGAAGAAAAGTAGTGGGCTCCAACAGAAAATGGCGGGTGCCAGTGGGAAATGTTGAGCGCCATTTTACTGGCCGATGTCCCCCCTCATTCTCCTCAGCGTCCCTCCTCCTCCTTGCTGCCCCTTACCCCAGATGACCCCCTTTGCCCCTGGCCAGATAGCCCTTACCTTGTCATCACCATGCTGTCCCTGTTGTGTCCCTCACCTTGGCTCCACTGTGTGCCACCACAGATCGCTGCCATGAGGGTGGCCAGTCCTACAAGATCGGCGATACATGGCGCCGGCCCCACGAAACGGGCGGCTACATGCTGGAGTGTGTGTGCCTGGGCAATGGCAAGGGCGAGTGGACCTGCAAGCCTGTGGGTAAGTGGCTGCTCCTTCCTTCTCCCTCAGCGCAGCCAGGGCGTGTGGGCCCTTTCTCCTCGTCCTCCCTGAGGTGTCCCCGTGTGGGAATGCCCTGGCTGGGCTCTGATCCGCTTTCCCCTCACAGCCGAGCGATGCTACGACAACACGGCCGGGACATCCTATGTGGTGGGAGAGACCTGGGAGAAGCCCTACCAGGGCTGGATGATGGTGGACTGCACCTGCCTCGGTGAGGGCAGCGGCCGCATCACCTGCACCTCTAGAAGTAAGTGCCAGCCTCCACTTTATTTAGCTTACTTATTTTTTTCATTTTCCTACTTATTTTTCATCCTGCATTGGAAAGGAAAGTTACTCCTTCCTCTGCCCTGTGCAAGTAACAGCAGTTTGAGAGGGATGGGCATCACCTGAGGAGTGGCGGGAAGCAGGAGAGGGGGGAGAGGCCTGTGTGGTGCCTCGGTCACCATTTGCAGTCTGGGAACACTCCCCAGAGCTCGTCACTGGTGCTGGGGACAAGGGTGCCTGGATTATTTGGGGATTTAATCTCATTGAGAGAGAAAGGTGTAAGGGATCTGTATGTCAGCTGAGGCACAGCCAAGCATCTCCCAGGAAGTCAGGGAAATGGCTTGGCACACAAAATGCCACAGCGTTTAGCCTAGGGCATCCATTTCTGTCCTTTCAAGGAGCTTTCTGAGGGATGATCCAGTGGTTTTTAAGTTAAATACCCTTTCCAACAGCAGGATCTGCAAGATTAAAATATTTTCTTGCTTCTTTCTCTCTATTACTATTAAATTTATTTTTTAGCTAAACCAGGGTTTGTTTTACCTGCTCTGCCATCTTGTCTATCACTTTTCCCACCCCATTTCCCGCTCCAGCAGCACAGGTGATTTTTTTTAGAAGTTTTTGCATCATTGAGGGACATTACCGTAAATACTCCATTTTATTTGTATTTGCAGAGCAAACAGGACTTTTAAAACCCAAAATCTTGCTTGTTTATTGACCTCCTGTTCCAGTCCTGTTAGCTCTACCCCAGACCTTACTTTTGTCTCAGGTTTACACCAGTTGCCTCAAGAAAATTTATCTTTGTACCTTACACCTTGGTTATGCAAGGTTTGAGAAACTCTTCTGTAGCCTTTCAGTTGCCTTGGGGCACACAAATAATGGATTTTTGCTGATATAAACAGCAGACCTGATGATATAAGCAGCAGTAAAGAATAAGACACTAAGGAGGGTTGAGATGAAAATGGAAGAGCTGGAGAGACTTGTTCAAGAAATAAGCTATAAAAATCAACCCAGCCTTGACAATATTAAGTCTGTTAAAGACATGTGGGGAAAAATCATTAGCTGTCAAATGGGAATGAATAAAACAGAATGTGTTGTTTGTGAATTTTGGAGGACTTATTATTACTAATAAAATGCATTTGGCAGTAGCTTTCTTTCCATCACTCAGGTCTGGGCTGTTGTGTCGTGGGGGAAATTGCAATATAAGGAGCTGTTCATTTTTCATTTTGTTTTCCAATTACATTTGAATAGAGAAACTCAAATTTATGTCTATAAAATGATACCTCTAGCCCACAAAATGGCATTACACTTCAAGTGTGTGCTGCTGTTATATATCTTTTATGGCCAGCATTTTCCAGACTCACAGCTGGTTGCTTCCGTGACATTTCAGCTTTTCATTGAGAAGTGTGTCCATTAGACACATTTTTTTCACATTTGCAAAATTGCATGATGAATACCTCACCAATTTACCATACTTCTGGCAAATGCTCAATTTCTGGTCATTCTAGCAGTGTGAATCAGTAACATGTTTTCTACATTCACATTCTGTCCCATGTGCTCTCTCAGTGGCAATCTGGCTTAATGCATCTGTCCTTCCACAGTTCTTCATAAATCCATGTTCATTGATCTGTGATTATATTTGAGCCACTGTATCAAGTTTCCCTTGAATAAGAAGGTAAAATGTTGTAATGGAAGAAGAACTAGTTAATCCATGTGGATCTGGCATCCAGACAAAAGTAGTTTGTTGTGCTGTCCTTTGAACCCATTTGCTCAATTCACTGGGGGCTGTGGGTTATTAAAGAGATTTAGAAAGTCTGATACTCCTGGTATTACTTGAGCAGCTTGTATTAACTTCTCTGCAGCTTCTTGCAGGCTTCGTTTGAAAGAAATGGGGTTTTACATGTTGCCCTCAAACAGGTTTTAGTCCCTTCCATATGAGAGAGAACCTTGAACTCGAAATGTGCCCTTTGTATAGTATGAAATGACCAAGCTGCAAAGACTGCTGTTTTTTTTTCTTAAAAGAAAAAAAAGGGTCATTAAAACGAGTTTAGCTTTAAAGGTGTGTGCTGGACAGAATGGGTTTAGAATGGCTTTAAAAAGTAGCTCATTTTGACAACGGCTGCAAAGTGAAAGCCCAGTTATGGAAGTGAATGGCAATCTTTCAGGATTTTGGGGTGCTCTCAGCCTGTGCAGTTTAGTGCAGGCTCTAGTGCATGTAGGAATTGCAATATGGGCTCTAGAGGGTGAGATGGGCCTTTAATTCAGGCTTTAAAGGTGAGCTTGTTTGGTAGAGTTGGTGGTGGAGTGCTGGAAGCTGCCCAGTGCAGGCCCAGCTGAGAGTCTCATTCCTCACACAGATCGCTGCAATGACCACGACACCAAGACCTCCTACAGGATTGGAGACACCTGGAGCAAGAAGGACAACCGTGGGAACTTGCTGCAGTGTGTCTGCACTGGGAATGGCAGGGGAGAATGGAAGTGTGAGAGGCACACGGCCCTGCACACCACCAGCACTGGTAAGTGGGACATCACATCATGGAACAGAGAGAAGGGGAAGAGGAATGGCATGTTTTGACAGGTTAGGACTTGGAGTTGAGTTGTTCCATCCTAATTGAAGTATTTTGGAGTCTTGTCTGGGAAAGATCAGCAGCAAAGAGGATCAGAGTTCAGAAGATGCTCCTTGTTAGTACGTGTGGAGATAAGATTAATTGGTACCTTGTTTCCATGCACAAATGTGGCTGGCACGTACAGGTGGGATAGCCTGCACAATCACAGGACAGTAAATCACATCCAGGGCTCTGCGTCCACAGGAGCTATCTGTGTCTTGGAAGCATGGCACTCCAAGTTAATGTTTGAACTTTATGTATTCGCCTCAGGGTAACTTTCTTGAAATGTCCTTTATTTAAACCCCACTGAGACCATCTGGTTTCTTTGACATGATAAATACACCTACTAATGGCTGAGCTTTAAAAACCCAAAAATGTCAAGGAATGTATACAATGCTGTTTAGTATCTGTACATGAGATAGCTTGTAATTTCGGTATGAAATATTGCCTAGTTTATGGGAAGCATATTTTTTTGTGCCCAAGGTTTACATCTTCAGCTCCTAAGTTCTTTTTTTTTTTTTTGTCATTTTAAGGATCTAGGTTTCTTATCAGTGAGTGCAATGTAGGACTTCTGTTTTCCTGCAGTGCCTGCACTAAATTTTTCTTGGTAAATGACCTTTAACTGTTTGGTACCAGCAGGTTAACTTAAAACTCTCAGAAGGTCTAAACTTCTGAATGAGTAACGCTTGAAGGATGACAGTATTTTCAAAGGTTTCCATAATTACTTCCCCTATTTCAGCAGAGCTGAATTTGTGGAGGTTCCTGTGGGAATCATTAGCAGAAATTTATACGATGTAGACAACAACAAGCCTCTTTGTCTCTCAGTATTATTTCAAATGATAATGTGCTAAATACTTTGATTCAAAGTTTAAAAATTGCTGAGTAAAAGAATTTTAAATTTATTCTTCTTGTTTCTCAATGAAAAATTCAAAATTAATCCTTTTTGCCTTATCTCCTTACTATCTTGCTAATTTTTATTCTTTTGTCACTGATCTTGATTTTTCTATTCTACATTTCCTTCGACTAATTTTTTTTCCCCAAAAAATTGTTTTCTAAACAACTGTATGAAAAAGACTTTCTAAATGCTTTCTAAAGCCACTCTACAGGATTGGAAGCCAGAGGCTGTTATTAGCAGAGAGGGGGAGTCGTTCTTCTAATTTCAAAATTTGCAGAGTGGAATAATTAAGCCGCGTCTCGGGAAGCTTAAGAGTGTCGTGCCTTCCGTCTGCTGGAGTGCCTGAGGTTTTATTGTCTCAGCACTTAATGGCAGCCTTCTGTTGCTGAGCTTTGAGTGCCACATGTCCCTTCTGTCCCACGTTGTGCTGCAGGCTCTGGCTCCCCCAGCATTACGAACGTGCAGACGGCGCTGTACCAGCCCCAGCCGCAGCAGCCCCAGCCCCAGCCCTACGGGCAGTGCATCACTGACAACGGCGTCGTCTACTCGGTGGGCATGCAGTGGCTCAAGACACAGGGCAGCCAGCAAATGCTGTGCACCTGCCTGGGCAACGGAGTCAGCTGCCAGGAGATAGGTATGAGCTGCTGTGAGGTCTCTAGGACTGTCCTCTGGCTTAATTTCCAAGCAGAACCCTTTGTGTGCATGTCAGAAGTGTCCCCTGACAAAGACATACTGGAGAAAGGTGCAAGGTGGGGAAGAAATGCTTTGGTTATTTGAAACCTTGTTGTTTAGGGCAGGAATGTTTCCCAGTGAGGTGTGTATAACCTGCTGAGGGGGAAACAGAGCCCTTAGGGAGCAGCACCCTTTGTGTGTGTCTCAGAAATATCCTCTCAAGAAAACATACTGGAGAAAGGTGCAAGAGGGAAAGAAATGATTGGTTGTTTAAAGCCTTGTTTAGGGCAGGAATGTTTCCCAGTGAGCTGTATATAACCTGCTGAGGGGAAACAGAGCCCTTGGGGAGCAGCACCCTTTGTGTGCATGTCAGAAGTATCCTCTGAAGAAGACATAGTGGAGAAAGGTGCAAGGTGAGGACGAAACGGTTTGGTTATTTGAAGCCTTGTTGTTTAGAGCAGGAATGTTTCCCAGTGAGCTATTTATAACTTGCTGAGGGAAGCAGCACCCTTGGGGAGCAGCATTAATAACTTCATTCAAATGGAGCTGCAATAATATATGTTTGGAAAAGAATGTGAAGGAATGCCACAGCTATGGAGCTGTCTGTTGGTGTGTATTGGCCCAGCTCCTTGGCAGTCTCTGTGGGTTCCCAGCAGCCAGCAACTTGGCTTGGAGGGGCTGTTGCTGTTTTAGAGCCCTGAAATTTGTGAATTGCTTTAAACTGCAGTCTAATGCTGTGATTTTCTTTCTGAAGCCGTGACCCAGACGTACGGTGGCAATTCTGATGGAGAGCCCTGTGTGCTGCCTTTCACCTACGATGGAAGGACCTTCTATTCCTGCACCACCGAAGGCCGCACGGACGGGCACTTCTGGTGCAGCACCACTTCCAACTTTGAGCAGGACAGGAGATACTCCTTCTGTACTGAGCAGAACGGTGAGCTCCAGTCACAGGCTCTTCACATGCATGTCACCCTGGTGGAGGGATGGAGGAGGGAGCAGAGGACACAGGAACAGGCTGCCTGACCAATTCCAGCAGTCTGGAAGGACTCAAGGCAGTGCTGTGAATGGAGGGCTGCCTGCTGACAGAGCACTTGTATGCTCTTGGTGGTTTTGGAGGGTGCTACAGATGTACCCTTTGAGTCCTGTTCTCTGAGCTGAACTTAGAATGGGAGTACTTGGTCATGGTGGAGCTTTGGCCCAAGGGGTTTGTATCTTTGGCTTTGCCTGGGTGAATTGCTTCAAGCAGTGCCCATATTAGGCTGCAGAGAGGAGGATGTCCACGGAGTACAGTTTGTGCAGTTCTGTCACTCCCTCCATCCTGGCTATCTAGCCAGGCTGCCATATATAGCAGTGCTCTTCATGTGATTTGTGGTCACTGATCAGGAGCTGGGGCATGACTAAGGCAGCAGCATTGCCACTTGCCTGTGGATGGTCAGTGTTCACAGCACGGATCTGTCTACCTGTGTGGTTGCACTTCCTGGAGTGCCTGTCAGACATCCATGGAGCAGTGTCCAGGCAGCTTCTTGGGATCTGACCTTGGAAAGAATATTTCATGTTCCCACGTGAAAATACTGCTTCTTACACTGAATAGACACTAAAAAAAAACAAAAAACAAAAAACAAAACTGTTCTACTTTGGTTGTTTTTTCTTGATAAAACTCAAGTCTTTTTCTACAGCACTTATAATACTGTATTTTTAAATAAGCAAACAAACACCCAAACACTATCTCTGTCCATGTACATGTTCATGTTTTAGGGAGGCTTCTTGGGATACACTGTGGAAAAGAGAAATGTGATATAGAAAAATCTCAGTAAATGTCTTGTTGTTCTCCAATATTTGTAAAGCAGAGTTGCTCAAGAGGTGATTAGTTCAGGTAGATTACAGCCCTCTTTCCAGTGCTGCTTGCAAAACCTGCAAGCAGCACTGGAAAGCTGAAGCTTCCAACCTGCAGAGAGGTTTTGGCTTGTCCAGTTGTACATAACTGAGCTGTAACCCTTTCCTGAGGGTGAAGGCTTCCCTTAGAGCTGAAGGGCATCACTGGGAAATGGCTTCAGAGATAATACAGGTATGCTGAGAGCTGTGAGTTAATTTCATTCCCTAGGTCTTGGGAGAAGACATTTACAAAGCTACTTCCCAAGCACAGTAAGCTTTGGTTTTCCCTGTTTCCTGGGAATTCCCATGGCTGGCTCTGCAGCTCATTCCAGAGCAAAGCTTGAACTGAACTGACCTCATGCACAGCTTATGTTTCCACGTCTGAATTAATTAAAGCCAAGAAAAGAGGCCTGTGGATTAAATACAGGGCACACATGGGAAAAAGTGGTGCTAGTGGTTTGTTTTCCAAGCTCTTCCATGCATGCTAAGAGAGAGTGCAGGCTGAATTTGCATCTGTTCCCTTCATTTTTTTGGTACAGTTTTGGTCCAGACACGCGGTGGCAATTCCAATGGTGCTCTGTGCCACTTCCCCTTCCTGTACAACAACCGCAACTACACCGACTGCACTTCCGAGGGACGGAGGGACAACATGAAGTGGTGTGGAACCACGGAGAACTACGATGCTGACCAGAAATTTGGGTTCTGCCCCATGGCTGGTAAGGCTGAGAGCCATAAAGGGCTTATGGAGCATGTGGTTCTTTGAGCTGGAAAGTGAAGATCTCTGTTGTTGATCAGATATTGATGACTTCTATGATGATAATGAGCTGAATCTCAGCCCAAAGCCCTTTAAGGCATTTCTGAAGTTTTGGTTTGTCCTTTTTTTCCCCATTGACCAACTCTAGCAGAGATTTAGCAGTGCCAGGAGAAGACAATTTTCATTACTTCTTTGCTGCAAGCCAGTGGTAGGCATGCTCTTCAGCTGGTGCAAACTGGTGTAGATCTGCTGGAGAACCTAAATTTGAGTGTGTGCCTAAAATTTCCTTGTTAAGATGCAGAAACCGCTACCTGGTATGAAGGAGCATTGCAAATGGTCTCAGTCCTCAAGATCTTGTAAATTCTGGCCTCATAAATATCCTCTTGGCTTTCTTCTCACCCAGCCCATGAAGAAATCTGTACAACCAATGATGGTGTCATGTACCGTGTTGGGGACCAGTGGGATAAGCAGCATGACATGGGCCACATGATGAGATGTACTTGTGTGGGAAATGGCCGTGGAGAATGGACCTGCATTGCCTATTCCCAACTCAGAGGTACTGAATTTCATGTTGATATCATCACTTCAGTTGAACTGGGAGGTGGCAGAAGTTGGTATTCTTTTCTGTCATTTCTGTCTTTTCTGTCAACTCAAAACTGTTGTTTACTCTTAAGAGTAGGAAGGGGATTAGAAAAGCTGTGAAGTTCTTGTCTTGTTTATGTGCTGGATAAGTATATTCCAGCCTTTACAGGCTCTGAAGCAGAAGCAAACCTTGGTTGTCTTGATCGTGGTATCCCTCCCTCCTTTTGTCTACCTTTAGAATTTGGCAGCACTGTGACTTTACAAGGAGCTCAGTATAGGCACCTCCCTGCCTCAAGAACAGACAAAGCTCCAGACTAGTCTGAAGTTTGAAAGCAGACCTGTTGTGTTTTATTGTTCTGCAGTGAAATTCTCAATTCCTTTGTGATGGATTAGCCTTTTGCTGGCTAATCTATATGAAAGGCTGGCAGGAAAGCATGGAGATTTACTCTTATTTATTTACTCATTTGCATGAGTGGTCCAAGTGGAGAAGTACTTGAGCAATACCAAAAAAAGAAGACTTAAAAGCACAGACATTTGATCATCCTGCAGCTAGCTCACAGCATTGGCTTCATGTCTGGAAAAGGCAGGGGGGTTGCTGTCAAGAAGCCAAGAAAGGACTCTTTTAACACCACTGCTGAAGTGGGATATAATTTATAGGGAAAGGCTCACTCAAGGCCTTTGGAAGGGATTTTTTAATGTTTGAGGAACATTTTTTTAATGTTCCCTTCAGCGTGAAAGGCACTGCTCAAAGTTCTGGGCTGTGCAAGTCCTGTTTCCACTTAAACAGCTAGTTCTCTGCAGTTCCATTCTGGAGCTGAAGTGGTTTTCTTGCTGAGGAGAGGGTAGAGATACTTGGCTTTTTCAAAAGGCAAGGGTTATCTGAGTAGAGCTGTTGAAACACAGCAGCCAGACCTTGGTGCCTGCAAGAGAGTCTGAGGACTCCTTGGTTTATCCAGATGCTGTGCCCATGGTGTGGGAAAATGTCATGGGGAATAAAATCATGGGAATCATGGACTCACTTCCCCAAGGACAGCTGGTCCAGGGTTGACTCCAGACCTGAACTTGGGTCTCTTGGGTCCCACTTAACAAAACAACTTGCTTCTGGGCTTGTTTTCATATTTGTTTTGTCTTTCTGCTCCTTGCTGTGATTAGACTGGCTTTAGGAATTCTGGGCCAGATTCCAGATGGACATTGAACCTAACAGAGTGATGGCATTGTACTACAGCATGGGGTCTGGTTACTGTGTTGTGAGGGAAGAGTAGACTGGTAGGAACCAGCAGCATCTTGTGTGTGTAAAAGATCAGCCTCTACCTTCAGATTACTACAGAGGGTAGCAGAGGTAGACAGCAGAAAAACATCATGAGGATGGCTGTACTTCTTCATTGTATCCTCATAAATTTGGAGCAGCCCTTTTCTCCTTATGTAGTTGCAGTGGTTTGAGGCTGAGGAATTTCAGCTGAGGTGTTCCTCAGAGGAGATGGTCAGAGAGTCAGTGAGGTGGTTTAGAGTTTTGATCACACACGGAATCTATCTGAAGGAACAAAGAGGCAGTTCTATAGCTGGACTGTGTCCTACAGACCTCTTTTCTGCAGGTGTTGCTTATTTGTACAGTGCTGATAGATGAACTCGGGAGCAGGGCTGTGTGCAGCACTGTGGGGGTCACAGGTTACAGAAAGAAGGGCTCCCTTCTGGCTTGGATGGAGCTGGTCATGGTCAGTCTGTGTGCTGATCTAGCAAGGGATTGATGTTCCAGGCAAAAGGGTTCTCTCTCAATGCTTACACCTATTGCTGATGAACTCTACTCTCTCCCCCAGACCAGTGCATTGTGGATGGCATCACCTACGACGTGAACCAGACCTTCCACAAGCGCCATGATGAGGGGCACATGCTGAACTGCACCTGCTTTGGCCAGGGCCGGGGCAGATGGAAGTGTGATCCTGTTGGTGAGTCACTGGCTGTCCCCCCTTGCAGATAAACACACTTTGTGGCTCTGTACAAACTGGCTGTGGTATGGACAAACTGGTGTGTGAGTTTGGGCCCAGTCTTTGTCCACTTTCTGTCATGAGTTGTGCAAAAGCAAAAATAGAAGGAACTCTGCATTTGCTGGAGGGTAAGTGAAAGGACATTTGTTAATTTAAGGACAAATGCTTGGGTTATCACACCTGCCACAGAAGAACCATGACTGTGGCCAGCATATGTTGTAAAATGTAGCAGGTTGCGGTCGCAGGGCAGTTAGTCCGTGGTCATTTGGCTGGATTCTGGTACCTCATTTATCAGCTTAGCAGAGCTCTCAGCCTGAACACTGATAAAACATGCAGCTGGGCCCTGATGCTAGCATCAGTTTTCTTGCCTTTCTCTATCCTAAAATCTTTCACAGTTTTCTCCCTGAACTGAGGAAGGAGAACCAGCATATATTAACTTACCTTGGACTGAATTGATTTTTTGGCTGCCCTTTGTTCTAGCAAAGAGAAAGCTCAGGATGAGAACATGTGTTAATAGTGCTCTGGAGGTTACCTAAAACCATCATGATTCTCTGCAGGAATAAGATTTCATGTCTTCTTCCTCCCCCCTTCCCTAGCAAACCTTGATTGGAAGATAAAACCTGGCTGTTTGGTTTACAATTACTAAGTCCAAGAGAGCTTCAAACTATTGCCAAGAAAATGTATTAGAAATTACTGGTTGTGAAGCTCTACTTTGTTAACAGTAGTATCTGTACATGTTTACTCAAGGAACATAGATTGTAAAGCTCCTGAAAATTACTAGTTTGAAGGAGGGGGTGGGGGGATGATTTCAGCTATCTGTATAAGTGCAATTAAAGTTTTAATTTTGTTTGCTCTCTCTAAACAAAGCTCTTATTTATCCAAGCAAACATAATGCTGGTTCTCACTGAAAATTTCCATGGAGCCAGGCATACATGCAGTTCTTAGAGTAGAAAGTGTGCTGAAGTGCTGTACTGTGCTGTATTTACACTAGTTCAGCTGATTTCAGGATCTGATCTGTCTCCCTTTGGTTTATACAATGGTAAATCTGGAAAGATTCTGCTGAAAATAAAAACATTCTGGGGACTATTAAAGCATAAATGAATTCTGAAGGCAGGAGGAATTTTTTGCTTTGATCTCCTTGAGAGCAGCATGGTTTAGCTTTGGAGAGATGAACTCAATTGGCCAGGGCAGAATTGAGCTCCAGAGTGGATGAAATTCTTTCTAGAAGGAACACCCCACTGAAATGCATCAGAGCTGAATTAGCCCCCTAGTATCCAACTTAATACATGCAGTGCTGTATTAAGATCCTTGAGTTGAGACTCCAGTTCTGTTGCCTCTTTATTTTTATGTACCTATATTTGCAAATAAACATCAGTGCTTCATTTCTTTGTGCAAAAGTCTTTTGGCACTTCTTTGTAGATATTTCACCCAGTGTGAACTGTACCTCTTGTGCCTCCAGACCAGTGCCAGGACTCAGAAACTCGCACCTTCTACCAGATTGGAGACTCCTGGGAGAAGTATGTGCATGGGGTCAGATACCAGTGCTACTGCTATGGTCGTGGGATTGGAGAGTGGCACTGCCAACCTCTGCAGACCTACCCAGGTAAGCAACCCAACAGAAAATGAGCTCACCTGCTGAGTGAGACCTGAGGAAGGCCAGCTTTCCACCCCTCACCTGTTCAGGTTTCTGTACCTAATGCTTTTTGGTTTCCTTTTAAAGCAGAACAGATTCTTCCTGTCTCTTGGCAGACACAAGCAGTGGTCAGGGGTTGATAAAGAGGGGCTCAAGCTGTTTGCAGCTATTCCTGAGGCCAGGGTTAGTTCAGAGAATGACCCTCAGTGCACACAACAGCTTGGGTTTACACTGCCTCCTGGTATTTAGTGATATCACATGTGTGATCTTCAGCTTATATTTCCTGAAACTCACATGTGTGATTCTTCCTTTTCCAGTCATTGCAGAAGCAAAATCCATCATGGAACAAAATGTTTTTCCTGATCAGTGCCCCAAAGACATTAAATATTTGAACTCTTGTTTGTCCAGGCAATTCCAGGAACTCTATAGGAATGGGCAATGCCTGTTTGTTGGTTGTTCAGCTTCAGTTCCCTGAACAGGAGAGGAAGTTCTCTACTTTCCTCTTTAAGGTTGCAACTGCCACTGTCTTAATCTGAATAAGATGAAGTATTAAGGCTTGCTGAGCTTCATTTACTCCTGTTGGACTGCTTAAACAAACATCTCCCTGAGCTATGTGAAATATGCATGCCTCCAGCCTGGAGACCAGGCTTGGGGCTGCTTTAGACACAAGAGTGACTGAAAATGTGTAAATAAACCAAATCTAATGTTTCTGAATGTAGGTTTGGGGTTAGGTGAGCTTTGAAATTTTCTGCCTGTGGGCACAAGTTTGTTTTTCTAGAAATCCTGTTAAATGGGGTGCAGGTATATATGTTACATGGTTGTTCAAGTAAATTATTATTAGAAATGTTGGGAATGGGGTGAGGGTGCAGCTATTTAGTGGCTGAAACACTTTTCTGCAGATTCCAGGGATCTCTTTGCTGGGATTTTCTGAGAACTAACATGAGGACAGTGCTGTTGAGTGTTCAGTGACACCTCCCCAGTGGGCCCAGGTTCTCTGAAAGGAGAACCATGGGATCATAAAAGCTGTCCTTCTCTATTGGAGAGCTTGTTGGAGGAAACAGGCCTGAGCCTGACCTAGCTGAATGCAATCAGTAGTCTTAAGCATTAGAGCACTGCAGAACTTGTATTTTCATCAGTTCATGGGCCTCTTTTTTGTCTCAGACCCCTTCTGGTGGGGTTTGTGTGCAGAAGTCTCACTATCTGTAGAATCATTGCAGAGTCAGGAAGATTCGGTGTTTCAAATGAACTGATGAAGAAATTTAGTAAAATAGTAGAAGATTAGTGTCTCTTTTCAGGTTATCTTCAGTGTCAGATCAGAAATTTTTTCCTCACCATGCTGCATGATTAGACCTCGATATGGCAGATGGTTTTTATCAGCTTCCCTGCTGCCATTGCAGAAGATACTAATGAAGAAAAGTTATTTGCTGAGAAGTTCCCCCATCTCTTTGAACCTCAAGACTGTTTTGCAGACTTTCTGTACTAGACCTCTCCCATTTTCCATTTCATTGGTATCTTACAGGAAATGGACCCAAGCAGTGCACATAAACTTCCCCACAAAATTTATTCTTACTCACTGGTTTTCTAGGTAGGAATGAAGGATAGGAAGACAATAGACCTGATTTCCCATGTATAGAAATACTATGTGAGCCATGCAGCTTTCTTGCTTTTTGATGACTCCACAATATCCCCAGCAGGTTAAAACCAGCAATTCTCTTTTTCAGGCTCAACTGGACCTGTGCAGGTGATCATCACAGAGAGTACCAATCAGCCAAACTCCCACCCCATCCAGTGGAATGCTCCTGAACGATCTCACATCACCCAGTACATCCTGCGCTGGAGACCTGTGAGTGCCACATTGTCATCATTTGTTCCTCAAGAGTTCTTTATTTGGCTTTTTCTTCTGTCTGAAAGAAGTGGCTGACACAACTTCAGCAAACTTGAGTTGCTTATTCAGTGTCTTTGGCCTCTTGAGGTCAACAGCTACTCTTGAGCATCAAGGAGAGCCAGTGCTGTATAAACAATGTTTTCTTGCCCAAACTTCACTGGTTGCTGTGTTCATAAAGTATTTTATTGAACAAAGCACTGGTACAGCAGGCAGACAAGTTTATAGCCTTAGGAATGTAAATCCTTGTGGAAGCTTCTTCAAAGAAATGCTGTTTTAGCAACATGTGCATATCCAGAAACTACCAGGATACATTTTGTGCTGTTAATGTGGAGGTAAAAGTGACTAGGATATGAAGTCATAAACAGCTTGTGTAGGATTAAATAAACAGTCACTCCCATCTTCTCCTAAGTCTAAACCAAAACTGGTTAACCACAGCTTGTTGGCTGGTTCCTCTGTGAGGAATAATTTGGTTTAACCAACACAGATGAGCTGTCTTCCAGCTCCCCTGAGTACAGCTTCACAAAAGACCACTTAATGATTAAGAGCATTAGTACCTCAATGCTGCCTGTTATTAACAGAACAATAAAGGCCCTGATCCAAAGCCATTCAAGGCACTCAAGTTTTTTTACTGATTTCAGTGTATCTTGGATGAAGGCCTGAATGAAATGGACTTTAAAGCACTGGAGTACAAACCTCAGAGGATGGAGCATTATTTTAAAGCTTCCCATAGAGTTCAAACACAGGGTAGAAGGGAAGAACCTCTCTGTATATTGTTTTCAGATGATGGCTTTAGAGTGTTATTATGAACAGGCTTCAAAAGTATCTTTTCCAGCCACTACTTCATGCCTTACTGTGCTCTTGGTGAAGGAATGAGTTGAATTTATAACAAATAATGCTCCTTTTAAAGGGTAAAGTTCACAGCTAGGTTGTTTTGAGTTTACCCCTGTAAAACCTAGTAACTCAATGCCATTGGTCCTGCTTCTTGGCCTACTTTTCTCATCTCCTTTGACTTGATTCTGTCTGTGCACTAAAGCCATTCAAGTCGTAGCTGTGTTTGAATATTACAGTGAGTAGTGACCACACAGCAGCTTAGGTCTCTAGATTGCCCTGCTTGCAGCCTAGGGAGTCTCTCACTCTCTGAGTGTCCTTTTTCTTGCAGAAAAACTCAGGAAGGCAGTGGAAGGAAGCCACCATCCCTGGCCACCGCAACTCCTACACCATCTCAGGCCTGAAGCCTGGTGTGATTTATGAGGGACAGCTCATCAGTGTCCAGCAGTATGGCCACAAAGAAGTCACCCGCTTTGATTTCACCACAACCAGCACCACAGCAGTGACAAGTGAGCTGGGCAGGGGCACATCCAGGAAAACCTAATCTCCTTCACCTACGTCCTTGCTTTGTGCATCCCTAGAACACAAAAGTGTAGTGATGCTTAATGCAACCTCTTTCCTCTCTCTGGTAGGCAACACTGTTTCAGGAGAGACAACTCTTCTTCCTCCTGTGGTGGCTACTTCAGAATCTGTCACTGAAATCACATCCAACAGCTTTGTTGTCTCCTGGGTTTCTGCCTCTGACACCGTTTCTGGATTCCGTGTTGAGTACGAGCTGAGCGAGGAGGGTGATGAGCCACAGTACCTTGGTGAGACAATGCTGTGTGTGCCAGGGCAAAGCACTGCTCCCAGTCAGGGCATCACTGCTCTGTGCCACTCAGAGCTGGTGTGAGCATCACAGTGAGCACCTCTCTGTCTTTCAGTAGGATTCAGTTAGGATATGAGAGTGGCAGGAGCAGTTCAGATAAAAATTCAGTTCCTTGTCTTTTCTCCATTAATAGCTGTAAGCCAACAAGGCAAGTAAATAGCAATCCCCTCAGAATACTGTCCCAGAATTCTGTAGAGGAGAGCTGCCTGAGCCAGGAGTGGTGGATGAGTAATAACTTTAAGTAGATATAATTATTCTTTTGATCTCTGTGAATCTTTGCTCAGTTTTTTTTGCTCAGTTTTGTTTTTTGTTTTCATTTTACAATCATGTAAAGTTACTGGCTTCCACAGCATCCTGAAATGAGCAGCAGTTCAGATGAGAAAAGAACCAAATCTGTTTTTCTGAACCTACCTCCTGGCTAATTTCCTTTGGCATACCTTTGTCCTTCCATCAGAATGGACAGAGAGAACTCTTTCCCAAATGCCCTCTCTTGGCCGCTTGTTACCTCATGGATACCTCACGTTCCAGTCTGCTCTGTCAGTTTTGTTTGGATCAGATCTTCCTCATCTTTGATAATATGGCAGTTTAGCTGAGCTGGAAGCTGGTTAAAGGCACTGGACTCAGACACAGGAATTGAAACTGGTTTTCTAATATTTATTGTAGAGCCCATGGCGCCACTAAATGTAATTTCATTTTAACTTCTTTTTCCTAGTTTCCTGTCTTAACAGTGGTAATAGCAATATCTCACCTCAAGCATTTGAAGTTATAATAGTTAGTGGGACATGAGTGTGGTAGAAGAACATGACAAAAAGAACAGCAATTTCCTAACCTAATAATTCTCCCTGGACTATTGCTTCCCTGAACTCACAGGCTTGGACACTGAGCAGAAGTGGCTCTTGTGGGGACTGCCAGCATTGTCACCACCTTTCTTTCTGCCCAGGCAGATGAGCTGAGCTGTGATGCAGCTCCTGAGTTTGTCTGTCTACAGACAGAGGTTTACAGGCATATTGAAAGGCAATTCCTAGTTTTCCCTAAGATGCTTGATTTGTCTGGTCAGCAAAGAGCTGCTTCTTGGAGTTTTCTACATCTGGCACGTAGGTGGACATCTGGGAGAAGGGAAAGAAGTTCACCAGCCCTCATAATGTCATTCTTCTTCACTCATGAGTCAGTGTTTCCACATAACCTACTCATGTGAAAGTTTTTCCATATATTTCTGTACTGCAAGTTCAACAGTCAGGGTATGAAGTGAGTGTTCAGCTGAGGTGGCTACAGTGTGCAGGGGCTGCTGCCCTGCAATATCCCTTGGTTGCTGGTCCCAGCTCTCCACACAACTCTTGTGAGGTGAACCAAACACAGTGCAGAGAAACTGTTGTTTTATTGCTGAGAAGACTGTGCTTCAGCCCAGGTTAGAACAGTAGACTTCTCAATTATTTAATTTGGAGAGAAAGCAAGAAGATGGAATTGCTAAAAGAAATTTTTCTCTCCTGCCTTCCTCAGATCTTCCAAGCACAGCCACTTCTGTCAACATCCCTGACTTGCTTCCTGGTCGCAAGTATATTGTTAATGTCTACCAGATCTCTGAAGAGGGAGAGCAGAATCTTATCCTGTCTACTTCACAGACTACAGGTATGTGTGGTTGGCTGTTGCTGCACTTTGAAAGCTGTTGTTACTGTTTGCTCAAGAATTTTTTGTTACCTCTTACCCTCACACTTGCTGTCCTCCTGTGTTTATTGTCTTAAACAGCTCCTGATGCACCACCCGACCACACAGTGGAAAGTGTGGATGACACATCCATTGTCATCAGCTGGAGCAGACCACAGGCTCCAATCACAGGTTTGTCCTGTTGGAGAGCATTTATTCTGCATTATTGCTAGAATCTGAAATGTAGATGAAAAGGAAAAGGAAATACAACTCTGGGACAAAGGTAGTGCAGAATTCTGCCTGGTGAGAGAGACCAGCTGGAGAGCACATGGGCAGTTGAGCATTTCCTTGGCTTCAGTGGCTGAACCAAGCAAGGCAGAAGGCTTGATGTAAAACAATTCCTTCTGGATTTGTGTTACATGAAAACAAGCCCCAAGACCTTATATTTGTATCTGTCATCCAGACCATCCCATAGTGAGCATGTGAACAGTACAGGCCTGAATCCACATGTCAGACCCCAGAGAGATCCTCACCCAGGTCAGACTGTGCTTTGGAAGGTGGTGTGAGTGTGTGGTCTCTAGATGGGACGTGAGCACAGGCAGGCTATAGGTCCTGCTGAAGTTCAGGACTATTTTTATCAAAGCTCAGGAGGGAGATCAGTTCAGCCCTCATTTCTAGCATTCTTTGTGCTTACTGCTTGTGCTGAGGATTACATATTTCTCTTGCTTCAGGCTACAGGATTGTCTACGTTCCCTCTGTGGAAGGCAGCAGCACAGAGCTCAACCTGCCTGACACTGCCACCTCTGTGACACTCAGTGACCTGATGCCAGGGGTTCAGTACAACATCAGCATCTATGCTGTGGAAGAAAACCAGGAGAGCACTCCTGTCTTCATCCAGCAGGAAACCACTGGGGTCCCACGTACAGGTAATGCTCATCTTCTGGGTTTCAGTCCCTAAGTTGCTGTTGCTGCCTAATGGAGTGTCTAAATGAGCTCTGTTATGGTTTTGTTGGTTTGAATTGTAAGTTTCACTGGTTTTGAAGTTCTGCAGTGAAGTCATACTTATTGACACAGTTAAAACACCACTCTGCATTGGCAGGGTTGCAATTTCCTAGGGGTTGGACTGCAGGCAGGTCTTGCATTGTGTGCAGAAGAGAGATCAATTTCCCAAGATATCTTAGGGGGATTCTGCTAAGAAATCCTCTGAAGTGCCTGGTGTATCATTTTGACCCAGCACTTGGCTCACAGATGTTCAGGGTTATGTACTCAGACACCACAACACAATGTTCAAACTGTTCACCTGACTTTTCCTTCTCCCTTCCAGTCCTAGCCATTATTTTCCTTTACAGTCAGTGGAGTTGGGAGATTGCTCAGCATTGACTGATGTGCCAAAACACCATAGGATCTAAACTTGAGGCACTCAGTATTTAAAAATCTTCTGGTTTCAGGGTTCTTTAAGTATCCAGTTGGACTGAATAACCAAACCAAAAGAAGGGATAGTGAAATAATTGGGATTTGATGTGGTAAGCAGTGGAATTTCATGGTCCTGCAAGTTGCAAGCACGTGTTTGCAAATGGGAATTTACCAGGAATGAACTCAGCTCAATGACTTTATGGTTTGGCTTCTGCATCTTCCAAAAATGTGTGCTGGTTAACCTTAGGGCAGTATCAGTCCTAGTCTCAAGAAACTTATTTTAAACACAAGAATTCAAGGGTGCAGTACTGTGGCCCAGCACTGAGGGAACTGCATTTTGCATTTGACTGCAGTAAGGCCAGATCAGCCCCTGTACTTGTTTAATTATAAAAGGTGGATTTCAAGTTAATCACAGACATTCAGATCATGCTGTGGGTTTTGAAAACCCTCTCTTTTAATTTTAGAAGGAGGTTACTCTTTCCAACCCCTGGAGTACTTTGTTTCCCCTCAGGCTTTGGTTCTGCATATAATTGAAGTTCTGTAGCATATTACATCTGGTCTTTCAGTTCTTTCTGTCACAGCAAGATACCTTCTGAAGACATAAAGTAGATAATGATGTTTAGAATTATAGTCTACTTGAATATTGTCTGGGAATGTGTGTAGGCATGTTTACAGTGAGGTTACCCTGACTTTTTATTTTGGTAAATATTCTTGGGCTAGCCATTACTCAAGGAAAATTCACTTTTTTTTCTTTCCTTCCGTGGAAACCAATAACTTCTCCTCCTGCTAAGGACTCCCTCTGACAACTGTTGTACCCCTGTGCTTTCAGATGAAGTGCCTTCCCCCAGAGATCTGCAGTTTGTGGAGGTTTCTGACATCAAGATCACCATCATGTGGAGCCCACCCCAGAGCCAAGTGTCCGGCTATCGGGTGGAGGTGATCCCTGTCAACCGCCCTGGCCAGCACGGCCAGAGGCTGCCCATCACCAGGAGCTCCTTTGCTGAAGTCATTGACCTGATCCCAGGAACAACCTATCTCTTCAAGATCTTTGCTGTAAACCAGGGCAGGGAGAGCAAACCTTTGACTGGAGAGCAAACCACCAGTAAGTGCCTTTCCTCTGTGCTTTTTTCAGCTTTTTAAAGCGTGGATTTCTCTGTTGCTTGGAGAAATGTATAAACAGAGCCCTTGAAGTGCAACAGTTCTAGCCCAGGAGGTATCCCATCAGTAGGATGACAGGGCTGGGAATTCATTCATTCTAACAGTGATCTCTTCAGCAGATTTATCCTCCTCCAGGGCTTTGCAATGGGAGTTTAAGTCTCATGGCACTTTAAAACAATTTTGTATGGCTGGAATTCAACTTTTTTATTACTGACTGAGAATTGATGGACCCTGCAGTTCTTTTATAGCACAGATCACAGCCTGTGACTTTTATACTTTTTTTTTTTCTTTTGCTGGTACCTTAGGGCAGATTTCAGTATGACTTAGAAGCCTTGCTGAGATTCCTCTGAAAATCCCCATCTCCCTTCTGACAGCTCCATACCTATCTGGCTCCCCTGGCAGCAGTAGCAGTTGTGCCTGCCCATGAAAAAGGCTTATGCAGGATCCCTCAGAACCTGATTGCTAATGATCTAGAGGCAGTGCAGCACTCACCAGTGTGAGGAGAAATGCACTTTGTCAGACATTGCTTTTTGCTTTGCTGCAGTGCAGAGAAGAGAGAGGAGCAGTGGCTGGGCAAGATGTAGGTTTTCAGATGGAAGAGTAAGAGTTTTATCTGGGTGGTTATCTCCATTTTTGACCCAAGAGGAGCAGATCAGACAGAGCATGGGACATAGTTTGTTTGATCAAATCCTGTTTATTGAGCATTAGAAGGGTGAGTGGGTATTTGTGATGTGCTTTGGCTGGGTCACTTTATTCAAAGGGACAAAATTCAGCTGTGTGCATCTGCTGCTCTTTTACCACTTTTCAGTAAATAAGAGCAACTTCTGAGAACCCATCCTGGCTCTTAGTAATATGAGAGGGAATGAAAGGAAATGGGATAATCTGTGAATATAGCCATGCTGTTTGAGGATTATCCTTACTTCCATCCAAAGAGTTGTGAGCAATGAATAGTGCCTGTCCCTTGACTGTGCAGGGAGAATGGGATCCTTATGTCCATCCTTTGCCATAGGTGTCTAATTTGAGCCCAGCACAGATGGTGTGAGCACCCTCCCTCCTCTTTCAAGCAAAGCTTTCAAAAGCAAGGATGCGACTTAGGAATCTGAACCCTCTTGGAAGCATTTAGAACAAGAAGGGCTCAGTTCCCAGCCAGATTTGTAATTTTTTGTGGTTGTTTTGAGGAGCCTGGGCTAGGTGTAGGGTTCCTCTAAAACTGCACAGAGAGGTGTACATTGGAGTATAGACATTTAATTCAGACAGCACAGTCACAAATGTCTGGAATCATTTTCCATAGGCTGTGATCATCTGCTTAACTGCTTGGCCTAAACCACATTGCTGAAACTATTCACATAAATTGCATCCTGTAATCGAAAGTCCTGGGAAACAGAAATCATTCAGGGTTCCCAAGGAAAACCCTGCAGCCAAAGTCTCTTCCCACGGTGTAAATGTGATTCTCTTTTTGGCCTTCCGTTAAAAAGCAGTCTACAAATAAACTCCAAGTGTGTGTGTGTGGCTTTTTAATCTTCCCCTTTTTCCTCTGCTATGGGGAGAGGAAGTGATAAAAGCCTGATAGAGCTGGCAAATTAAATTGTGCAGAAAGGAACTGACTTTAGGCTACACATTTTAGGAAGATAGAATCTTTGTCAGATGAGACTTAGCCCAGATCTAAGTACCAGCAAGGGGTAAAGTTGACTTTCAGCCTGTGGGTTGGAGATGGGCTTAAGCCAGGTCACACTCATCTTTTTCCTTTTTGTGTTCTCCCCAGTTTTTTCCAGTGGTGGAAGAAGGAAGACCTCACTTCCTTTTTCCTCCCTCCTCAAAAATGGAGAAAACAAAAAGGACAAAAGCATCTTCTTGCTGAATCACTGGGAGAGTGATGAAAGCATTAAATTCTTTTGCCAAAATATTACTTCTCCAGGAGGAGAAAAAAAACATTTGCCAGCAAAAAAGAGCATTGATGAAACCTCACTGCTCTTAAGCTCAATATATGGTTAAAATACAGAAAAGGTGAGGAAACTTGCCATGTGAACTCTGAACTCCTTGCTGCAGCCAGTGCTACCCTGCCTGCTGTGGGGGCAAATTCCCCTCCAGAGCCTCACCTTCCCTCAGTTGAAGGCGGTGACATCTCCACCAGTCACTGTGGCTCCAGTGAAGGAGCTTTGCTGCCTCAGCCTCTTGTTTATGGAGTTATCTGGGTTATCAGCAGATTCCCAGGGGAACTGATAAAAAGGGGAGGGAGCCTGGTAAGAGCTGTTCCCTGAGTCCCAGGGGAGAGATGAGCGTGCTTGGAATTGTTGGATGGTCGGTTCTATGGTGTGAATATTTTTAAGTAGATCTAGGAACTGGTTTTCTGCAGAAAGTCGCTGACTGCTACTTATTTTGACATTCAAATGACAAAGTAGGGCTGGTTTATTTTGGGAAGGGATTTTGAGAGGACTGGGCAAGGATTTAAAAGAATAAATCTTTTTTGTGGAAAAGGGCTAAAATTAGGTTTCCGTGCTTACACTGACAAGTCTAAACCAAGCTGGTTTTTAAAAAATGCTCAGTGCTCATGAGAAACTGTTGAAATTCCTGAGTGTGTTGGGGTCAACCTTTAGGCTGCCTTCCCCATGGGATGCAGACATGGCAGAGACCCAAATCAGTGCAGCCTGGAGCGCTCAGGTCTGTCTGTCTTGGTGTATTAATGGATGGCGCTGAGGCGTGGATGCAGAAGTGAAATAACTTCCCGGCTCTCTCACGATCCCACCTTCTCTCCTCCCTTCTGCTGCCCTCCCACAATCCATCAGAAATACAGGCCGTGGTTTGGAAGTGGGGGTGAGGTGGAGATTCAGCTGGGAAGCTGATGGGTGTTCTGCTTTACCTCCCCAGAGCTCGACGCCCCCACCAACCTGCGGTTCCTCAACACCACGGAGCACTCGGTGCTGGTGCTGTGGACGCGGCCCCGCGCCATCATCACGGGCTACAAGCTGACAGCAGGGCCCACCAGAGGAGGGCAGCCCCGCACCTACAACGTGGGACCCTCTGCCACCAAGTACTTCCTGAGGAACCTGCAGCCTGGCACCGAGTACACCGTGTACCTGGTGGCCGTGAAAGGCGACCTGCAGAGCAACAGAGAGACCGGCGTCTTCACCACTTGTGAGTGAGACACACACACACCTCACATCCTCCTCTTACACCCTGGCCTTCTTCAGAACTTGTGCTGAAAGTGCCCATTGTGGGTAGATTTACAGGGGCAGCCTTTTGAAGTAGCATTCCAGCAGAACAGCTTGGGAAATGCTCCTTGTTGTTCTTTCTGAACTCGTTGGCAGGAAAAAAAGAGCTATTTGCATCAAAAAGCTTTTAGTAAAATATATTTCAGCTTTTCCTGATAATTAAAAACAAGAGGGAGAACTTACTACTGGTACCTCACTTTTTGCTTAACTGGATGTCAGAGAAATTTAATATTACTTGATCTTCCTAATTGCTTGGTTTTGGTGTGACAAATGAAGGAAAGAATACAACTCCCTTTAAAAAGGGCAAGGAATAATTAGTCTGGTACTTACATAAAGCTGAAAGCAGTCATTTCTCAAGCTCAGCCATATCATCTAAGGCAGTTCAACTGCAGTTACCCAAACTGACACAAACATTGTATTCTATGGGGTTTTTTGGGTTGGCTTTTTTTTTTTTTCAAATTTATATTTTTGATGCTGGTTTGGGAGAAATATTAAGCAGATTTTAGAAGGAAAGGGAGTTCTTTAACAACCCCCACATACTTCTAAAAAGAGCAAATAGATCCAGTATTTAAATAATGATGATGCCATCACTAGCAAAACTCAAAGCCACCCAAGCCCAGAACCACATCCTCTTTTCAAAAGAGAATGTGGTTTCTTTTAGAACAATGTGAAACTAAATAAGGGCTCAAACTTTCAATCAGAGTACCATTGTTGACATTGGCAAGGTGCTTTTTGCTGACAGTCTTATCTATAAATATTCCTCAGGTAGAATGTGGTTTGATAGATTTAATATATTCTGGTTTGTCTGAATGTAACCAGTCCAGTTTGAGACTATAGATTTGATTAACCAAGCCTCTTTGTTAATGACATTACTAACAAGGCCATTTTAGATTAAACTCAGTGTTGTTATTTAGGCTGATTTTGGCATGCACAGAGGCTTTGGCTTCTGTGTGATGCTTCTGACAGGTGTCAGTGAGACCACAGATGCCTCAGACTGATGTTGGCTCCTTTCTGCTGATTTCACAAGATGTTGGTGAGGGATGAGATGGTCCTTGCTGGGACAGCTGGGTGTCAGACAGGGATGTGGTGTTCTGCTGATTGGAAGGCATATGGTGGGTGAATAAAAAAAAAAAAAAAATCAGCTGAGTTTTGAGGAACACTTTAGATATCATGCCAAAAAAGAGGATTCCCCAGATTCTTGGAGCTGGATGCATAGAAGATCATGCATCCACTTGAGTAATTTTTTTTGCCTCAGGAATAAAAGCTCTGGCTATGATTAGACCATTTGCATGCTGTGCCTGTCAAGCCCAGCAGCAGACAAAAATCATCTGTCAGATTTCTCCCAAATCACTGGATTTTCAGAAGTGATCTAGTTCAGCACTCATTTCATACCTCTGGCTGTTTATGCTGCTGTAGGTCAGGTTTTCAAACTCTTTGGAGCCATCACAGCAGGTAGACTTGAACTCTGGTCAATTCACTCCACAGATCAGCCTGCTGGCTCAGTTCCTCCTTTTAACACAGAAGTGACTGAGACCTCTATTGTCATCACCTGGACACCTGCCCCAAGGATTGGTTTCAAGGTAGGAGGAGCTAAGTCCTGTGTTGGCTTTTCCTCTTGCTTCACTGTGGTGGGGAGGGCAGATTAAAGCCATTTCCTATGGACTGTGGTGAAGATAGCACAAAGGGGAGAGGTGAAAAGGGAGCAGGTTTAGGTGACAGAGGTCAGTGCAGTTGTGGGGTTTCAGGTCAAGTGGGACATTTAGACCACAAATTACAGGGCTAACAGCTGGAGTTCAGCATGAGGGTTCAGCAGGGTGCTGGCAGCTTGTGACTGAAGAGCAAACCCCTGTCCCTGCAGCTGGGAGTGCGCCCGAGCCAGGGCGGGGAGGCTCCCCGGGAGGTGATCTCCGACTCCGGCAGCATCGTCATCTCCGGGCTGACCCCCGGTGTGGAGTACACCTACAGCCTGACAGTGCTGATGGATGGCCAGGAGAGAGAGACCCCCATCATCAGGAGAGTCACTACACGTATGGCACCTGCTTTTCCTCCATCATTCCTTCCTCCACTCCCCACTGCCTTCTGGGAGGCAGTTCTGGTCTTTCCTCCCTTTCATGGTCTGGTTTTTCAGTGACAGCAGCACTGGCTCGTGCAATGCAGGGTCACAGCTTCAGGGCAGTATTTTTGGCTGATTCCAAAGGTTGAGGATATTCGGAGAGGGGTGCTGAGGCAGCCAGCATGATTCTCAGTGCCAACAGTGACCCATTTCTCTGAACTTTTGCAGCACTGGCTCCACCCACCAGCCTGCGCCTGAAGTCCAATCCTGACACTGGCATCCTGATAGTCTCCTGGGAGAGAAGCACATCTCCAGGTAACCATGTGAACTTTGTGCTCAAACTCTTGGAGCAGAATGCTAACACTTCTTCTGTGGTGCCTTGCAGTTTGGGGGGAAATCAGCTGTTGATTAATTTAAAGAAAAATGTACCTGTTTCTAGATATATTTAAGGATATTATTCACAGCTAACTACAACTTGCTGTAGGATTTAAAGATTTACGTTCTGTGTAAAATGCTGTTTTGGAGCATGAATGTGTTAGAATATGTCAGCTGTTTTAAGGATTTGAAGGGTTACTTCAATATCTCCAGTGGTTGAAAAATAGTCTGAGGGAAAGAAAGCAGAATGGACCACAAAGATTTGTGGAAATGACAAATGGAAAGTGAAAGTTCTAACAATGTTCAGGATGAACTCTTCTCCCACAATAGCTGATGGGAGCTGCACAATTGACTCCCATAAAAGTTGAAAGTTTTCAAAAACCTCTGTTGGTCGCTGAATCTTTTCCTGACAGAGTCCTGAGAGAAGTTCCTCTCAAAACTCCTGAGATTTTCAGTTTGGTGAGGTCTCAAAGGGAACAGAAATGCTGTCAGGGTGGCAGGGCTAGCTGCTGGGAAGCTCATTTTGGGGTGCTTGACAAAGCAGCCTCTTTCCTTCTGGGCCCAGGGTGGCAAAATCACTTGTAAAATGTCACATGTTTGCTTCAGCTGTTGCACTGAGGACTGATGTAAGTGGATCCATCAGGAAACTCCTGACAGTGGCTTCTGTATTTCAGGCATCACTGGGTACCGTGTGACCACTGCTCCCACGGATGGGCAGCAGGGCTCTACCCTGGAGGAGGTGGTGGGTGCAGATCAGACCACCTGCACCTTTGAGAACCTCAACCCTGGCGTGGAGTACAATGTCAGTGTCTACTCTGTCAAGGATGACCAGGAGAGTGTGCCCATCTCAGAAACCATCACACCAGGTAACGAAAGGATGAGCAGCAATTTCAGCTGCCCAAGCTCAAATGGCTGAGCCTGAGAGCTCTATAGTGCAGAACTTGTATCAGTCTGCTGGTAGAGGGCTTAAACTTCACATTTAGTTTCAAGAAGCAGAATAGCCACATTCCAGCCTGTGACAGAACTTCTCACACCTGTGCACTTCTCTGCATGGGCAGCTTGTGTTGTGCTTCACAGGCTGGTGGTCAGCACATGGATCTGCTGTAGGAGTACACCGAGCTGGGCAGCAGTGCCAGGGATTTAACTGAGCCCTGAAGTGCCCCAGCATCTGGAGCACAGCTGGTGGGAACAGGAAGTAGGTGAACAGAGGTATGAGTGGGAAATTCTGGCAGCAGTAGTGGCAGAAGATCACTTGAGCACAGTGGAGAGGAAAGCCAAGATGGAAAGGTCCATCACTATAGCACTTGAAGGCACAGTGTGGTGTGTGCCACCTCACATGACTCATCTGTGGGGACTTCAGAAACTGCCTTTGTAGCCACAGTAGCAGAATTAATATGCATTTCCCCAAATGGTTGCATTTAGTTTTCCTTTGTGAGGCCTTAGTTTGTTTTTGTTTCTGCTCTGAGATGATGCCAGCTACTGTGTTTGCTTGCTCTTGTAACACTGCTTTAAAATTTCTGTGCTTCACTGAAGTGCTTTGTGCTCCCTGGGGTGAACTAATACTGTGATGCTGCATAGTTATGCAGTAATAGCTTTAGCCCTTCACCATCTTCTGGAGGGGGAAAGCTAAGAATGTATGTGTCTGGCTTTTACCACTCTTTAAAGGTGATATGGTACATGCATTCCATGTGGATAAACAATTATTTTACAGAAAACTAGCTTTTTTTTGGCACCTATTCTGTAAAATGAGTGTTTTCCAAGAAGGACATCAAAATAGAACAAAACCACTATTATTAAAACAATATTTCTGTCCCTTAATTTCTTTTCAAACTAACTTGTAATGAACAGAATGGATACAGAGTCCTGCATCTTTGACTCACTGATGTCTGATCCTGAGTGAGGAAGAGCATCCATTAATTTCTGCTGGTTTCAGGATCACCCTGATAAACTTACACAGCCAAATCTTGTGCCTTCAGTCAATACCAGTTTATTGACTTGAGCTACTGAAGGTTTGGCCATTGTCAATTAAAGATGCATCTAAAGTTCCCCATTCCCTGCCCAATTCTGCTGGTCCTAACATGCAGGAAATGAGCACCTTTGCAAATAATAATATCAGTAGGGAAAACAGTCACAGCTGGGCTTGATTTCCCTACAGAAATTTAGGCAGCATCTTAAAGTTCATTAAAGGGCATTCTTATTCAGGGGCTAAAACTTGAGATTTTGAACAATTTTAGCCATGTATGTCAGGCTCTTGGGCACATCATATGCTGGGCATAACCTCTGAATTCGGGGATGTTGTCACTCTGAGAAAATTAATACCATCTAAAGGTCATTTTTAACCATTTCCATGTTTCCAAGGGAGTGTTCTGTTACTTGCTGTTTCACATCATCTGTTTTTAGCACATATATTGCAGCAGTTAGTTAGTAAGTAGAACTTAAGGAATTCTGGGCCAGATCCTCAAGCCATTGCAGGGATTGGAGGATTTTTTCCGAGTGCAGTGTAAATAGTTCAGATAGGATGATCTAGCCTGGAACTTTGTGAAGGTTCTCAGCAGCCGAGGGTGTGATTTAGCCTCTTCAAGCGAGTTGATATTTTTATGATCCCAGTGATAAAAGTTAGATTCACCATTTGAGCAAAACAAGAGTTTTAGAGGGTCAATCAACAGTGTTGTTTTATTTGCACTTTAGTAAACTTTGCTCTCTTGTAATTTATCTGTAGAAAGAAAAAAGGGCTGTGTTTTTTCTGCTTCTGTTTTTGTCAGAAAATTTACTTACATTGCTCAAAGTAAATTTGGTGCAAGTTAAGTGCCTCGTGTAGGAAATTTGGAAATTTTACATCTTAAGAGAACTGGGGTTTCAGCTTCTGAGGGGATCGGGGTTTCAGCTTCTGTCTGCCCAGGGAAGCAGCTGGAGATTGCATTGAAGGGTAAATCTAACAAAACAAACTGAAAACAACAAAAGCAAGAACTCAACAAAACCCACCCCACCAAAATCCATCCTTTTCCCCCAAACCCTAAAAGAAATTGTGCATATCACCGCAATTGCTTCAAGTTCTGTCAATGTTAATAGTGATGAACACTGCTTTTTTCTCCCTTGTCTTTCTTTTGCCTCCGTGTGTCTCTGCCTCTCCCATTTGCTCTTTAACTCATTAGAGGTGCCCCAGCTCACTGACCTAAGCTTTGTTGACATAACTGACTCGAGCATCGGCCTGAGGTGGACCCCGTTAAATGCCTCCACCATTATTGGGTACCGCATCACAGTAGTTGCAGCAGGAGAAAGTGTCCCTATTTTTGAAGATTTTGTGGACTCCTCAGTAGGATACTACACAGTGACAGGCTTGGAGCCGGGCATTGATTACGACATCAGTGTAATCACACTCATTAATGGCGGAGAGAGCGCCCCTACCACTCTGACACAGCAAACGGGTGAATTTTGAAAACTTCTGTGTTTTGTGACGTGGATGCTGTCACTGGCTGTCACTGGCTGTCAGGGTGTTGGGGCTTTGTCCAAAGAGGAATTGAGCCCCTCGCTGCGGGGAAGCCAGACAGACCCAGCTGGCTCCTTTCCCCAGGTGGCAGCTGGGGATGGATATGGCACTGCTCATTTTTGAATTGGAGGCATTTTAATACCGTGAATGACTGCAGACTTGCCAGGCTCATTCACCTTCTGCTGTTCAGATTTCCAGGATCCAGTTGGAATCAAGAGCCTGAAACATGAGCTGTATGCTTGCCAAACTTTAAAACTGTGATTCTTCAAAAGAGGAGTGCTAAAGGGTGGAGCAGATCAGTAGACACCCTCCAGCCTTGACAGCTGTTTGAGCTTCCAGCAGCCCATTTCCATGGTGGCCCCACTCTTTCCACAATGCCCCAAAGGATGCAGATGGACACCACTCCCTGAGTACATGCCAGTGACAGCCGTGCCACACCATCAAGGGTTTCAATAGTGCATGAGCTGAAGGAGAGCTGGAAACTGGTTCTTGCATGACATCCTGTTGGGTTTGAAAGTCCTGAGGCTGTAAATCCTTCAACATGAGTAGAAGTAGAGTCATAGGAAATTAGTGATATACCCTCTCCTCTCCTTTGTGTGCATGTATGGATCCTAGATGAGATTACTTTTCCATCTGTAAGCTGCTGTATGGCAACTTTAAACCTCTCTTGGCACCACATCTGTAATACAAAATCCAGCTGCTAGAAGCACATCGGTGAAACTTGCTACCTTGTTTTTAAATTAGCCCCTCGGGGTACATTTAACATATCAGGAATTGCCAAGAGGTTAAAGCAGCCTGACAGTAGTGCAGACACATTTTTCTTTTAACTGTAGTAGAACCAAATGTAGATTAGAAGTCTGTTTGCATGAGTCTGATGCCATAGTCAGTTGTGCATGAGATACTTTCTCTGGTGGTTGATTTCCCTGAGCAGACCTCTTGATCAATATGAATCTGAGAGCTGAGGTGAGTTTGTTCTTTGCTGTGTAGCTGTGCCTCCTCCCACTGACCTGCGCTTCACCAACGTGGGGCCTGACACCATGAGGGTGACTTGGACTGCCCCGACCTCCATCGTGCTGAGCGGGTTCCTGGTGCGCTACTCCCCCGCCAAGAAGGAGGAAGATGTTGCAGAGGTCACAGTCTCACCCTCAGACAACATGGTCATCCTAACAAGTGAGTGGGTTACCTGCATAAATCAAACCAACATGAGAAGCCCCTCATCATAAAATCATAAGAGAAGACCTCCATGGTCATTGAGTCATCAACCCAGCACCACCAAGTGCAAATCCCCACACACCACCTGAACACTTCCAGGGATGGTGACTCCTCTCCTGACCGACCTTTCAGTGGAGAAATTTTTCCTGATATCCAGCCTCAATCTGCAGCTTCAGGTCTTGTTACCTGGGAGAAAAGACTGATCCCCACCTTACTACATTCTCCTTTCAAGTAGTTGTAGAGGGTGAGAAGGTCCATGTGGCACAAGATGAAGCAAAAAAAAAAATTAAGTGTGGCTGGCCAAATTCTCAGCTGATCTAAAGTGATGTTGCAAGCAGCCTCATAGAAACTCACTCCAAATGGGATTTGGCCTCTAGCTTTACCCAAGTTAAAGCCAAACCACAGGCAAGATTTTTCCTATCAATCCAAGGACAGTGATGAATCAGGCTGTGAGGCAATTGCATTGATTTGCAGCCTGGTTAGGTATTAACAGTAAATACGTGTTGTTCACCTGGTTTGCCAGTAATGTCAAGGACTTGCAGTGCAGAGGTTCAGGAGGGGATCAGAATATGCAAAAAGGCCATTGCTCCTTTGACTCTGTATGCTCAGACCAGAAAGCACATCCTGTTTTGGAACCTTACAGGACATGGCAGCAAAATGGGGCTGCCATTTTCCAAAAGCTGACATTAATTTTTGGGGCAAAGGCTGTGTTGTATTTATAGTTGTGTTTTTTTGGTTTTGTTTTTTTTTTTTTTTTTTTAATCTGAGAATCTGGTTGGTTAAGTGAAAGACAAGCCCTGTTTTCAGAATAAAAAACTAAATCTAGAGCTTGTCTGAGTTGGAACAACTGTTGGAAATCTTTGGCCCTATTTCAGCTTATATCAGCTAAAGCTTTGGCCTGGTGCATAGGTAAACTAGTAGATAACTAGAATGGACCCTGTAAAAAGGTAATAGCTTCTAGTCAATCTCCACAAACTGATGAAGCAGTGATATAGGATATCATGCTCATTCAGGCTAAAGCACTGCAAGGAACCATAATGCCACAAAAATAACTGATTTAAACTTTTGATTGTCCTGGAAGCTCAGATCTTCCATCAAGCAACACCTGATTGTCTCCTAAGAAACACAGTTAAAATTGTGTAGGTTGATTAACATCTTGATGTTAGCAAAGAAACATTTGCCCAAATTCCTGTTCTTCAACTCCCCAGACCTGCTCCCTGGCACTGAATATCTGGTGAGAGTCTACAGCGTTTCTGAGCAGCATGAGAGTGCACCTTTGTATGGAATCCAGAAAACAGGTACTTGGCTGCACGTGTGCCTAATGCCATCCCTTAAGAAGTCATTAGTGGGACTTAATTACTTTTTTTTTTTTCCCTTTGATAATGCCAAGCAGTTTGATTCAGCTCACCCTTGTGTCTCTTGAAACACCCAGGCCTGGATTCCCCCACTGGCCTGGACTTCTCGGATATAACGGCGAACTCCTTCACGGTGCACTGGATCGCTCCCCGTGCCACCATCACTGGCTACAGGATCCGCTACCAGCCCGAGCAGGGCGGGGGCCGGCCCAAGGAGGAGAGGGTGCCCCCCTCCAGGAACTCCATCACCCTCACCAACCTGCTGCCAGGCACTGAGTATGTGGTCAGCATCATCGCTGTCAACGGCAGGGAGGAGAGCCTGCCCTTGTTTGGCCAGCAGACAACAGGTGAGCCTGCAAGGAATGCTGGATTTGGAGTGTCCTCTAGCAAAGTTCTTGCTGTTAAACCACATCTCCCCTGCCAGCTTCACTCATGAGGAAATGCCTGCGTGCTGAGGTAGGGTCTGATTTAGGAAAAGATGGGAGGACCCTGTTGGAACCCAGGAAATCCCTCTGGCTGCCCTGGAGGACTTGAGCCCCTGCCCCAGGGGGCTCAGAGACCTTGGCACAGAGCCCAAAACCCCTGTGCCTTTGATTTAGCCCTTGGAAAAAACAATTACCAACCTTATATGAAGAATTACAAGCCACAAAAGTTTAAGTAGAATGATAATGAAATTATCACAGGGTGAAAAAATAGATTTATGAGGTTTTTGGAATGGGGGTTCAGGGGGCAAGATGGAGGAATCTGGGCTTGTCCAGCCTTTCTCCTTCTTGGCCTCCATCTTCTGCTGTGATGGTGGCACTTTTAGATTGGTTTAGGGTAGAAGCTCACTGTCTAACATAGGTGATAGGTATTGGAAAGTAATTGTAAATATTGTACATCTAGTTTTTAGTATAAAAAGATAACACCACCCCAAGGGCAGGCAGAGTGCTTCTGACTGTCTTGCTGAGCAAACCTTGGCTGGACAGGAGAAAGAATTTTATAGATAAGAAACAATGAACAACCTTGAGACCAGGAACTGAAGAGCTCTGACTCCTTCTTCGAGCACTGGGCTGGGAAAAGAGACTTTTAAAATTTCCTCGGGGTCACTCTGACCAGCTAGAGAACCTGAGAGGACCCATGCTGCTTTCAGATGTTTCTAGGGCCAGCAGAACTATTTTCATTAAATCCAGTCCAGTGCCATATGGTTTTTAACCACTCATCTCTTTGGAGAGGAGTGGGCTCTGAGCCAAAGGACAGACAGATGAGTAGCAGAGGAGCACAGTGTAAGTGGAGTGTGTAGCTGATGTACAACTGTGTTTAAATTCCTTCTCAATTCTCTGTTTTTCTAGTGTCTGATGTTCCAAGGGACCTGGAAGTCACCCCTACCAGCCCAACCAGCCTCAAGATCTCCTGGGATGCTCCTGCAGTGACAGTCAGATACTACAGGATCACTTATGGTGAAACAGGTGAGGGCAGGCTGCTACAGCTGGTCACAGACCAGAAACTCTGTTCTCAGGCCATTAGAAAGCAAACAGCAAAGGCTGTAGCAGACACATAGGTGTATTTTTTAAAAAGAGCAAATCATATTTTGTCTACCCAAAAGAAAGATTATCTAGAGTATTCCAGTAATTTTAGAAGTGGTTCTATGTACATGTTTCATTCTTTTCCTCAAAACCATTTTGACCCAACAACCACTGAAATCAACAGGGTCCTGTCTTCAGCCTGATGCATGTAGGACTGTCCTGGTTTTGGTAGAGATTTTAAATGCATGCTTTACAGGTCCATCCCATTTCTTTCTTAACCTCTTGCTAGGTGGAAGCAGCCCAGTACAGGAGTTCACAGTGCCTGGCACCGTGTCTACTGCCACCATCACTGGCATCAAGCCTGGTGTTGAATACACCATCACTGTGTATGCTGTGACTGGCCGTGGAGACAGCCCTGCCAGCAGCAAGCCAGTCACTGTCACCTACAGGACAGGTGAGACCTGATTGAACCAATCAAGGCAAAAACCTCACAGCTTTGTGTTGGCTTTTCCCCATAAATGTGTATTGCTGATCCCTGGTTTCTTTTAGAAGCCATGGGCTTTAGGGCCATCAGTTTCAGTGGAGCTGTGTATCTTGGTGCCACAGAAGGGGTCTGTGGACCTGGAGAAGGAAAACCCTGTGGAGTCCAGATGGGGATAAAAGCAGTGCTCAGCTGCTCGCTGCAGAGTGGAAATCCTAATCCTGTTGGGCTCTCATAATGTGGGGTCACTGCTGGCTTAACTCCAGTGCATCACAGTCAGATTGTGATCCTGAGGAGACCTAACTTTCTAATGCTGTCTCACTCCTGATTTGGATATAGCTGAATCCTACTCCTGCTGTAGCTGCAGATAAAGGCATTAAGCAGCCTTTAAAACAACAAAAATCCTCAATTAACATTAATATGAGATCACTCACCCTCATGTCATGGTTAAGGCTTTTTTGCTCTGGCATGGCAGGAAAATAAATAGCAACCTGTGTTTTCTCTTCCAATCAGTGCACAATAAAATTCAACCTGGACATGAAAGTGGAGGGAGGGTTTCCTGTACCAACATACTCAGAAAAATTATTTTTGTTGCCCAGAAATAGACACACCGTCCCAGATGCAAGTCACTGATGTCCAGGACAACAGTATCAGCATCAGATGGCTCCCTTCAACATCCCCAGTCACAGGGTATCGGGTGACTGCTAATCCCAAGAATGGACATGGGCCCTCAAAAACAAAAAATGTCCCTGCAGGTAAGAGTCATGTCATCCTTCGCTGGATCTGTAAAGAATGCAAGATGTGACCACTAAAATCCTGCTGCATCTGTCTCATCCAGGCAGATTTTTGCCCCAAAAGCTTCATATTTCTTTGACACTGCTGTACTGCAGAAGTTTGTTCTTGGCAGCCTCAGTGTGCATAAAAAGCACCTGCATTTCAAAGAAATACCATTGGATCTTCTAGCATCCAGCAAAACTTGCTCTGAAATCCTTCTGGAAGTCACATAATGTGACCCTTGGTCATGGCATGGGTTCAGTCACATACTCTGCAGGTTTGTAGTGTAGTACCTGTGAAACCTGCCAAGTCAGCTCTCAGGAAAACTGCATGTTGTGGGATCAGCAGAGCACTTGGGCATGCTTGTGATGCAGCTGAGCTGATGGTCAGTCTTATCCTAAAAAATGATGAAAGCTGGTCTCCCTGTGCCTTGTTCTACCCACTGTGCTAACCTGCCCTTTCAGCTGTGGAGCCTTGGAGCAGGTACAAATGGCAGTTGTGCACTGCCAGAGAAGCATGGTGCAATTTAAAGGCAAATTTAATTTGTCACTCCCACCTTGTTTTAATAACATTTATTCATGTATGGCTTAGACAGGCCGTTCATTCAAGGCTACTTAGAACAGCACAAAGCTGGCCTCATTCTGACTGATTGTGTTCTTTCCTGCCAGATCAAACTCAAGTCACTATTGAAGGTCTGCAGCCCACAGTGGAGTACTTGGTCAGTGTCTTTGCTCAGAATCAGAACGGGGAGAGCCAGCCCTTGGTTCAGACAGCTGTCACCAGTACGTATTTCACTTCACAGGAACAAACACATGTTTTCTATTGATCTCTGAACCTACCACCACATTTCCAGGGAAAGCAAAAGCCAGGGGCCTGGTCTCCAGGAGAGTGTGAGCTGGTCTGCCCTGTGAGAAGTACCATGCACCTAAGCTGCAGATGCTGGCAAAAATGCAGTCCCTCTGCCTCAAACACTGCCAAAATGCAATTTCCCACACCCTCAAAGTGCTGCGCTTCTTATTTTCTTTCACTAAAGCTACAAAGCCTTTTGGGGTTTCATTTGTCATCAGCCAATCAGTGGATAAAATGTGGCAAAATCTTTGTGTGGAGCTAGGTGGCAAAGGTGATTGCTGTTAAGGGACTGGACTGGGCTTGGGAGCATTTGCCCTGTGTGAGGGAGTAAGGGAAACCACTTAGGTTATACTTGGGATGAAGCTCTGCAAAAAAAAAAAAATAAATCCAGGATTGAGGTGCTGTGTAGAAAACAACAGTCCTGCTAGGTCACAGGAGGGACAGAAGAGGGACCTTGTAACCCAGGGATGTGTTTGAGGCAAAGTGCTTTTGAGGGATACCTCTGGGGTAGGGATTTGTGTGATTCTTACTTCCCTGCTCAAGCTTGTATTCAAAACCATGACTCAGCCCCAAACGCTGCAGACAGCAGGAGCTTCTCCAGAGCTTTGCAGAGATGAGTGTAGAGTCCACATTCAAACCAACAAATTCCTGGACAAAAATCACCTTTGCCAACTAGAAAATGCAGAAAAATGAGGACTAATGCAACATGGCAAATGAAAAAGATGAAACTTTCTAGAAAATCATGGTTTTGATCCAATATAAGAATCACATGCTAGATCCTCCCATTTTGTGTAGCAGATGGATGTATTTCTGTGATAACCACTCCAGACTTCTGAGGAGCAAGGCTCACTTCCCCTGCTCTGAGCTCCCACCTTGCCAGGAAATCCTGTGATTGGTTTAATTGGGAGGTGTGCATATCACCCAGTTGCACCTGTGGACATTCCCTGTGCACTCAATACAAAGCTGAAAAGTTTGTTTCTAACTGATTCTACAATATAATATGCTGAGTAATTTTGCTTTCTTGATGAGTATGTTAATTGGATATTAATTTATGAAAGAAAATAGTGGGATGGATTCTCCTTGGACTGGCACTTAGCACAGCGGCTCACAGTAGTGAACAGCAAGTGCAGCATGAACCCAAACTTACAGAGCCAGGTGGGTTCTCTGGCTGCCTTTGGCACCACCAACCATTTACATGGAAGAAATGGGTCTTAGCATTCCCATTTCTTTTTTTCTCTTGTCCCCTTTTAAGGTAGCTTAATGCTACTGGGCTTGTGTGAAAGGGGTTTTGGTGCCAAGGGGACTCAAAAATAGGTGAGGATTGGTGTCCTGGCTGCTTTGAAGGTGGTAATGCAGGTCCTTTTGGTCTCAGCAAAGCCAAGATTGCTTTCCTGCTGCTTGGCGCCTGCAAACTCAGGCTTAGGGATGTAAGCATGTGTGCAAGGTGCAGCACAGAGGAGAATCCAGTGCCCCCCTTGCCACAGCAGACTGAAAACTGCTTTGCATGTAATCAAAATGCTTTATATTTTCCTCACCCACAACCTGCTTTTTATCACTTAACCTCTTCCCGTTAATTTGCCTAACAGACATTGACCGCCCTAAAGGACTAACATTCACTGAGGTGGATGTTGATTCCATCAAAATTGCTTGGGAAAGCCCTCAGGGGCAAGTCACCAGGTACAGGGTGACCTACTCAAGCCCTGAGGATGGAATCCATGAGCTATTGCCGGCCCCAGGGGGCGAAGAAGACACTGCTGAGCTGCATGGCCTCAGGCCAGGTTCTGAGTACACTATCAATATCGTTGCCATTTACGATGACATGGAGAGCCTGCCCCTCACTGGGACCCAGTCCACAGGTACAGCTCCCACCACCCCCAGCAGGCCATGGCAGCAGTGGGTTCTGCCCCGAGGGGTAAAGTGTGCTTCTGTGCAACTGGTGCTCCAAGTGGGGCAGTTCAGGGGATGGGATTGCTCCTGAGGGATGGCTTAGCTGGGGCCAGAGAGCTGCCTGGAGCAGAGTCAGCCTGCATACACATCAGGGAAGGCAGGCAAGAGAGCAGGATTGCAGGATCTCCTCCTGAGTGAAAGGAGGGAGGGGTGTCCAGTGGTGTCCTGTCCCTGGTCATGGAGCTTGATCCATGGTGAGCGTTCTCACAACGTTCTTGTCTTGCCTTTAAGGTATGGGGCACCTCAAACACAGGTAGTGACCAACAGGAGAGATGAGGGCAGCTTTCATGCCCCAGGGACCTTGCTGTTGGAGCCAAAGATCAGCAGGAAGGGCTGGCAGATTGCTGAACCCTCAGGTCTCACAGAGCCTGCAGATCCCTCACTGGCACTGCCCTCGGGACCACAGCCCACTGCATGCCCACACCCTGCACCTCATCATCTCCACAGGAGAGTCCCTTCTGTGCCAGGCTGATCCAGATGCAATTCCATGCATTGAAAATTCCTTGATGAGAAAGGAAAATTACCGCAAGGAATTAGCTTAATGTTGCTTCCAGCAATATGGAATCCATTGCAAGCTTCCAGCGCTACCAGATGTGACTTTATTACAAAGACAGATAGCACCTGTGTAATAAGGTCTTATTCCCATTCATTTGTGGCTGAAAAGTTGGCACTTTAATTCCAGGGGTGGAATAAATTCAGTGGGTCCTAGTGTTCAGATCTGCTTTGCTAAACTGAGGCAAAGTGATGTAATGATGGAACAGCTGGCTGACTACCTGCCAGAAATGCAAATATAATACTTTTTCAAACCCACCCTCTGTGGTTTACCTTTTGAGGGCTGTTCAAAAGTGGATTTGAAATAATTCTAGACTTTCCATTGACTCTCATGGGCTTTAGATTGAGCTCTGAGCTAAGCCAGAAGGAATAATTATCCTGTATTTCCACTTTGTAAAACTAAAAAGCATTGATAGCAATGTGCCATAGTGGGCACTATGCTAAGGTGTATCTTTGCTCTGTTTACAGCCCCAGGCTTACCAACAGTAAGGCAAGAGAATATTTCAATGGACATTCCTTTTTTGGGAAAGAATTTGTGTGCCAGGATAGTGGATGTGTTAGCTCCTGAACAGGCCCTTGTGTGATGAGCCTTATGGCCACCACAGCTCTGCTTTTCCATTGCCTTGCTCGCTGTGTAAGTGGCTGTAAAATGCTTCCCCTCTCCATTTTGCAGTATTTTTATATCTTCTCTGCAATTCCTGAGCCTGCTTCCTACTTACTTCTGTAAATCATCCATGGTATTTTGGAAATGAACAGACTGGGGCAAGTGGAGCAGGACTAAACCATGAGCTGTGTGATGAAAAGCAGAGACTGGTAGAATAATTAAAACAGGCTGGCCTGCTAGGGATTTAAGCACCTTCCCAAGCATTTACCTTATATCACAGCAAATGTCATTACTCACTTAACTTGAGGGTTGAAGCATTGATACCTCCTTATTTCTGCTGAAAAGTGTTTCTGTAGATTTGAGGATCTCCTCCTGAACAACAGGTCCCCTTCCCAGGGTGTTTTATGCCTGGGTTTGCACAAGGCACTCCACTTTGCTGGCCTAAACCTGTCTCATGTTCAGGAGAGAATGCTGTCCTATCCAACTGTCTTTTTTTAAAGTAACCATGTGCCTGTCTGGATTTTTGCAGCAATTCCACCTCCAACCAACCTGAAGTTTACTCAGGTGACTCCCACCAGTCTCACCATCAACTGGAATGCTCCCAACGTTCGCCTCACTGGCTACAGAGTCAGAGTGAACCCCAAAGAAAAGACTGGTCCTATGAAAGAAATCAACCTTTCTCCAGACAGCACATCTGCAGTCGTGTCTGGCTTGATGGTAACTTTTTTCTTTGTGTTGTGGGAAGGAATTTTGGGAGAAATTTCAGATTCCTGTGTCAGGAGCTTCAGTTGGAGTAGATCATTACAGCTTCTAAGGGTCTGGCTCTGAAGCTCATGGCAAGTCAGCCTGCAGCTACTCAGCACTGTAGTTTTTTTAAAAGGCAAGTGATTGGCCTGCTGAGGCTGCATTCTACCCCCTTCCTCATCTAGCACAGGGAGACTGGATGCCTAATCAAATGTAAATTACCAGGTTCACAATCAAAAGTAACCCAGCAAAATGCTTTTACTCATCTTTCACAAAAGAGGTCAGATAAAGTGATCTGATGCAGAGATTTCAAGCTGTGATATGGGAGCTCTGGCAGTCTATTGCCTATTTTTAAGACATCTGCAAAATATACCTTAAAAATACAAGTCTTTTGTGACTTAGGCTTAAATTTGCTATATAGCCATCTTCTCCCCTGGAAGCATTTCAGGAGTTCCTGAACTGGAGAAGGCTGAAAATAACTGCTTTTATGGTTCCTGCAATCTTAAAAAGCTACTGATCTGTTTTTAAGGAGTTTTATGAATACTTTTCAAAAATGAGCCTTAAAAAACATACTAATCTAAGTGGACCCATGGTCTGATGCAGCCAAGGACAAAACCCCCCATGCTGTTACATTCACAGTTATCTTTTATTCACATTATTTTATTCTTTATCATAGCAAATGGCATCCATTAACCCTGGGGAAAAATAGGAGGGAAATTAGAGTTTCTCTGAAGAATCAGCTTTAAAGCACAGATTCTAAAATGAGGGGTGATAAATAAGCTTCTTCTAGAATTTCTTCTGCTCCTGAGTGTGCACATGTGCAGTGTGTCAGGGTCTATGCCTACTCTTTTATTCCAGCTGGAAATAATTAGAATTATCCCATCAGTCCTTCCCCAATTTATTTTAAGGTTTCATATTTCAGTAAGTGGTGGCTGTGAAAGATGGCTCCACCAAACCCTGACTGAGGGCAGGAATATTTCTCCCCGTGCTGGGTCCTTCTCTTAACATGGTACAACTCTGTCCATTCTAGGTAGCAACCAAGTATGAAGTGAGTGTGTATGCCCTGAAGGACTCCCTGACCAGCAGACCAGCCCAGGGGGTGGTCACCACCCTTGAAAGTAAGTGGTGACCCTCCCCAGATGATCACTTGGGGCTGTGTGGGTGCAGAGGCCAGGAGCCTGCTCTGTGTCCAGAGTGGGGCTCTGTCCAAAGCTCCATCCCTGGTGAGATTGCCAGTCCCCCCTGTACTGACCTCACCCTGTCCCTTGTGTGCAGATGTGAGTCCCCCTCGCAGGCCCCGGGTGACAGATGTCACCGAGACCACCATCACCATTACCTGGAGGACCAAGACTGAGACCATCACTGGCTTCCTGGTGGAAGCTGTCCCTGCAGGTGGCCAGAACCCCATTCAGAGGACCATCAGCCCTGAGCTCAGGAGTTACACCATCACTGGTAAGTGAGGGCTTCTGCAGCTCCAGGGTCATACCAGAAAGTACACTGGGTTCTTGTTTTGGGATTGAATATCCTTGATGAAAAATACTACAGGAGCAAAAGGTTGCAAAAAATATCTGAGGCATCAAGACTAGGCTCCAAGAAGAGGTTATTGAAAGACCTTCTTTGGCCATCTTAGGTGGCTTCCTTTCCTTAGCTAACATTTATGTTTCAACTTGATTTTAGGCTTGCAGCCTGGCACTGACTACAAGATCTACCTGTACACTCTGAACGAGAATGCACGCAGCTCCCCGGTGGTACTGGATGCCTCCACTGGTAATGATCCTGTCTGACCTTTTTGCTCATCTTTAACACACAGTAATCACATCTGGCCAGTTAGGAGTTGTCTGTATCTGATCACATTTAATATTCCCTGGCAGTAGCTTTGAGAAGAGTGTCAAGCAGCTGTAGCTCAGGTGAACAATATGTTGGGTTTTTCTGTATTTGACTTGTTAAACCCTTTTGTTTCCACCCAGCTATCGATGCTCCTTCTAACCTGCGCTTCCTCACAACCACGAGCAACTCCCTGCTGGCCACCTGGCAGCCTCCCCGAGCCAAGATCACGGGCTACATCATCAGATATGAGAAACCTGGCTCACCTGTCAAGGAGGTGCTGCCTCGGCCCCGGCCTGGCACCACCGAGGCTACCATTACTGGTAACTCTGCTCTGCCTGGGAGCTCTTCACCTCAAACCCTTGAATTTTGAGAGAGAGGGAGGGGGAAGGCCTAATTATGGAATGTGATTATAATTGATGATTAGCTAATAGGTAGAAAATTGTGTTCCTTCATTGTAGTTTCCAGTACTAGAGAAGCACACCTGTCCTACAAACACATTGCACTTCACTGATCAGAGCAACCACATTTGAACAGCCTGGTGTTTGTTTCCACTGTCACCACAACTGTCCTTCCAAAAAAGCCCATAATTCTGGCACCCTCCAGTCACATGTGCTAAATATCCCTTATATTTGAGCCCATGATCTCAGCTGACGTGGTCAGACTGCAGACTTGCTCTGAGGAACAGGAGGCTGAACTCTGCACTGTCCTGAAAACCTGGGGTGTGAAAGGCACATTCCTGATACTGTAACCATACCTACCTCTCATTCTGCCTTAGTTCTTACACATAATCATAAGAGAAAAGCAACTCATAAGTCTAAAATTGTTCTTCCTCCCTCCCTAGGTTTGGAACCTGGCACTGAATACATCATCTACATCATTGCTGTGAAGAACAGTCAGAAGAGTGAACCACTGGTTGGCAGGAAAAGGACAGGTAAAACAAAGCTCTGGATTGTTGTGTGCCAACAGGAGAGAGCTTTCACAGTGTGAAAGACATTGAAGGACACTTGTGGAGGACTGAAATAATGTTTTTTAAAATATCCCATTCACACACACCTTTTCTTTGAGTCAAATAGGCTTTGTAAGGAGGTTTTCCTTTCTAAGGATGCAGGAGGTACACTTCCAAATTTATATTAATAACACTTACCTGTGTTTGAACACTAGCAACAGAACAGTGTGCTTGATGCTGGATTGTTGCTTGGGTACCTAATGGATAATTAAATCAGGGTTAACATGACTAACACTTGATGGTGTCAAATGCAGAATCCATTCAATTTGTTGCTTGTTGCATTCCTCTTTATTTTGCAACTTTCACAGTACAAGCCTGACCTATAGCAAGCAAAATCCCAGCTGGACATCCAAATGTGATCAAGCAGCAAGTTTCTTCCTGCTCACCAGTGATTCCTCTTAAAATGATAACCTGCAACTCTCTCTTGTAATTGTTCCTTCTCAAGTTTGAGCAGTGGTGGTGGCTTCTTTGGGTTGCAGTGTTCAAAGGTGTCACTGAGCTGTATGAAAATTTCACACCAACACACTTCTTATGCCTATGTGTGAAAGATGCAGAGAGAAAAATTATCTTTACAGTCAGTGCAAGGTCATAAAAAGTGTGTTGCACCTTGGGGCAATTGTTAATACTTGATGCTTGGGGTGGTGTAATTACAGCTGTTTGATTTGTTGCTTTGCTTGATGACCTCTAACCTTTCTTTGCCAGATGAGCTCCCCACGCTGATCAGCAGACCACACCCCAACCAGCCTGACATCCTGGACGTGCCTTCCATTGACGAGGGGACCCCTTACCTCACCAACAACAGGTATGACAATGGCAACGGTATCCAACTTCCAGGCTCCTCTGGGCACCCTCAGACTGTGGGACACCAGGGGCAGCAAGTCTTCTTCGAGGAGCACGGCTACCGGCGGCCCGGGCCCACCACAGCCACTCCCCTCAGGCCAGGCTCCAGGCAGGTGCTGCCCAGCGTGGATGAGGCCATCGAGGTGCCAGGCTACCAAGTGCCCATCGTGGTGGAGCCCTCGTACCCGCACGGGCCCCGGCGCAACGACAGCCAGGAGGCTCTGTCCCACACCACCATCTCCTGGAGGCCCCTGCTGGAGAGCTCTGAGTACATCATCTCCTGCCAGCCTGTCAGCCAGGATGAGGACACTCTGCAGGTAACAGGATGTCTCAGCATGGGGGTGGTGTAGCCTCAGCTGGGGCTCTCAGTGTCTTTGCTGTGCTAAGGGATGTTGGAACCCAAAAAATTCCTCTGGCTGCCCTGGAGGACTCGAGACCCTGTCAGGGGGCTCAGAGACCTTGGCACAGAGCCCTGTGCCTTTGATCTTGACCCATGAAAAAAAATTACCAACCTTATATGAGGATTTACAAGCCATGAAAGTTTAAGTAGAATGATAGTGAATTTATCACAGGGTGAAAAATAGATTTTTTGGGGTTTTTAGAATGGGGGTTCAGGAGGCAAGATGGAAGAATCTGGGCTTGTCCAGCCTTTCTCGTTCTTCTTGTCCTCCATCTTCTGCTTTAATGGTGGCACTTCTGGATTGTTTAAAGTAGAAGCTCACTGTCTAACATAGGTGATAGGTATTGGGAAGTTATGGTAAATAAAGTACATGTAGTTTTTAGTATAAAAAGCTAACACCACCCCAAGGGTGGCCAGTGTGCCTCTGACTGACCTGCCAGACTGACCTCAGTGGGTTGGAGAATGAGAACAGAGGAATTCTTTCTCAAGGTTGTTTATTGTAGTTTCTTATCTATAAAATTCTGACTCCTCCTTCGACCGCCAGATGGGAAAAAAGGCTTGTACATATCTGAGTCACTCTGACCAGCAGAGATTCTGAGAGAGAGAGTGGCAGGAATTAGCCTAATTAGTCTGTTTAACATGTAGCTGAGAACAGGGTGGGTGAAATCCTCCTCATCTCCTTTATGGAAAAGGCTACAGGGTAAAACTGCAAAACCAGAAACCTGGAAATGCTGTCAGCAGTGATGTTTCACCAGGGAAGGGGGCAGCAAGCTGAGGGGGAGTTTCAGAGATTGAGGTGCTGCTTCTCCAAGCTACTTGGTTTCCTTGAAATGACAAAATTAACCCCTTGTGATCCATAGTCCAGAGTAGCCAAGTCTAACTTGGTGTTGTCTGAAGTTCTCAGAGTATCTAAGGGGAGTTACATCATGGTACAGAGCAAGGGGTCATCCTAAACACCCTGTCTATCCTATGAGAGAGGTAATAAAGGGTGTTACCACCTTTCTGGTGACTTGGCATTGTCTCTTGTTGCAGTTCAGGGTTCCTGGCACTTCCTCTAGTGCCACTCTCAAGGGTCTCACAAGAGGGGCCACCTACAACATCATAGTGGAAGCCCTGAAGGACCACCGGAGACAGAAGGTGCTGGAGGAGGTGGTCACAGTTGGCAATACTGGTAAGGAACAGCCTTAGGGAGCCTGGCTGGACCTGTGCAGCCCCTGCCTCATTCCCCTCACTCAGGATCATCTACCTGGTGCCCAAGCTTGACAAAAGTTCAGAAAGGAAACTTCTGATAAGGACAGTTCATAGCAGGACACTGGGACAAGTGATTTGTGAGGTCCTCTGGTTTTTGATAACTGACACACACTGGTGGTGGGATGAGAGCTGTCCTGAGCTGCTGTGCAAGCACAGAGAGTTTGTTTGAGGCTGCAGACACACCCCAAGGCAGATCTGGTATTTGCTGTGCTTAAAGGAAGTCTTGTATCTGTCATGGACTGGACCATGAGCTCCTGACCCTGATCATCACACCCAGAACTGGTGGTTGTAATGCACCCACCAGCCAAGGCACACACCTAAGGTGACCAATCACTCTGCCCAGCAACAGGGTCTGCTCTCCTTCTCCCATCCCCTGCCATGACACAGAACCTGCAGCACCCCAAGAAGGTGCACATGCAGCTACCAACCCCCTGCTGTTCCTTAGCATCTTACAGCACATTTTCTCCTAAAAACAGGCAAGAGTCAGGTTGTTGCTCACCAGCAGCAAATGCAGAAACTCACACTTGCTTGAAAATTGGCAAATCAAAATGAAAATAGCCTTCATGTCAGATTTTTTTATCATTCAACTGTTCTGACACATGCAAATGGAAAATAAATCTCAGGGAGCTGGGCTGCTGACAACCATCAAGTAAATGCCCATGGGGTAACTCCATTACTGCCAGGATATTACAAGAAGAAAAACGTGTGTGTTCACTGAAAATCAGTCTGTCTGTCAGCAGCTCCCATTGCTGTGTGTGATGCCTGTTTCTCCTCTTTCTGTTGCAGTGTCTGAAGGATTAAACCAGCCAGCTGAGGACACCTGCTTTGATACTTACACTGGCTCCTTCTATTCCATTGGCGAGGAATGGGAGCGCTTATCTGAAACTGGCTTTAAGCTCTGGTGCCAGTGTTTAGGCTTTGGCAGTGGCCATTTCAGATGTGACTCTTCTAGTGAGTAGCTTGCTCTTAACCATCCCTATCCCCACTCTCCCCCAGCAGCAATGCCATGTTTGACAGACTCAGCCTGATCCAAACATGATGCAAATGAAGGCAGGGTCTGAAATCCTTAGACCAAAGCATTGTTTTGCATCATGGGAAGTGATGGAAAACTTTGGTTACCTCTGAGCTTTGCAGCTAATCTAGAATTGCCATCAGCACCAATCAGTATGGTATTGATAAGAGACTTTTTTTACCTTGCCAGACATGTGGAGGTAATATGGGAAAGTGTGGATTTCAGTGGGTATTACAATAAATCTGGTTTGCATTGCAGGCAGCCTTTGCAAAGCAGCTTGCAAAACCAGTTTTCTAATTTTTCTAACACTTCTGCCCAGGGCATTAAGTTTTATTCTATGCAGAACTGTGTGGTTTACATGGGGAAAAAAAATCCAACTTGACACAAGAGAATGGAACAAAAGTCTGTGATTGAGCAGTTTAACACAATGCATACCCAGCTAATTGAAATTAGGCTTTTAAATTGAGGAATAAGCTCAGCAGAGAGAGTATTTCTGCAATTTGCATAGATTCAGAGGAGTCTATGTAAAGACACTTAATTTTACAGGAAAAGATGCTTATTTTACAGGATTAATATTTATATTTCATTATTTGATACACATGGCTTACCCCTGGTGTCTTGTGAGATTGTGGTAAATTTTATGCTGGGTATTTGCACAAAAAAGAGCATTTAAATATTTTTCTCTCCTTTCCTGCCCCACACCTATTAAATTCCTCTTCATTTCTTTTCATCTCCTGTGAACCAAACCTCCTCTCCCCACTCTTTGTCACATCCTACTTTTTTCCCAAGAGCCTCTACACATTTTCCAGAGCTGAAACAGCCTTCAGCAGTTAAAAACTGCAGGAGATGAACCCATTTCCTCCTTGGGACTTAGATGAGCTGAGAAGATTCTTTCTCCTGCCTTTCCTGAGACAATGCCAAGCTCTTTTCCTCCTGCTGTATGTGGGATAACTCCTGATTCTTGTTCCCCTGCCTTCTCCAGAGTGGTGCCACGACAATGGAGTTAACTACAAGATTGGGGAGAAGTGGGACAGGCAAGGGGAGAATGGCCAGATGATGAGCTGCACCTGCCTTGGGAATGGAAAAGGAGAATTCAAGTGTGAACCTCGTAAGTGTCTTAGTCTGAGCTCTCCTGCAGCAAGTCTCAGCATCTCAGCTCTCTCCTGCCAGGGGAACAAGCAGATTCTCTGTGTGTCTGGTGACAGCTTCAGGCTGTTCTCACAAGAGATGAAGGCATAAATCTCACATTCCTGAGCTTGAAAAGAAAACCTTTTGTTAGCTCAGGTCACAGCACACTGAGCACCTGTGTGCCTCTGGCCCTGGAGCTGCACACCAGGGACATGTCACTGTCTCAGAGGGGTGGATTGCTCCAGCTGGGCTGTCCTGCAGGGCCTGCTGCCTCAGGCTCCTCTGGCTTCACACTGTGACTCAAACTGCATTGCTCATGTCAGGAGAATGCCCCCCTGCTGTAGGTTAAAGTGTCTGGAGAGCTGTGAACATGTCTGATGTCCCTGCCAGCCAGGGAGGCTCTGCTTAGACAAGGGGAGCACAATTCCCCAGGGGTTCCCCTGCTGCTCTCCAGGCTGCTTTGGGACTGCCTAAAGCCAAGCCCAGGCCCTGCAGCTGAGCTCTGCCTGTGCCTCCACAGATGAGACCACGTGCTATGACGATGGCAAGATGTACCACGTTGGGGAGCAGTGGCAGAAGGAGTACTTTGGGGCCATCTGCTCCTGCACTTGCTATGGAGGACAGCAGGTAAGCAGGAGGGAGGTGTTGTGTTGGACACAGGGGAGGCTGTGCTGGGCTGCACTTAGCAGACTCCTGGGTTTCAGGTTGTGAAAGGGCCCAAATAAAGAGAAAAGTAATTAGGAGAGCTGCAGTACTTGCATTGGTGCCTGTCTGGTGTAAGACAGGAGCAGCCTCATTGGTGCTGGTGGCTCTTGCCTCATGTATGAATGATGATGTAGTTTGGATATCAGGAAGGAATTCTTCCCTGTGAGGGTGCTGAGGCCCTGGCACAGGGTGCCCAGAGAAGGTGTGGGTACCCCTGAATCCCTGGAAATGTCTGAGGCCAGGTTGAATGGGGCTTGGAGCAGCCTGGGATGGTGGAAGATGTCCCTGCTCACAGCAGGGGAGTGGGATGGGATGAGCTTTAGGCGCTGGGTTCTGTGAGCCCTGGCAGCTCCTTGGCCAGGCACTGACAGCTCTGTTTGTCCCCCAGGGCTGGCGCTGTGACAACTGCCGCAGGCCCAGCGTGGAGGTGGCCCCCGAAGGCTCTGCTGGCCACACCTACACCCAGTTCACACAGAGGTACCACCAGGCCACCAACACTGTGAGTACAGCTTTCCTTCTCTGCCCCGTGAGTGTGGCACAGGCGGCGGGGTCGCTGCAGGGCTGGAGCAGCTGCGGGTTGGTGCTCCCCCAGTAGTGCATGGCAGCCCCCAGGACACACACACCTGCTTGAGCTCACCCCCACACACACAGTCCCAGCAGGGCCTCGATGCATGCTGTGAGGCAGTAGTGCATGGAGTGGTTTCCAGCTGTGTGCTTGGTGCTGGGAAACAGCCCCAGGCAGCTCCCAGCACAAAGCACAGCCAGGACAGAGCTCTAACTGATTTGATTTCCTTCCTTCCCTCCTGACAGAACGTCAACTGCCCCATTGAGTGTTTCATGCCCCTAGATGTACAGGCAGACACACAACAGCCACGGGGAAAGTAACATCCAGCGAGACTGCTTGCGGCCATGGCAACAGACAAACCAAAGTGTAAACCCCTCTGTGCCACGATTACCATCCAAACTGGAGTGATGCTAGCACAAGTGCATCCAGTGAGAATGGCCCCCTGCTCTGGAGCCATTTTCCCAGCTTAAGCTCAACTCACAGCTTCTCCAAGCGCCACTCTTGGAGTGTTTCAGACTTTTCTCATGATTGATAGTGATTGTCTTGGTTTTGCTCAAAGGGTTCAATTCCAGTCAATATTTTCAAATTTAAAGAGGGCAAGGAAAAAAAAAAAAAAACAAGGGGGAGGAGGAGGAGAGGTTGTGAATCACAAATTTGGTGGGGGAATCAAAATACTGATGGGGAGGGAGGGTGTAGAAATTCAAGGTTCCCGTGCTATGCAAGAACATTTGAGTACAGCAATACTGAGGTTTAGGGATAGGAAAGTCCACCAAACACTTCTGCTTTCACATAAGCGTGCAGCCAGCAATAAGATAGGAACAGCAAATCCAATCACTGTGATATTTAAAATATGCACAGTCCTAATTCTTTCTTGATGATCCTAGTATTTTTCTAGCTGTATCTTTATATCTCATACTGTTATTTATCAGTTTTGTTCCCCTGACCTTCAAGTGTTTTTATATGGGAATAAAATGTATGGAAGACACTTAGTATGCAGTTGACAAAAGAGGAATTTGGTGTAATTATGATCAGTGATTATTTTTATACTGTAAGTGCCAAAGCTTTACTACTGTGGAAGAGGAAAAAAAAAAAACCAACTCTTTTAATAAAAAGATTTACAAACCAGACATATAGTTTAAGTGATTCTCTTTGCTGCCATGGAATTTAGGATGAAGATGATTATTCTCAGCTGGATTATTCTGAGGTGGATAACTCTGAGCGGGATGATTCAGAGCTGGAGTAACACGAGATGGAACAAACATCCCCAAGAAGAGTGAAGTAAACCTGGAGAGAATATTGGTAGAGCAGTTTGTTAATGAAAGGCTTCCAGCTGCACCCCTGCCCCCCTAGAGCACAGACAGTGGTAGGTATGGCATGGGCAGGAGGCACAGGCTTGCTTTGGGGCATCAGGGGAAGGGAGGGAAAGGCAAACAGCCCCTGCTTTGCACATGAGCTGAGCTAGAGCTGGCTCCAGAGCTAGAATTCAATAAGCTTTCAGTGGCTGAGATGCCAGAATTAGGGTCCAAACCTGTGAATTTCAATGTTTCCAAAGCTTCAAAACCCAGCAGGAGACAGGCACCAGCTGGGTCTAAGCCTGGGTGTTAAAGGCACAGGCCCCTTTCTTGTCTCCTGTCCTTCTACCTCATGGTGGGGAGGGAGGTAAACAATGCTCCTTGCAACCCTTTGGATGAGAGTGAACCAAGCCAGCAGTGAAGTCCCTTTGCTTGCTCTGCCAGGACCTGTGCAGCCTTTGCAAAGGCAGAACAGGCCAGGTCCTGTCAGGATTGCTGAGCCCCCTCCCCTGGGCTGCACACGCACTGTACTGCTCCAGTCCCTGGCATTCTCTGCACCCAATAAAGCATCACATGAAAACTCCATCTGGCTTCTTGACATGTGGCAGCTGCCAGCAGGGATTGCTCCCTCCAGAGCACCCCAGACCTCTGCAGGGTGGGGATGGCTGCAGCAGCAGTCAGTTCTACCCCACCAGTGCTCCAAAGCCAAGCATGTCCCTAAAAGCCCCTGAGAACTGAAACTGGCCTAGACAGACACAGAGAAGTCATTTCCCATTAAACCAGACTGGTTTTCCCAAGTGAGGGCTACAGATTTTGGACCAGAGAACAACTCTGCAATGATCCTCTCATTTTGTCACCAAATAATTCACCAGCACACTGAAGAGGAGTCAGAGCCCACCTCCTCTCCTCTGCCACATTTCTTGTACCAGCAGCAACCACCTCCCCTGCCCACAGGGAGCATTTCAAGATAAAATCATTTTAACAGCACTTTTCCCCAAGCTCCCTGTAGAGGTTTGGCTGTGCCTTAAAGCACACAGTGCTCAGAGCCATGCAGAATTTAAGCCCTTGGCAGTTCTTTTCCAGAACAGGAGGCACATCTGCACAGGGCTTGTCTGCTCAGCTTTGGGTAGAGCCCAGGAACAACCAAAGTCAGGGCTCTGTACTCCAGGGAAAAGTGCCTTAGTGGCTGAAGAAGAAAATAAAACCCCTCTGTTACTGCCTGCCAAGGCCCAGGATGATTTCTCCCTGCTCTCTGTTCACACCCACATTTTGGGAGCTGTTGTCCTGCCAGCACAGGACCTGCCAGGGGCAAGGTGCCCCAGGTGACAGTGCCAATCCCAGCCTGGCAGCAGCTGCTCCTCAGGACACACCAGCTGAAGGGACATTCCCTACATTCCCTTCCTTCTGGGAAATGACACCAAGCAGAGCTCAGTAAGCATCCAAGGCAGAAGCAGATCAGGAGGCCTCAGGAGGGACACCTTGATACCCCCACAGCTTCAGGCAAAGCCTCCTTCAGGGGGGATGTGCCAGGCTGGTTGAACTTGTCACTGTAGCCCCAGGGACAAGCCATCCCCAGAGACATTCCTGTGAAGTCACCTCACACCTGGAACTAAACCAGAGATTTTTATCAACCTTTATCCACTCAAGTGAGGCAGGATCGTCAAGAGCTCTTGTTTGGGACATCAAACAATCCAACTTCCCCCTCTGACAACTCCTGCCTGTCCTTTAACCTTACCACAGGCACAGCAGGAGGCAAACCCATCCCTCTGCAGGTGCTGAGCTGATGTGTACAAGTCAGGCAGCTCCTACAGAGGTATCAGCTGAGGCAGACATTCCCTATCTCCTGCAGATCTCACCTGGAAGATCAGTACCCATTCACTGCCTTCAGTAAAACAAACACTGCCCCAAGGCCAGCAAAGAAAGGATCAGGGGAATCCACAGAACAGGAGCTGCCAGGTTCTCACTGCCAGCCTCTGTTTTAGCCAATGCTGCAGAAGATGCAGGTAAAGAATGCACAGAGGGATCCCCTGGAGAGCCTCACAGTGCCAGCTGCAGCCACAACAGCAGGACACAGAAGACATGTAAGGAACATTCTGGACTCTCCTCTGTGGAAGAGTCCCCCAGACCCCAACTTTGAAAGTAAAACCCCAAGCAATGACAACTTACTGGAAGCAACAGCACAGAAAACAGTCAGAGGCCAGGGTTGGGGTTAGCACAGCAAAGGGGCCAGCCAGGAAGAAATGGACATTTTTTATTTTGGATTGCAGTTTTAATCCGTGCCAAAATAGTAGAATGCTCTCTACCCTGTCCTGTCTCATCCAGGGACTTGGAAATAATCCACTGTAGAGATCAGAAATGACAAAATGATCCACTGCAGAGATCAGAAAAGAGAGGAGTGTGCTCCCTTTCAGGCTGGAGCAAGGGCAGAGGGAATAACAGTGTTAGAGGAAAACCAGTGTGTGGATTATGGTACCCTAAATAACTCCCCTAGGCAGTGTCTCTCTGCTTTGCTCCCTTTGAACCAGTCTGGATCAAACAGACAATCAGGTAAAATAAAGGCATGGCCACAACCACAGCAAGTCAGCAGCACCCCCCAAATTTCCCCTCTCCCAGGTCCATCTCCCACCTGGGCAGCCCTGCTTGAGCCAAGGGCACACGTGCACAGTCCCTGCTCTGCTCCAGCTGAGAGCTGAGCCCACTGAAGTGTTCATTGAAAAACTCTGGGCTGCTCCTGGGCAAAACTGAACAGATTTTATAAAATGGAACCAAAAAGAGAAAATCCCTTTGGAACAGGCACAGTGATTGCCAGCAGAAATGTGTCTGGGCTCATCGTGCACTTCTCTCACTGTGCTCCACATCTTCACTTTGCTTTTTCCCAAATTTAAATTCAAATCTGCTTAATGCAAACTGCAGACAGCAGAGAAGGGAAGTGGCTCCAGACCCTTCCCCCTTCCAGCCAGTGAACTCTGCTCTGCTCCCACTATGGGGACAGACCTGTCAATGGGTCTGCTTTGGAGAAAGCACTGCCAAAGCCCAGAGTGCAGGGCAGGATTCAGAGCACCAAACCCCAGAGTGCCTCCTGCAAAGGAGCTGCTCCCCTCTCCTCCCAGGAAAGAGGACAATGGATTAGAAGTACCTGCTGACTCAAAAGAACCCCACCAACCCAACTTAGTTTAGGGCAATGCAGATCTTCATCAGTTCCACAGAAGCTGAGCAGAAGCCAGGCTTTCACACCATTCCACAGACCCTCTACTGAATTCCTACCTCAAAAATCAACCTTTTTCCTGAGGACACAGAATTTGGGTGACAGGAACCACACAGACAGCAGGTAGCTAACAACTGTATGTTTATTTGCAAAAGAAATGGATTTTCTACACTGGAAGCCAACTTGTACCTCTTCCTTCTCCCTGACCATGGGGAAAGGGCTCTTCCCAGGCTGCAGGAGCCTCCCAGTCACAGCAGTGCCACGTGGCTGCTGGTGAGGCTGTGCCCAGAGGGCTCAGTGGTGGAACAGACGGAGGTTGGTGTGGATGAGGGTGATCCCCAGCTCATTGCAGGCCTCGATCACGACGTCGTCGGCAGCCGAGCCCGACGGGGCAGCGATGAACTGCACTCCACTCTGCACACACAGGGAGCAGGGCAAGGATCAGAGCATGGAAACCCAAAATCCCCCTCAGAAGGAGCTGCCAGTCCCAGTTTTTCATCCACATCCCACTGAACAAAGGCTTCCAGTCCCAAAGATGCTCCTTAAGGGAGCAGGAAGTTCTCTCTGCTGCTCAGGGAGAACCTAAAATGGTTCCTCTGGAAGTGACAGGCCTTGGCTTGATATTCCTAAATGGTTTCATAAACTTGAATCCTCTATTCATCCCAAATCAACAAAATGAACAATGACTGGATAATCAGTGTCCATGTGACTGGATAATTAGTGTCCATGTGAGAGCTGTAACCACCAGGAACATCCTTCCCAAGATCTGCTCTCCTAGTGCAGGGATTTTGCTCAGCAGTGCACACAGAATGAAAAGGACAAGCTCGGGCTGCACAGCCATTCTCCTGGAGCCACCCCCAACCCCCTGGAGCCACCAGAGCCCCCTGGAGCCACCCCCAGCCCCCTGGCCCTGCCACAGCCTCACCCGCTTGGCTCTGTCGACGTTATCCCTAAAAGGGAAGAAGGCATCGGAGCTGAGGGACACAGCAGACAGCTTGGCAATCCACTGCTTCTTCTCTGCTTCTGTCAGCTGCTTGGGCACCTCTTCAAACAGGGCCTGCCACTTCACCAGGTCCTCATCCTGCAGGCACAAGAAGGCAGCTCAGCTCCAGAGCACACAGCTCCCCCAGTTCCCTGCCAGAGGGATGAGTGATGGCCTCCCTCTGATGCCAGGATTTCTGCTCCATGACTCTGCTGCTGGGAACTTCATACCAGAGGGTTTAAACACATCACCACCATCAGTTATTTCTGCATCCTTTTAACTCCCTCCCTCTCCTCACCACAGGACCTGAGGGATTCCTTCTCTCCCTCCTGAATTCCAAGATGCTCTCTGCCTGCAGTGTGCTGCTCCATGAATGCCAGCAGCCATCTGGTAGATGATTTAACCCGTGACCAACAGCAGCTCAGTTTATGATTCACCTTCTGAAACAGCAACTGATCCAGTTCTTACCCCTTTAAACAAGCAAGTGCTCACAAGGTGATTCACAAGGTCCCTAATCCAGCTCTTGGCTTTTGATACTTAAAAAGGACACACACACTATTTTGTTGTCTCACTATGGCCCCTAACGGGAAGGTCAGAATCTGGATTCTGAGAACCCAAAGTGCCACACGAACAAACAGCTCTGTGTGAGGAGAAACCACTGACAGGGCAGGGAGAACCAGAACATCAGCTGGAGCTTTAACCCATCCTCACTGCTGGGAAGAGGCAGGAGCTGAAGCCAATGTGCTCAGCGAGGCACAGGGCAGGGCTCCAGCTCCAGCAGGGCTCCAACTCCCGGGGCTGTGGGTGCAGTAAACGACCTTGGGGGATGGATCCCCATCCTGTGCTCGCAATGCCCCAGCTCTGGAGTCACCATTACAACACAGAGCAGGTACCACAAGGAGCTGGTGTGGCAGGAGCTGTGCTGCTCTCACCTCCCCGATGGTGTCGGTGACGTACTGGTCGATGGCGTTGGAGATCTCGGCCCTCTTGACGCCCGCGCGGAACCTCATGGCCAGCACGCGCGGGTGGTGCCGCAGCCACCAGTTGTTGGCCTTGTCCCCGGCCAGGCGCGTGCAGTGGATGCGCGACTGCTGCCCCGCGCCGATCCCGATCACCTGCAGCACAGCACAGGGGTCACACACAGCCACAGCTGCAGGGAAGGTGCAGGTGATGAGTGGGGGAGTGCCTGCGTTGCTGGTGCTGTGAATTGGTTACAGGGCCAGCTGTCGGCACTGCTCACTTGTACAGCTCTTTGGAGCTGAGAGTCACGCTCAAACACTGATGTGCTTTCACCCTTCTAAATAGCACAGCCCCAGCCATCAGAGTCAAAGTCTTAACCTCAGGGGAGGGACACAATTATGGGTTCCTGCCTCTTCTGGTCAGAGTGTTAATGCCTGAGCCCAGGTCACACAAACATCATCCCTCCACTGAGTCACACACAGCTTAACCACATCAGCTAGAGGCAGTTTGTCTGGCAAGGTTGGTAAAGTAAACCCACTGCTCACTCAGGAGTGCTGGTCAGTGGCACTGTTACATCCAGAAATTGTCAAGGCCCTGGAGCTACCACACATCTCCTGTGCTGCCATCTGCCAGGATCCAGGCTTTTTGAAATGGCTGCTGCTAACCCTGTTTAACAGCACTTGATCTCTGACAGATTAGCAAAATCCACACAGTGGTTTTATCTCAAGGAAGCTGCTATGAAAATACAGCACTGGCTCAGCTCCTGCAGCCAGACCCAGCCACCAGGGATGTCAGACTTGGGCTGGTAACTTTTGTCCACCCTGTGGGTCCTGCTTCCTACAGAGAACTGCTGCCATTCCAGTCTGGAGATCTGACAGGAAACAAGTCTCTCCCATCATTTCCTGCTCAGCCACAGCTGAGCTGTTCCCCAGACTGTTCTCCAGGGACACAGTGCTGAGGCTTGAGGCGCTGGCCAGTGCCTCACAGTTCCCAGCTCAGACTGGGACAGATGGTAAAGCCATAAGCTGCAGGCTGCCCTCAAAGGAATGACTCATTTGTCTTCCCATTCATCAAGGCACGGTGACTTCACCTCTTACCAGAACCATAAAACATTCTGCTGGATTCTGTTCCCCCAAGGAGCAAATGAAAGGCTTGGGAAGCTTGGGCTGCTATCAGATATAATCTGCTCAGCCATAACTGAAGTCACCAGTGTGTAATAAACCCACAGGGATATTGCTGGCACCACAAACACTGGACAGACACAAACTTTCTTCAGTTTAGTGCCACCTTGTCCCTGACAAACGCTGCTGATGTCCAACCTCTGCTCTCAACCCACTTCCAAGGGACCCTGGACCCAAAGGAGCTCGACAGCAGCTGCACACTGGTGCTATCACTTCCACAGGGGCTCATCCTCCCTCCCTGCACCTGAGCACAGCTCACCAGGAACTGCCACCCAGCCCTGCAGAGTGGGACCAGCAAGGCCAGGCTAAGGCATGCAGATGGTGGAGAGTAGCTCAGACTGACTGCTGCTAGCAGGGGCCAAAGTACCATCAAACATCCCCAAATTTCTAAAGCTTGGGATGTCCTGTGTCCTTTCCCAGCCAGAATGGTGCCTCAGTCTTCATCATGTCCTTGTGAGCTGTGGCCTGGCACTCCTGTGATGGAATAAGCAGGAATAACTCCAGCTACCTGTCAGCATCCCAGAACCTTTCTAAAGAACCTTTTCCTTTCCTTTCCTTTCCTCTGTGAACCACTCAAAGTATTTCATTCAACAACTCCAAAATGGCAGAGACTTGGTACTTCAGTTGATCAAAGTGATGCAGCCTGTAAATTCCTCACAAGCATCCCCACAACTGCAGAGGTTTATCTGTAACACTGGTTCAAGCCATTGTTTTGCCTTTTTTTAAAGGACAGGTTTTGATGGAACACTTCTGGGGAAGATTTCCTCAATCCAGCCTGGAATTTCTGGTCTAAAGAAGAGAAATCAGGAGGTTTTAGCTTTTCTGCTTAATAACACAACCTCTACACTTGTACCTGCATCTCCCCTCACACTGGCCTGTACCTATTCCCTGCCTTTTTCACTTTATAAAATCCTTCTTCCTACACCTCAACATTCCCTGCCCCACATGGTGCCCTTCCCCCTCACAAAAACACAGCCAAAACCTCAAAATCCTCCACTAAGGAGCCATTCCCCCCCTTTCCTACACAAAAATTAATTATGTTTCTTTCAGAGCCTTATCTCCTGGGAATCCAAAAGTGCTTAAGCAGAGCCTATTAAGTGTGAGCAGTGAAAGGAGACAGCAGCACAGGGTGAGTAGAAAAAAAAATAAATCTATCACTTAATAGGAAAAAGACTGGGTGAGAATTAAGAATTACTTGACTAAAACCACTGTGGTTCACAGGAGAGGCAAACACACTCCATAGCTGGAATGCTGTGCAATAGCACAGAGTGGATGAGATGGATAATACACAAAGGATTCTTGCAAAATGATCCAGACTGGTCTGGGTTTACTCAGATTTGCCCTGGATAACGAATGAAAACAAAAACCCTAAAGACACCTGGAAATATAAAAATCTAATAAAGGACTTGACCATTGGGAAGACAAAACAGGGAAGTCACTGGGAAAGCATAAGGTAAATTAACAGGTTTGTTTAATGCTGCTGTACAGAGAATAAAGAAAGAATCATTTAAAATTGCTAATTTAAAAGATGATGGTGTCATTAAAGCAAGTGTAAATCAATGTGCTACAAGCTGAAAGTCAGCCAGAACAAGAGCAAGTGTTTATTGCAATTAGTGGCAGCTGGCTTCCTGCAAATGAAGTGACACTCAGGTCCAGAAATGCTTCCCACTTTGCTGGAATGTACTAACACAGCTACCTTGCTGGAGGGGCTGATGTCTCATACACCAGAGCTTTCCAAGGCATCCCCATTTCTTAGGGATGCTGTGAGGCTGAAATAACTCCTGGAAAACCAAAAGCAATGGGACTGAAAGCAAGCTGGACTTGCCAGGCTTGGCTCATGTAGCCCAAGGCAGGTCAGACCCTGGAGGAGCAGATGAAGAGTAGCAATGTGGAAGGTGATTTCCACATGAAAATCTGCAGGCTCCCTCTGCAGCCCAGGCAGCTGAACCCCTGCCTGCCCAGGCTTGTCCCTGCTCCCTCCTGCCCTCTCCCTTCCATATGGCACATCCATCAGCACACACACTCTGGAAACAGCTGCAGCACCACACTCAGCCCAGCCTTGCACAAGCACTGGGGAAATTGGAAATTGCTGCTGTGATGAGGGGAAGGGAGCAAAGACAGGGACACCTTTGTTCTGGGCTATGGGATCTGACACTGCTGAGTGCAGAGAATCACTTAAAAGCAAAAAAAACCCAACATAAAGCAGAGGAAAAGACAAATGCTGGATCTCCAGAGACATCTGAGGAAGCACAGAGCACAGGACCCCAGGAAGTCCTGTGAGAGCACTGCAGCCTCTTCAGGCTGTACCAACAACCTGACAAACACACATCAGTGCCAGTGCAGCTCACTCTCTACCTGTAGGGTTCACTCTTTGATCCATTTTGCTGATTTATGATGTACCAAAGCTCAAAAGCATCCTCTGTATTTTTCTCCTGCATTTTTTTTAAAGTCATCCAGGACTACTGAAAACTTCCATGGAGAGCAAAGAGTCAGCTAAACAGCACCTTACAAGAATGATCTCCTGGGCAACAACACAACTTCCAATACACTTACATCAACTTTTAGATAAATTATTTAGGCTGAACACCTGGTAACAACTTGGAAATAATAGACTTTTTTAAAAATTCAAGATTCAAACTGAAAGAGAAGGACTTTAGGTTAGATATTAGAAAGAAATTCTTCCCTGTGAGGGTGGTGAGGGCCTGGCACAGGCTGACCAGAGAAGCTGTGGCTGCCCCATCCCTGGAATTGTTCCAGGCCAGGCTGGACAGGGCTTGGAGCAACCTGGGATAGTGGAAGGTGTCCCTGCCCATGGCAAGGGGTGGAATGAGATGGGCTTTAAGGTCCTTTCTAGCCCAAAACCACTGTGTGACCACATGATTAATAATCTCAATTACACATTCAATTATACCCCTATAAATTCCAACATCCATCATCAGCTTTAAAAAAAAATACAATCAGGGAAAACAGAAGATTTTTATTACCCCTAGAGGGGTGAAAAAAAAGCATATCCCATCTTTCTAAGGAAAATGTGAAAACAAAGAAGCATTTGGACAGTCAGAACCCAGCTGAGAAACCTACTGTAATTTCCTACGGCTGTACATCAACTCCCTGAGAAAAATGATGTCAAAGAACAGAGTAGTTAAAAGAAATAACTCAAGTCCACATTGCAGAAGCCCAGAAGAGCTTTTCCAACCCCACCAATGAAACAGCCAGCCCTGCCATGACCATGAATAAATGGCTGCAAGGTTTTGAAGCAGCCCCTTGAGAAGCAGCTGTTCTGCAGAGCACTGTGCAGGGCACAGCTCAGCAGCTGGAGGCTTTTCCAGGCCTGCCTGGGAGCAGGGGGTGGGGGAAGCCCTGCTGCAGCTCCTACCTGGCCATCCTTGGCATAGCAGACCGAGTTGGACTGGGTGTACTTGACAGCGATGCTGGCCACGATCAGGTCCCGCACAGCAGCCTCGGGCAGCTGGAACAGAGCAGCACTGTCAGCACCCCCTGAGAGCCCTGCTGCACCCCAGCCAGCACAGCCACTGAACCACTCACAGCGAGAACAAGGCAGCCAGGAATACCCTGCTTTGGTCAATTTAGCTAATTTAGTTTAGATTAAAAGGCATAAATGATTGGTCTTCCAACTCTCAGGGTAAGACTCAGTCTCAGTGGGTTCCATCACTGGCCTTCAGCCTGAAAACTCCTCTGCATTTACTGACATCAGATGTGCTCACAAGCCACAGCAATTAGAGCAGCTCCCAAAATCTGTATTATTTTTAAGTTCCATTCCTAATTTAGGAAAGTGATTATTATTACCTCAATATCTGAACTTGCTTCTGAGCCCATGACTAATTGTGTGCTCATTAATGTCTGATCTCACTCTCATTAAAAAAAACAGAGACAAAGAAATCACTGAAAACTTTCTGGTGATGTGGGCTGTAATTGCTGAGCAATAGCAGCCAGGCCAGAGTTTATACACCACCATGCACACAAAAGGGTGAGGTAAACAATGAGTCAGGAGATGTGATGGATCCTCAGCACACGGCTGTCTCACCATAAAAAATTGCACAGTGGCTCCCTGTTTACAAAGAGTATTTACAAATATTGTGGTAGTCTGAGATAATGGGAAAGGTCCAGCTCCTCTTATTTATCCAAGGAATCAAAACAAAGGAACGCTATCTTGATTTACTCAAATACATTAGGTCCAGAAAATCTGCTGCATTGTTTACTAAGAGCCAGTTAAACCTCATTAAAATAATTTAGGAGCTCTTGAAATTGCCCAATGGTAAATTCCCTGATGAAGGCACAGCAGCTGATTCACTCCATGTGTCTTTAAGCTCACTTGTCCCCACACTCACATTTTTGTTCTTGGTGACAATGTTCCCATGTGTCTTTAGGCTCACTTGTCCCCACACTCACATTTTTGTTCTTGGTGACAATGTTCCCATGTGTCTTTAGGCTCACTTGTCCCCACACTCACATTTTTGTTCTTGGTGACAATGTTCCCATGTGTCTTTAGGCTCACTTGTCCCCACACTCACATTTTTGTTCTTGGTGACAATGTTCCCATGTGTCTTTAGGCTCACTTGTCCCCACACTCACATTTTTGTTCTTGGTGACAATGTTCTTGAAGAGCGAGCGGTCGATGACTGCGTTGTTCCTCTTCTGCATCAGGTTCAGGCCATAGAGGGTCCGGACCTCCAGGTCATCGGGCTCGTAGTTGGGATCCATCTGAAAACCAAAGGCAGCCCAATAAAACACTTTTACACCAAAACCTACACTCCTCCCAGTCTTCACACAGAGGGGAAAAACATGCACACACACACACACACAGAGCCTTCCAGAGGAAGGCAGGAATATTTGGAGCTGCCTCCTACATGCCTCAAGCTACAACTCCCAGCCCTCTGTAGCATCCAAGAACAGGGAATGGGATTCTTTGCAGAGCTGCACTCCTGGGGCACATCTCCATCCCAGCTGGAAGCACAATTAATTTACACCAGCCCAGGGATCAGGTTAACTGGAACTGTGACACTGCAATCAGGTCCACCCATGCATGGCCTTACTCAGAATTTTGGGAGCCCCAGCTGAGGTTTCAGACAGGAAACAACCCAGCCTAAGGTGACCAGCTTGAAATAGGAGCGTGCACATGCTTTTATGTGGTTTTACTAATCCACTGAAATGTTTAAGACCAACTTTCCTTAGCATTGCTCTGCATTCAGCCCTGTAGATACAGGCTTCACCAACATGACCTCATCCTTGTGAAGTTAATTGAATTCCAGGAGGTAATCAGCTGCCAAGACTGTCTGCAATTTCATTCCTTCTTGCCTGAAGCTCCTGAGCCATCTTCTCCAGCTCCTCTGGCAGCTGCACTACAATTGCAACTTCAGCTAAGCCTTGGATTTTCTTTTTGTGATGCTATAGTGAAGTTCTCTGCTCATTTGTCTCTCAGAGGCAGCAGAAATAGGCCCTGACAGCAATCTGTGATCCATGAGTCATGTTCACTAAAAGTGGGGGATTTTGGAATCCCAACCATCACTGCAGGAAGCAGGAAGGCAACGTGACACTGACTTGAGCACAGAATATTAATATTGCTTGACAAGCATGCTGGCTGCAGCAGGTAAAGGTGCATCATCTCAGGTCCAAAGTGTCTGTGCTTCCAGCTTCATCCCTGACTGGAGCAGGGGCACATACCTGGAGGACACAGTAAGCACCATTCTTCTTTTTGGAAAGGATTTTGAGAGCTTCTTCCTCATAACCAGGAGCCACCACACCATCAGACACCTGCAACACACAGAGATTTCAGCTTCCACAGGAGAAAAATGAAACAGGGGCTAAGCCTGAAAGCTGCACCAGCCATTTCCTGCACTGAAGACACATCTCTCTTGGGGCCTGTGTGTATCCTAGAACAGCAAAAGCACTGTTATAATGTGGGCTTCAGTCCTGGAAACAAACACCAGCAGAGCATTGGGATCTCTTGGCAGAAGTTAGTAAAAAAGCACCCCACATCCCTCTTATCAGAAAGGAACTAATACCTAATATCCTCCTCCAGGGGGAAACAGCTTGACCATGACATCCCCACTTCTCAGCCCTAACAGTAAACGTGGCTTAAAACCCAGTAAATCCTTATTTCAACAATGACACTCCTGAGGAGGAAAAAACCCTGGAAAAAGAGCTGTTAAGAGCATGGAGAGTTTACATTTATCAGTGCCATGAAGCAATACACAACTTCCACACTGGTGCCTTACAGTGTGTGTGAGGAGTTTTTTATTTTCAGCAGCATTGTGTCAAAAGCCACTCTCACAAACCAGCTGATTATGCTCTTTCATTTGTTTGGCATCATAAAATCACAGAATGGTTTGGTTTGGAAAAGGCCACCTCACTCCATCCTCCTGTTGTGAACAAGGACTAGAGCAGGCTGCTCCAAACCTAAAAGATTCTGTGATTCTAAGGAAAAAGCACAGCCTGGGACGTGGCTGAGCCTTCATGTAAGTGGCAGGAAGCAATTTATTTCCAAACTCCTGCCTTGGGCAAGGGGCTGGCCATCAGCATTCCAGTCCTTCTTTTCTCCCATGACAGCTGCTCAGGCAGACATTTGTGACAGCTTAAGCAGGGCACCTTTCCAGAGGTTTGCAATCATCTCATGGAAAGCAGCATTGCCAGCTCTGCTGTTCCACAGGCTCCAGCACACAGCCAGGTGATAATTGGTAGGGGGGAAAAAAAAAACAAGCATCAAAAGCTGGTGTAAATTCTGCACTCCAGATCAGAGGATGACACAAATGGCCCAGTAAAAGTCCTCCTGGTAAAATGGGTCAATTTCCAACAAAAAGGCTGTTAGAAACCAATGGCTGCATCTGAAATGACTCTCCTTGATTGCCTGGAATGATCTGTTGCTGTCACTGACCTCTCTGGAGATGATCTTGGCAGTAGGCACGTCACAGACATCAGACAGGGCAATGAAGTCACCAAAGGAGGACATCCGATCAGCACCTGAAAAATCCTGGTTTTACTCATTTGTCAAACTTCAGCATCAGACAAAGAAAACTCTCCACTCCTACAGTCCAGCCAGCTGCTGTGAGAGCTAAGAATTTAATCCCACAGCAAAAATAACCAAGAAAGAGGCCATAAAAGCAACAAGGATGAAAAATCCTACCTCAAACACATGGACCTTTATATATTCCCATAGTTCAGATATTCTTCCTTCTTCACTGCCTCTGTCAAAGCTCTAACTCTGTAATGACTACCTCCAGCACTGCAAGCAGCCCAGCTGTACCCTTGGTGGCAGGAGGACAAGGAGAGGCAAGGATCACACAGAAAGATTTTAGATGGGAGACAGTTGGAAAAAGAGGAAAGCTTTTAGATGGCTATGCTCCCACCTGGCTTTTCCTGCAAGAAAGCAGATCCAGAAATGTGGCAAATTTGTTCTTCTTCTGTTTTAAAATAAGTATTTTCTATTTAATGGCATAGCTAAGGTGAAATCAATTCCCATCACAAATGCTCCACTACTCAGCAAGGTCAGTTCTTCTGTCCCTGCCATTCTAAGGGTTGATTTTTCTAGCAATCATGCAATGGTTTTGTGAGAGCAACATTCAGAGGTGGACTATGAAAAATGAACCCAAGCCAACATGCTCTTTATCAAGTCTGCCTTGTTTTTTGTAATCTGTGCAGATTTTCTAGGAATGCCACAGAAAATGAGAGAGGTAGCAAAGTATCTGAGCTAAGCAGAGGAAGCTGGTTTTGTTTACTTTAGTGAGCTCTGCAGCACAAAAGCATTTAAAAAAACCCCATCAAATACCAGACAGAAACATCTCAACTCAAGTTAAATATTCCTGAGCAGCCCAATGCTGAGTGTGCTACCAGCACTGCTGTTCATCCAGGTCCTTTAGTCAAAGCCCTATCTATATATCTGTGTGTGCGTGTATGTACAAATTTAAATTTAAAAATATTTCATCTTGCAGGTCTTCTACATTCACCAAGGAACAGAATCCAAACTAGTTTTAGCTCTTTGAAACCATATACAAGGGCTGCTCTCTTGGAAAGCAACTTCTGGCAGGCAGTCAGGAAGACCCTTATGGAGAAAGCCCCTCTGGAGGAGGAGCCTGCTGCACAAGGAAGAGCAGGGCAAGAGCTGAGGCTGCTGCTCAGGTTTGGACTCTTTGGACAGGTTTGCTGCAGTTCTTTGGAGCCCTCACCTCTGCTCCGGGCGTAGGCAGAGGCCAGGGGCGTCAGGCTCTTGTGCAAGTCGTGCACCATGCACACTTGGGCCTCCTCCTCGCTGAGCGGAACTCCAACAGCAGCACCTAGTGGGAAACACGAGCCAGGGCACTGCGGCTGCCGCCGCCCGCCCCAGGGCCTGCCCCCACGGCCGGGGGCGGGGAGCGGGACCCGGCCTACCTGCGGGACTGACGTGCTTGAAGGAGGCTGCGGCCGGGATGCCCAGAGCCTGCTTGAGCTCCTTCACCAGCTGCCAGGCATTGAGGGCATCGCAGAGGTTGATGAACCCCGGGGAGCCATTCACCACTGTGAACACAGCACATGGACAGATGTTAAAGCAGGCAAAGCCCTCTCTCCAGAGCCTGGGGAGCCAGCACAAAGGATTTCCCCAGAGAGCACTCAAATCACTACAAACTCTTCTTGTTCAGTGACCCTGGCTCCTCAGCAACTGGTGGAGTGCCCAGAAATCCACACCAAGAGTAAAGGCCATTCAAAAGTTTGCTCTCAAAACGTTTTGCTCTGACCCTGAGAGAAGAACTGCTCGTACTGACATGGCAGCACTGTGAGCATTTCAGGAGACTGGAGGACAAAAGATCATTTCAACAATAATCCAGATTCAGGAGGAGTGAGCCTAGCATTGCTCTGCTGCCATTCTGGGAGGCAGACATGCAAGCAAATCAACCTCCAGTGCAGGAATGGAAAAGTTTCCTAAGAGGTCCCAGAGCTGAAATGGGGAAAATGCTTCAATACAAAGCTTCACTGCTTATTCAGCAGGACAATCCTGCACACATTGAAAGCAGTCTCAAGAACAAGAGTAGCCAGACTTTCCCTCAAAACAGGGCTTTCCCTCACTACAACAATGCTGTGGCAAGTGCACACCCTTGTAAAATGGCACAGAGATACACCAGACCCATCCCAAATTTTCAAGTGGAACTAATTTCCCTTCCTGCTGCCACCATCAGCAGAAGCAGCATTCTACAAACCCAAGGCAATAACCCCCTGCTCAAATCCATCAAAAAAAGAAAGACAAAAAGAAGAACAAAACCAATTCAAACTTAGAGAAAAACAGCTTGGTTTCCAGGCAGTAAATAGTGACACAAAAAAAAAAAAAATGGGGAAGATACTAAACAAAGAAACTTGCAAGTAGAAAAGCATCTTAAAAGGATGATGAGGTTTTCCTTTGCAAAATCAGGATCTAATGTCATGCAGAAAGTACACTACATAAATCTGTTCAAAGCATCTTGGACACACAATCCTACAGCAACAGAGAACAGGGAGCTACAATTGGTCTGGTGGGGCTCAACAAAGCAGCTTTCCTGTCTCCTACAGCTCAACTTTTAATTGCAAAGTTAGTGCCACTCAGTAATAAAGCAGCTGTGATGACACTGCTGGCCATCCCTGGACTAAGGTGCAAGATGGTCTTTCAGTTTCAAAGGCCTGTCCAAGCTCCTCCATTCCCAGCTATCCCAGAGCTCCCTCCAGGCCAGCAGAGGTGAGGCCTCACCTGTCAGGGGCAGTCTGGGGCTCGTGGTGTAGAGCTGCGCAGGACTCTGGTGAGGATTCATGCCGTACCTCAGGGGCAGCTGTGACACTCCCTTGCTGTACTCCTTCCTGAAGTAGTCAGAGATGGCTGCATCGTACTGAGCAGTGTGGGTGAAGGCCTGGGGACACAATGGGGGACATTTGTCAACTTAGACACATCACCTTGGTGTTTAAAGGGGTAAAGAACCCCTTCCTACACGAGCCTGGCCCAGCCCCTCACGGCAGGAAAGCGTGACCAACCTTGAGTGCCAGCAGCCGCCGGGTTTCCATGGCAGTGTCTTTGTCCCTTGAGGCTGCCATCTCTTTAGCTACTGCAGCATAGTCAGCAGGGTCACACAGGACTGTCACACGGGCATGGTTCTTGGCAGCTGCCCGCAGCAAGGCCACTCCCCCTGCAAGAGAGGGGCACGGGCATGGAGCACTTCCCTCCTGGACACAGCACCATCAGGAGGTGAGGCCAGGAAGGGACAGGCACCATCACTCCTTTGTGCCAGATGAATGTGTCCCTTCCCTCCAGCAGAGAGAGGAGGGAGAGTGCTCTTCAAAATGTCAAGGCTGGAGAGTTTGACTCAACACTGATTGGGTTTGGCAGACCCTGGAACAGAATGTGGGCTGGGATGTGCAACTGGGGCAAGAAAAACAAGATGGCTGTCCCCCCCCACACATGGCTTAACCACCATCCTCTGTACACTGGGTCTGCAGAAAGATTTGCTTCCACACTGCCACACAACAGAGGTTCCCAAATGTCTCTGCAAATAATAATGAATCTTGCCCAGGTCCTCTGCGTGAGATAAAATGCCACACTTTTCCCTCAGTCTGACTGCCCTGCTATTGCAACTCTTTAAATCATACAAGATACTAGGCTGCTGCAAAGGAAAAGTAGAGGCTGGCATTGCTTCATGCAGAGCAAGTATTACTCCATAAAACATTTAATAGAGAGCTCTGCTGGGCATCATTTGGATTAAACTACTGCAAGAAAATCCAATCCCAACCCAAGCACATGGCACAGAACTGTGCCCGTGCTGTTCACAGGCTGCCAAGCAGAGATGCTGCAGTGAAGGCACAGCAAGCTTTTGGGGTTAATAACTAGCAGCAAGAGAAAACATGCTAATGTCAAAGCAGGTGTCCATGCTTCCCAGCTTAGGTCCTGAGTACTCTCCCACATATTCAGACCAACCCCTTCCCTTCTAATGGCTTCCTGCAGTGAAGTTCTCACTCATCCTCAGAGCACTTCCAGTGGCTCAGCTCTGCTCTCCAAAGCTCATGTTTTTTTAAATTCCTATTACACTGTCAGGCTGTAAAAGAGGTTTAGTCTGCTCCCCATGTTTCAGCAGGAAGCATGGTCCACCTGGCCTTTCCAAGCACAGCCCCCAGGCTCCTTCTTTAGGGCAGTGCATGACTTGCCCCCCATGCAGCACGCCTTGCCAGCCTGTTATGGACACTTCAATTGCTTTAAAGCAACAAGGCTTACCCAGCTATGCCTTCAGCCTGCTCCTTGCAGCTCCTGAGCCCCTGAGCAGACTTCCTTTACAGGTGTGCAAAGAACACCAAGCAAAAAGAGAAGAGCTGAGACCACTCAGAGTTCAGAAGCATAGAGTCTGTCTGGAAAGCAGACTTTCCCTTCTTTACTTTCCCTTCAACTTACCAATATCAATCTTTTCCACTGCATCCTGTACAGTCACACCAGGAGAAGACACGGTCTTCACAAAGGGGTACAGGTTGCACACTACAACTCTGAGAATTGAGGGGGAAAACTGGGTTACTCAGCAAGAAATAGAAGTGTCAAACTGGGCTTGGCAAGCACAAGGTATCACCAGTGATTTTATGGTCGTGTCTCTCAGATCAGGGACCAGCATAGAATCCTGTGGCCAAGAGTGTTGCTCAGCCCAAGGGCAAGTGATGGTACAGTGCATTATAACATTCAAATGAACTCTGTGTATCAATGACAGAATCACAGCTTACAGCAAATAGATTGAAGGAAAAGCTTCTTTAAATACATGTGCCTGAATAGAAATGTTTAGTTATTTTGGTGCCCAACCTGAGCCATTTCAAACGACTTCAAAATGGGCTCTCAGCAATACTGAAAATGGGCATCCACCAATTCTCAAAAGAGCGTAAGCACCCAAGAAAGATCCATTGCAAACCAAGTACAATCAAATTCTCCACAACTTTTCCAAGAGAAGAAAATTACCTACATGTCACCTTCTGGACTTTTAAAATACCAACAATATATGAAACATGAGTGTGCAGCCCAAATGCCATAAAGCCTCTGTAGCACATGAAAGCAGGGGAGAAAATCGACTTTTCCCTCTCAGGCTAAGACTGGACCTCACTGGAATTAGTTTTTCCATCTGATCTAGAAGCAAGTGTGTATTCCAGCAAGCATGATGTAATAACTTGCCTGTCCCATCCTACCAGAGCCACAGGAACTGCAGTGAATGGAGGGATTTGTTCTGACCTTCACAAACAGGGTTTTTAATCCAAGAGAATTAATTTACTCTCTTGATCTGAGTACATGAAGGTATAGAACTCCAAGGCGTGCTCAGCATGGCACAGAACTGCTGTGATGAGTACCCTTGTGTCCAACTTAGTTTTCCTTTGTTCTCACTCCCTGTGAACTCCAGCAGAAGGGATGATAAGCTTCCAATATGGCTTTCAGAACCCCCCGTGTCTCTGAATTTCCTACAATGTCTTTTATTGTCTCTTGTGTTTCTGATGCCCTCTTCCCCCGATCCATTCGTGCTCCTGACGTGTTGCAAACCATCAGGAACCTGTGGACTTTAACACTGCTAATGCTTTTATTTGTGCAAACCAAGACAATCAATATCAGGCTTTCCTTCACTGACTTGGATATGCAAATTTTATGCAACTATGCAAAGGCAGTCCTGCTGAGGATCAGCTACTTCTGCTTTTTGCAAGAGAACCTGAATCCAAATTACCAGTCTGGATGCAAGTGCACCATAAGTCACTGATGGAAGGGCATGTTATTCCCCCTGCAATTCAGCAGAGCCTGCTTTAATATGCAGCATGCTCCGAAGAGCCACCACTGCTGAGCCATCTAAGAGGATTCCTGCGGTTTTAAATTTCAGGTTTTCAAATTCAGCCCAGAAATCCATCCATCAGTTTCTAAAAGTAATTTTAAAACTCCAGATGCATTCTGGCCCACAACTGTACTGTACCTCCCACCCTGGCTACACCTACAATTTGCTATGTCCAGCTCAGCCAATTGCTTCTGAACCAGGAGCTACTCCCTGATGTACAACTGGTTATTCACAAGCAGTAGCTGCATGTTAACACCAGTTAGTTACAAACAGCCCCCAGCTGCTCTGTGGGACTCAACTAAGTAAACACATGCTAACAAAAACTGAAAAAACCTCTAAACTTTGGTACATTAGTGCACAAACTTTGTTACTTCAGCTTCTGGATGCAGCTCACTTGCTCCCAAGATGGTTCTCAAAGTTGAAGTTTTTGGTCTCTTATCTGTGTGTTTTCTGTCTGAACAAACACAGTGTTCCTGACCCATTTTCTGTGTCTATTCTTTATTTATGTGTTGAAACTCAGTAAACATTATGCAAATATCAAAGGGTATATTTACTAAGCAAGCATTTCAAAATCGGGAATTGCCATCTGATCAGACACGTGGAACCAACCTGGGGGAAGATGAGCCAGCTTCAAAAGTACTGAACTCAACTCTGCAGCACGTGTAACGTGGCCCTACACTGACTGAGTGTAATGTGTCAGATCTCCCAGGGAACCAGCAGAAATTCAGACCTCTGAGTTCCCTGTGGAAACCCCAACACAACTTTCTTGTTACAGCTTTCTCTTACTACAAGTGGTGAAGAGGCTCCTGTAAAAAATTATGTTTCTAAATACACAGTATATCCTGCCAGGACAAAGAAAGGAGACTGCAGATCTGCTGGTGTGTAGAGGCCACAATTCCTACTGCTCCCCTTCCCTGGTGTTGACTGGGCTCTGCTGTGGGTTTTTGATTACTGATGGATTGCATCACATCCCCCCACATTACCTTACAAGGCTGAAATCCTGTTTCTTCATATCAGCATTATCCTCTGGAATATTGCGAGCCAAGATGCCTAGTTGCAAAAAACAGTGCATCTTCATTAAAAGAACTAAATCACCACCAGGTTTTTAATTCAACATCTCCCTTCACACTGTGCTTTTGTCCTGAGCCTTTCTATCTTAACTTTTTCATTTTAGTTCAGACAGCACCCTCAGCCCTGCTCCTTTATTCCACTTTACAGTCTTTAGCTGTTCAAATTCCATGCTAACAGGTGGAATGATAAATCCTAGAATACTCCAAATACTGACCAGCTACCTCAACAACTTTTTAAGCACTTGGTTGCTACCCTTCAAACACTGAAACCATCATCAAGGACTTCAGGGGAGAGGAAAAGGGCACCTGCCCTATGAGACAAGGGAAGCAAGAGAGGATGAGCAGTGCAGATGGCTGGTGGGGTCTAGGAACTCAGAGAAACATGAGGCTGGCACAATGTGAGATGCAGCACAGTCCTGTGTTCAGGGTCAGGGGAAATTGTCTCCAGCCCTCACGTACAATGGGCAGGCTCCACTTGAGGTACCTCAAGCACAGCAACAGGAGATGAAAGAGCAGATGGATTAATGTGCAAGCAGAGCAGATATCAGAGATCCTCCCTGCTGAATAGAGTCAGAGAACATCAGAGCATGCAGGAATCACCCCTAAAGCCTACGCTGTTGTGTTCCTTGTGCTGCACACCAGACCCACCCACAGGTTAACTCTCTGCAGAGGCATTTACAGAGAAGCTCTGTTACTTGTAGCCCCAGGGAGAGAGCTCTGCTAACTGCAGAGATGCCAGCATTGCAACAAGGAAGTAATTCAGCCACACTGCACTTCTCCACCCCGTGGCTTTTCACCTCTTCTTCCGCTCCTGGATCAAATCTGTTTTCGTTACTCTGTTCTTCCACACAACCCTTAAAAAAGGCATCTGTCAACTCCTTCTTCCCACCCTCCCTGCCCTCTTTTAGAGTGAAAGATGCATTAGTAGAAACTTACCAGCATGGACTGCAGGATGAAGGGTTTTCACACGCCCACCCAGCATCTCAGGGAAGCCTGTCAGGTCTGACACATCTCTGCCCAAGAAGAAAACAGCACAAAACAGATGTGCCATACTGACTTTATCTAGAGGCTGAATGACCCAAACCAAAGAAAATGTAGAGATTTCACTACAAACCAAAGGGGCAACAACTACTTTTCCCACGGATGGAAATGGAGTTCATGGGTCACACCCAACTAAGCAGTACAGCTATTTCTTGAATACACTGGAATAACCAAGATAAACAAAGCCCAAATCAGAATGGTTTACAGAGAGAATGAATTGCTATGTGGAGGTGCTCTTCCTCCCAGCTTAGTTTCACCACTCCTTGTGACTATTTAGGGTGGTAATAACAATCATGAGGGAAGGGGAAATGTCAGCATCCTTTGCTTCAGGCTTCACTGACAGCACAGCCAAGGAAATAAGTTGGAGAGACACAACCAGGGGCTGGGTAACAGTGAGCTCTGGAGGTGATGTAGATTTGTGCTGATGGTCCCAGGGGCCAACCACTGCGTTCACAGGGAGCAAAAACAGACTCACAGCCACCTTTTGCTGCCAAATAATTGACATTATTCTCATCACTGCGCTAAAACCCATTTTTATTTGGCCAGAGCTGTTTTTTTTTTAATCACAGCATGGAAGAAATCAGAACAAATTTCCTCAGAATCATGGGCTAAAACAGCCAGTGACTGTACATGACCTTTTTCCATGAGTGGATGCGCAACACAGAGCCTTCAGGCTCTGTCTGCATTAAGTGAATTGCGCTGGGAAAATTATTTGTGACCTGTGAACTCCAGTGAGCTTCAACATGTTCTTAACACATCAGTGCTGTCCCAGGACCAGCTTTCACCTGGCTGAGAGAAGCAGCACTCAGGACAGATTATAAACATCAAGGTAACAGATTGTCCCATGGAAATAAAGCTGGCTCAATGCAGACAAGGAATCCCAACAAAAAGCTCCTCAGCCAACAGATCTGTAGACAAAAAAGTTCTGAAGTTTGCTTTGGGGCAAGGTTTCTTTTTTTGTTGCTGTTGTTTTTGAAGGGAAGACTTCTTTCAGACCAGTTTTCACTCATTTTTGTTCACAGAGAAAACAGTTTAAGCAGCCTCAGGGCCCAAAAGAGCATTTTTAGCGGTGAGGTACAGGGGAGTGTGTGTACCTGACCGGCAAGCCAGCATCCCTCAGGGACTTGGCCGTTCCTCCGGAGGCAATTAAACCCAGGCCGAGCGCGTTCAGGCTCTTCGCAAATTCCACCAGGTTGGTCTTGTCAGAGACGCTGAGTAAAGCTGGCAGGCGGGAAAAGCACGAGTGGTTGAGTTTTAACGGCGGAACAGAGAAAACAGCAGGATTAAGCGAGTAAAGCTTTTATAAATTGCGTAGTTTAGGAGTTTATGCCGTGCCAGGTGCCTAGGGAGGGGAAGGGAAGCAGCACCAGAGCGTCGCCGTTCTCCTCAGAGGAAGCCGCCCCTCATGCGAGGCCACGGCCTCAGGCGCGGGCCCGATCGCCTCAGCGCCTTCCCGCTCTCCGAGCTCCGGGAACGAGGGACGGCCGGCCCGGGGGACACGAACAGACAGAGCCCGCCCGCCCTCGGCACCCCGCGCGGGAACCAGCGCTGAGGCGCCTTCCGGGGCCGCGCTGCCGAGCCGAGCCGAGCCGAGCCGGCGGCCATGGCGGGGCATTGCGGCGGCAGCACGGCACCCCCCAGCCCTCAGGGACACCCTCCCCGCGGCCATCGCCCGCCCCGCGTTACCGAGCTGCTGCCGCGCGGCCATGGCGCCGTCGGTGGGTGCAGGAAGGCGGGGAGGCCAGGAAAGGACGAGCAGCGGCGGCCCGGCGGGATTTGGGCGCACGGGGGCGGGAAGCGGAGGGGGCGGCCCAGGCGGGGCGGGGAATGGAGGGAGGTGGCGGTGCCGGGGTCGGGTTCATGTTTTTCGGGACACACGCGTGTCCTGGGGGTGAGGTGCCCTGGAGTGGGTGAGCGGGTGTTGCCGCTGCACATGTGCTCAGGGCGTGTGTGTGCGCGACATGAGACACACAGACACACATGCACTCGTGTATCTATGTGCATCGTGTGTTTCCCGCACGGTGCTGGGAAACCCAGCTTGGTACTCAGGTGAAAAGTGAGGGGCAGGTGAGGCAATCCCTCTTCACAGTGGAAGGTGGTGCAGTAAGGACCATTAATTTTTTCCAGGAGCACTGACAGGAGTTTAATCTATGGAAAGTCCTCCCGCAGAGCTTCCACACAGGCAGAGGCAAAACACCTGTTTACCAAGTCTGAGGTAAAAAAATCATTTGCAAATAGCAAAATGATGTTTTTCTTTATTTATTTTCTATTTGTCTCCCTAAGGGGAGCTTTTTTTCCCCTCTGTGGGCCTCCAAATTTCCTGATACTTCTTGCAAAAATGCTTTCTTTGTTTTCCCGCTAGCCTGTGGTTCGCAGGTAACACTGACTGAACGCGTTGGCTTTAACTGGTTAAAATCTCTGCTGTGCCCCTGTGCACCCCAGCAGGTTTAGCTGCACCACTGGGACAGCAGCAATCTGCACACAGAGAGCTCTGCAGGTAATTTACAGCACAAGCCCTGGCCCCACCTGGTAATATTGAATCAGCAATTATGTCAGCACGAGCAGGTCCCCAGGGCATCCCTGCCTAATTCTGTCGCGTTTTCATCGGCCACACAGGGGTTCAATGCACACCTGCAGCTCCCAGATCACCCAGGCTGCATTAGACTCTCCACTTGCATTACAAAAGAAGGAATAAATGGAAGTTTTTAGCTCTTGCAGGCAAAAAGGTGGGAAGTACAAGGCAAAGTGCAACTGGAAGGCCAAGACACTTGGCTGTTGTGATTTGTGAGTCTCTGGGCTTGGGCAGTATTGTCTGTGTGAGGAAGAGTCAAGCCAGAAATACCAAATATACTGAATAAACCCAGTGTGTGTATTACTCTCAGTAGCAGCTAGTGACAAGCAGCAATAAATTACTGCTCAGAGGGTGGCTGGGGCCAAATGAAAATATACTGTTAAGTAAAATATACTGTTAAGAGCACTATCATTATGAAAATACACACCTTGGAGAGAATAAAAGTTGTGCACAGAGTGCAGCTGAGGAGGGCTTTGGTGATGATGAATGTGTGGGCAAATGAACAATTTGACAGAGCACTGCATTTTTATCCATCATTGGAGAGTGACTGTGTATTCCAGCGGGGTGCCTGGTGGCCCTGTCAGCCTGTGCATGAGGACAGGGACACTGCTGCCTTCAACAAACAGTGGGAGGGACATTATCAGGGTCAATAATGGCATTGGTTCCATTGTCTGTCCAGCAGTTTGTTGTCCCCTGGCACCTGAGGTGAGGTTTCTGTTTGTGCAGGAGTGGCAGGGGGTGGTTTGGGCTTAATCCCAGCTTTTGGTTTGTTTGCCTTTTGCTCTCAGGGGTCGTCAGAACTTCAGGGTAAAATCTTCTTGGTGTATTCCAGGAGAAGAGCTGCTAAGTATTGCTCTGTTGAACCTTGTTCCAGAGCTGCATCACCCTGCCCGTGCCACTCCTGTGAGTTAACTCTGGGGTAGCTTCAGCACTGAGCTGATGAACAGGCTGGTCAGGAGTGTTCCACAATAACAGAGAGGCTCAAGAGCCCTGATGCATTTTGAGTTGCTTTTTCAGCCCTTATCAGCTCGGAGCAGCTTTTCTTTCACTGTGCTCCTCGGAGGTCCCAGTTAAATCACATCCGTGCGGTGCCGGCTGTCAGCTGTCGTTGTAAATCCCTGCTCAGGGTCCCAGGGAGCTGCTGGGGTGACAGTGAGCCTTTAGCTGAAGTTCAGAGACACCAAAGAGCTCTGCACGTTCAATCTGACCTGTGATGTGAAGGTTACATCCCCTCTTCGCTCACCAACACCAGTGGTCGCTTTTCCCACACCTGTGATATCAATGCCTGATGCTTTTCCTGCAAAAGAACCAATTTCCTTGTAATAGAATAAATATTGCAGATTTCAGCCTGAGTTATTCTCCTAATGCTCTGGGTTATGAATGAGACCCAAAGGTGCATAAACCGAAGAACGATTTATTTTCTGAACACTTCCATTCCTTTCCTCCCAGAGGCTGGTTCCTATCCAAGCATAGAAGGAAAAATAATACCAAAAAATATGAAATAGTTTCTCTTGTTGGTGACTCAGTGCCTGCTCTATGATCTGAACCCCACATACAGGCTGTGGGTGAACAGGTCTGTTTGCAATTGCAAATATGGGGTTTGCAGTATAAAAAAAATCTCATCCACTTTGAGGTTCCTTGCCTTGTCAGGCTATTTGTGTGAAAGAATTCCCAGAGGAAAGGAAAGAGGAGGAAATATTTTATTTGTGTGTTTTTGCTGTAGGTGAGAAGAAATAACTTTATTCATAAATAACAGGCTGTTTTACCTTTTCACAGCACCATGGAATCCCAGAATGGTTTGGGTTGGAAGGGACCTCAAACTCATCTCATTCCACCCCCTGTCCTGGGCAGGGACACCTTCCACTATCCCAGGTTGCTCCAAGCCCCGTCCAACCTGGCCTTGGACACTTCCAGGGATGCAGCCACAGCTTCTTTGGGAAATTGAAATCACTGATTCATCGGTGCCTCCCTTGCTCCCAGCTCTTTGGACAGCAGTGTTTGTTTCCCTGGGTGAGAGGGCTGCTGCCGGGAGAGCTGTCCTGCCGGAGATCTGTCCTGCCTGATCCCGCCGGGATGCTGCCAAATGTGCAGGGAACGGGCTCCCACTAGAGCGCGCTAGGACAGTTGAAATGGAGCTGGTTTTCCGCTGGCATCGGGGTGGAACCGTCTAAGGTGCCTATGAAAGGAGCGGCACTTCTGGCTTTCAGCAGGGATTCTGGCCAAGTTCCCCATCTTTTGAGTACAGTTTCCCTGGATGAGTGTGCAGCAAAGCCAGCTGTAGCTGCCTTAGAGCACTGAGGTTTGGGCTGGGACAAGTGCTGGCAAAAACCTGTTGGAAAGCCCTGGCCTGGACAGAGGGCAAGGAGAAGCTGTGTCCTCAAGGCCTGCCTCATCTCAGAGTCCTTTTGTTTGCTGCTCTGTAAGGCAGAGGAAGTGGAAATCTGTGCAGTACCTGGAGTCCAGACAGGAGTCCACCTTGAAGTCCCATTGTTGGTCTGCTGTTGTCATTTGTGCATTTTGAAGCTACCCCTAACAAACTTGCCCATCTTCTCAGAGAATTTTCCGCCTCCATCCAGGCCCTTGGACCCCTGTCTGCTACCCTGGTTTGCTTCATGTTTACTTAATTAGCCAGCTGGAGCATAAATCCTTTCATGATGCACGGTCTAATACATAAAGATGACAGTGACATGAATCTTGGCTTAGGTTTCAATTTGCATGTTAATTCATTGTGGTTCCCCAGATAGCTGGAATTTGCTCCAGCAGGATCTGGGAGATGATGAAATGGGCGGGTGTGCTCTCCTGTGTCCCCAGCGAGAGCCTGGAGCGATAGGTGACATAGTTTTACTGTCCACCAGGCACCATCTCTGCTAGATCTGCAGCAAAAAGCAAAGCAAAGGTGAAAAGCAAAGCAAAAATCCTAGATGAGGAGCTTTTCTTAGTACAAAATGCAAACAGAGTCATGGCTCTGGCAGTTGAGAAGCATCTGGAAATCAGTGAAGCCTGCAACAGATTAAGAAGGAGCAGTGTGATTTTACATAACAACCCAGCCCCAGTCATCTCTGGTTCACAAGCCCCTCGACACACTTATCTAGAGAAAGAGAGACTCCAGGCAGGGAGGAAACAGTGATTTCCCTGAGTGGCAGACAAGCCCATGTTGGCTGTGAAGGGTTTAGGCACAAACCCCATCACTCCATGGGACTCATCTTTCTGTGTGACATCCAGGAGCTGGTTCACAGGCAGGAAATGCTGCGAGCCTGTGTTCAGTTCCAGCACTCTGGGGGACCATGGGAACACTGTCAGGCTCACAGGAGACTGACAGCAAACACAGGCAGAGCTGCCATTTTCCTGAAATGCCTGAAAAAGCAGCACCTTGCCAAAAGTGGCACAAGCTCTCTGGGAAAGACAGCCATAGGTGGTTATTTATCTGTTACATTAGAGCTGACTGAGATCCAGACCCTGGAGAGCCGGGATCCAGGATAAAAACAGGGCTTGCCGCAAGACCCTGTGAGCTGAATAGAAATCATGGCTAAACAGGAGGATGGGAAGAGAGACAGAGCTGTGGGAAGAGGCATGGCCAGCATCACACAGCAGGCAGTGCCACAGCCAGCGAGGCTTGGAGCAGTCTCTAGCTGGCAGATGGGTTTAGTTGCAGCAAATCATCCATTTTCAGATTTTGCTGATTTTACACAGTCTAATTTTAATAACAGAAGAATGAGACATTTTTTCATAAATCACTTCTTCCTTTCCTTTGTTTTTCCTCCCAAGTAACAGCACTAGGTAACTGGATTTTGGCCTTAGAAACATGGATAACATTTTAATGAAGAATTGTGGGGACAAAAAATTGAAAATAAATGTTGTCTCTTCTCTGTGTTCAAAACCCAGTGGCTTTGGATTCTCCAGGAATTTCTTGTGCTTTCTGAAAATGCTGTTATCTTGTATCCCTTGCATTCACAATCAGTTGTGGTTCCTTCTTTCTGTTCTGACTTTCCTTGCTCAGAGTCTTGAGTCGCAACAGGACAAGTTCTGGCTTTTCAAAATCATCTTCCTGATGCTTTATGGCTAGAAAAAGAAGGGTTTTTTTCCCCCCAGAAAACATTGTTAAATCAAGCCTTTTCATTTTTCACCTCAATCAAAGCCAAGTTTCTCAGCTTTTCATTAAAAACCAAGCATTTGAAGTTGTTCAGGAGGCCCTAAAATGAACATTTCCAGGTTCTAAAATAAACACTGTCATTTTCCAGATACTGCTTTTCAAGGAAGCAGAATTTAATCATGTAGCTTCTGTTCCATTAACTAAGTTCCATTAATATTTTGAGCTGGCTTAGTACAGCTGTTTGGGAATTGGAAAATGCAAGGTTATGATAAGGCAGTGCAAATTCAGTGAGGGGTGTTGGTGTTTCCCTGCATGAAACAGTGTGGGGGGAAAGCCTGTTCACAGCTGAAATCTCCTGGTGCAAAGCCCTGAGCAGGACTGAGTTCCATCAATCCTGGGCACAGAGCACCCATGTTCACGTGGCAAATCCATCTGGAAGCAGCAGGGAGCCTTCAGGATGGGGAAGACAAACACCACCCCTCATTAGGCAGAGCTGAGGCAGGTACTAATTAACCTGGAGCTGCAGTGATGCTGCTCCTGCCTCGTGCCCTGATGATTCCCAACTCTCTTGGGCAAGGGCAGGATCAGCATTGGCTCTGCTTGTGGTGCAGCTTCCCTCCACCTTTTCCTCCACCTGTCTCCATGCATTTCAGGCATGGAAACTGTGTCCCTGTGCCCATCTGTGCTCGGTGGCTCTGGAGCCACTGGAGCTTTAATTGAGTGGAGCTGTTTTCCTGAGCTAAATTAGCAGACACATGGGGGTGACAATTTGGGCCCCGTATGAGTTTGGTGGTAAAAACTGAGCCTGGGACTCAGGCCAAGACAGCAGGGCCAGAGGGAATTTAATGGCTCTTCCTGCAAAACATAGCTACAGACTTTCAATTGACTTTCTTCAATTTGTCTAACTAATGTCTTCTCCAGCCCTGCTTTTTAATTCATGATACTATCATCAATCACAAAATTATGACCTCATCTCATTCTCTGTTAAGACTTGGGTAACAAATAAGGACAGGGTCACACTTCAGTTTGTGTTGCTGTGTTTTATTGCCTAGATGAAAAGAAGTAAACATGCTGGGGACAGAATTCCCAAAACATAAAATTCTGCTGACAATTTGCAACATTTAGCTACTTCTGGAGAGCTGGAAAGCAGGACTTTTGGGTTGGTTGGTTTTTTACACTGTTTTCCACATAAATACACACCTTGTCAGACCTGGGAACAGACTCCTTTTAACTCATCTCAGGAGCATACATCAGCATCATAACAAACACATAGGGAGAAGAACTATTTCTCCAGGCAAGAGGCAGCTTAATCCAGTGGGTCAGATAAAAATCCTTCAAATAAAAAATGAGAAGTTCTTTTATAGATTAACCACTGCAAGGGACTGAAATCCCAGTGTTAGGCAGCCTCAAATTCCACTGATGCCATAAGCCATGGCAAGGAGCACACTGAGAGTAGGAATTAAGAACATGATTGAATCATGTGAAAGGGTTTATACTCCTGAATTAATGTTAGAGATTTGGGTCTAAAGTTATGGTTAATTATTCACAGCCTGTATTTTTGTTCAGCTTTGACATTTCCCTGCCAAAACCTCCCTTTGCTGACCCACTGTTCACAATTTTATTTGGTTATCAGCATCATCACTTCTGGAAAGAGGGTGGCTCTATTCTTCAAGACATTTTAGGCTAAAGAGATCCTCTTCTAAGCATCTTGGGAAGACCCTGAATGCTGAATTCCATGGCATTCCTTGGATTCCCAAGAAGGGATAAACCCCAAGGCTGTGGGAAGTCTGGTGTTTGAAGTCTGATCTGTGGCTCTGTTGCAGACACTTGAAGCAGACTCTACCCTTGCACAACAGAAGTAAACCATGAAGGTTGAAAACTAGAAGAGAAACATTTAGAATGTATGGAGTGTTTTTAAAAACCCATCCATTTTCAAGCCACTTTCACAGTTTCCTGAGCCTAACTTGAAAGTTATGAGTGTTTGGGGTGGGCAATACCCCACAAACAATATCCACTTCCAACACATGTACATTCACAAGCTTCTCACTGTTTCTCCTACAGATAATGCCATGCAAAACTATTCATACTGGTTTGATGGCATAATGCTCAGCCAGTTTGAGCTGTGCCACACCATTGCAGCAGTTTTGCTGCTCATCTCTTGTATTCACACTTGGTAGCTGAAATACTGCAGCCCTCTGAACCTGCTTTCCTGTTTCCCCCTGATTTTCACTTAAGCTCAGATTAGCACTTAGTCATCTTTAAAATCCTTGCCTTTCCCTGTGTTCTCTTCTCTACAGCATGACCAAAATTTATTAGCACAGGGTTTTTATGAGCTTCTGCCCTCACTAAAAAAGGGCCAACTTGTCTTGGGAAGTTTCCCCCATCAGTTTTGACATCTCCTGCAGCTTGCCATTCCTTAGCATTAATTTCTACCGCTTCCCCCGATTTCCCTGGAAGAAATTCTGATTAGGCAATAAGTGCTGGGCTATCCATCATCTCCTGCCAGTCACAAGTCCAGGGTTCTTCTCAGCCTGGAAGGCACCGATCATTCTTAATCAAGCTAGGAGTGCCACAGGTAACAGAGCTAAAGACCTGATTTCTGTGGCCATCCCCTGGGATCCTGTGTGAGCACGCAGTAAGGCAGAGCCATTGTGAGAGCCCTGTAACACAGCCCTGCAGCACAGCTGATTAAACCCCTGCAGAGCTCTGAGGGCTTCACAAAAGTCCTGTCAGTCAGCCTGTATTTGATTTCAGGTCTGATTTTCATTTGTTTACAGTATCGCCCATTATGTGTAGAGTGTTTGCTAAACACTGAAGAATAATGGTCCTGTCCCAGGTAGCTGACAGCAGAAGGGCTGACAAAGGGAAGGAAAGCAGTAAAATAGGTAATTTATGTATGAGTCATGCTTCCCAGCCAGCTGTGCTGATAAAAAATGGCCACTTTTATGGGAAGGCTGGAAAAGAGCAACGAAATTACCTTTCTGAAAGAAAACCAACCCAAACCAAACAAAATATTTGGACCAGCAGTTTGATTAAAGATGACTTATTGCCAACAGCACAGGGAAGGGAGTCCTGGGGAGGCATTTGGGTTTCTCAGGGAAAGATGTTTCTGGCACAGGCACCTGCACCTAAAACAATAGGGAGGCAGCAGCAGGAGGTCCTGCCTAGGGCACAGAAAAACCTGATAAGGAAGAAGGAAAACAGAGGATATGAAGTGTCAGAGATGAGAATTGATAAGCAGGGGTGGAGTTAGGAGCTGGGAGCAGTCACTGAGGCAGGGGAGAAAATCCTTGGAGGTACTTTTCCAGCAAATTGCTGAGCAGTCCTGTATCCACCTAGAGCTCTGGGGAAGATTTATGTTGTCATGCAGGCACGTGACTGGGGGCCTGACTTTGCTTCACTTAGAGGCAATGACAGACTCCTATTGATTCATGGGAACCATAGAAATCAAAGGAAACTTGCTGTGGCAACTGGCTAATTCAATAAAAGCATTGATTTTTCCAGCTGGATAATTAGAGAGTGTGAATGCAGTGTAGCTGATTTCTGTCTCTGAATTAATGTAACAAATGATTATTGATTCATGTGAGAGGAAACTGTACCCCGAAGGAAAGGACCTCCCATAGTAAACATCCCCCAGCCTATATGTGCTGGTCTTTAATGTGCCAGAGATAGAGCTGGTTATGATTCTGTGTCTCTCTTGGTTAGCACACTTAGGAGTGAGTTGACTGTCACCTCACAGAGCAGCCAAGGTAAAGGCAGACACACAGGGCCAGGGAGAACCCTGGAAAGGTGATGCAGGAGACCATGGAGTTCAGAACAGGTAGTGGGAGCACCTCATAGCATCACTTCAGATGAATGGCTCTAGTTTTGCCCTGGCTTTGAGATAGAATCATGGAATGGTTTGAGTCCTTAAAGATCATCCAGTTTCACCCCCTGCCATGGGCAGGGACATCTTCCACTATCCCAGGTTGCTTCAAGCCCCATGCAACCTGGCCTTGGACAGGGATGGGCCAGCCACAGCTTCTCTGGGCAGCCTGTGTCAGGGCATCACCACCCTCACAGGGGAGAATTTCTTCCTAGCATCTGATCTAAATCTACACTCTGTCAGTGAGAAGCCATTCTTCCTTGTCTAGTCCTTGTAGATAATCTCTTCATTTTTGGTGTCAGTTCCTTCAGGCACTGAAAGGCTCCAATTAGGTCACCCCAAAGCCTTCTCCTCTCCAGGCTGAGCAATCCCAATTCTCCCAACCTTTCCCCACAGCAGAGGTTCTCCATCCCTCAGTCATGTTGGTGCTTCCTCTGGACTGGCTCAAACCTCTCCACATCCTTCCTGTGCTGGGTCCCCAGGGCTGGAGGCAGCTCTGCAGGTGGGCTCTCACCAGATTGGAGCACACAGCTCTCTCTTCCTCCACAGTGGGGAAGATACTTTGAGCACCCCCTTAAAGCCTTAAAAGAGGAACTTACATCACATGCAGTAGCTGTGAACACGCCCTGAGATTTTTGGGTCTGTTGGGTATTTGCAAATGTAGGTTACGGCTAATAGGTTATGGCTTAGGATATTGCTGCCCTGCCTCAGGAGTCAGTGTTCCAGGCAGTGTGAGCATTTCTTTCAGAGGAAACTGGTGTGCCACTTGTCCATTTGCAAATCCCTTTTGCTGTTGAGATGAGCTCTAATGGTGTTGAAGCATCTTGAGCTCACTGCACCATGGAAACCCCCCAGGCTGGGCTGAGGAGTCCCAGCTGCTGACCAAGCCTCCCCCAGGGGTGACCCTGGTTGCAGCAGGGCACACACCCCGGTGTGCCCAGCCCCTGAGTTCAGGCTGGCTGCTGGCTGTGTGGGAGGTGCCACGGGTGTGCTGCAGTGCTGGCACAGGGGCTGTTCCCCGCCGGGTGTCACCCGGGGCAGGACAGGCAGTGACGTTTTAACAGCTGCCCTTGTTTGCGTCAGTGCCTGTGAGTCAGGGCCCTGACCTGGGGGATGTTTCACCTTGGTCCCTTGGCTTTGACGTGGTGTGGCCATCCCAGCACCCCTGACCTGGCAGAGACACCACCTCCTCTCATCTCCCCCCTGCTTCTGCTCTGGGTGCTTTTTTTGTTCCGTTTCTAATGTCCTGTACCTGCAATAGAGATGTTCTGAGAGGACCCTACAGACACAGTGCACCTCCTGCCCTTCATCACAGCAGCAGCAGCAGTGAGGATGTGTGATAAGAGTTGTGGAGCATTAATGGAGCAGGATGCTCAGTGCTGGAGGGGGAGGAGGGATATTTCTATCAATGCTAAGCTGCTTTACAGCACAGCCTGCTAGAAAGTGGTGGTTAGAAAAACGTGTCTATTAAAAGGTCAGGTGTGGTCCTGAGTTCTGGGCTGACACTTGCACAAGCTGGAAAATGATACATAATGAACACCTTATTAGATTAATTTTGTCTATTTGGGGTCACCGTGAACAGCCCATTAGAAAATAGCAGGTTTCTCTGAGGCTGCCAAGTGCTGGTTGTTGTTATTTCTGCAGATAAGACTGAATCTGTAACTTGTTTGAGAGCAGAATATGCAATATTTGGTGGCAGATTTGGAGCATTAACTGGATAGCTCAACCACTCAACCATGTGTGCTTCTCTTCACTGGCCATGGGAGTGTAACTCTTAGAATCAGATTTCCCATGTGCAACAATCACAAGGACAGCCACAATTAAAGCTTCACTACCCCAAAGCACACAAAAATTGTGGTGGCCTCTCTGATCACCATGTCTTTGTAGAGTCTCTGGTTTTCAGCTTTTCAGTTTTGAGAGCTGAAAATTATCTTTTGCTTCAAATAAGGGAATATTCTCACTTATATCCCAGATGCCAGCACCAGAAACACCAGGGAGAAAAATGAAATACCTGAGAGCATAAAACTGCAAATGTACTTTCAGAATACAGCACAGGATTCGCTCCCAGTAAACTGTCAGAGCTCCTGCTGGTAGTGGAGAGTGCTTGCTGAAAAACAATGTGAAAGGTGCCAGACTTATTTAAAAATTCACAGACACATTTTCATACTCAGAACTTCTCTCCCAGTGTAGTAAGAGAGCTCCACTCCTGGAATGGCTGCTAGCTGTCCATGGAAGCTTTTTGTTTCCTAACAAAAGGCACAGAGGCAACAGTGGCACAGGCAAGAGAGCTTTGATGCAGAATGTTTAAAAGCCTGAATTCTGTTTCCTCTCCAAAGACAGGCCCTCCAGAAACCTTCCTTAACCTCTTCCAGGTATGAAATAGTCTAGGATGGGCTTTGGTGCTCTTCTTCATAGGATTCTTCCATGTCCTCCCTACAGGCATCTTGCCAAACAGCCCAGGAAAGTATTGCTAGCACTGCTTTCTTCTGTGGATGGATTTTGATTATTAATAACTTGGTCAGGATGAATGGAACTAGTTCACATCTTGTCAAAGCAGCAAAAGCAGGATGCTGCTTTTATGAGACTTGCCACTGCCCCTTCCTCCTCCAGATCATCCCTTTCATGTGCCTGAGCAGCACTGAGGTGACTGCCTGCTTCATTAAGAGCTGCTGCAGCACAGGAACCCGCTCAGGAAGTGGTTTACAAACAGCAAAGAGAAAACTCAGAGGCAGAACGAAAAAGAGGGGAAGAAAGAGATGATTGCAGTTTTAAGTTGAATTTCCATGACCTTCCAAGCAGGCATTCCAGTATGAGTACATTAAATTCATGTATTTCTCAACAGCAAGGGCTGTTTAGCAATAAAGACCTTTGCCATTGAAAGAGGCTCAAAACAAATCTTTGCAGCCAGCAATAAAACAGAAGGAGTGCCATGCTGAACATCACTGGGTCGCATAGCTTGTTAAGGCAAGAGGCTGGAGGCTTATTTGTGCAATCCCTGCAAGAAATGCTGTCCTGTGACACACTCACTGTCAGAGATAACTGCTTTGGAGATTAAAAAAGAAAAAAATTCAATGTAGCCCTTCCAATGCAGTGCTGTAGCCACACTAAAGGAAAATGTGCACACCCACAGAGACACAGAACATGAGAGCTTTTTGAAACTTGAACCAAACTGCATTTGGAATTGGGTTTAGAGCTGTTGATTGTTGCCTGTGGAAAAAAAATAACTGCAAGAGATGCTTGTGGTGCATCCTCTGAACAACCTGATCCAGGGGAAGTGGTGAAGTGATCCCCACCCTTGGCAGGGACTTAAACTGAGATCATCTTTAAGATCCCTTCAAACCCCGGCCATTCTATGATTCTGTGATTCTAGAAATAAAGAAATAAAAAGTCTCAAAGCCAATGCATAATACAGGGTCTTTTCTGGAAGGTCCAAGCATATAGTCCAGGAAAAAGGTAGTGTGGGATTTTCACATATTCTCCTGTAAAAAAGGAGATGTTTGACTCCCCAGCTTTCCTGAGGTCTGAATAATGAAATAGTTCTAAGCAGTGTTTATAGGAAGCTTTGCATTGCACCTGCAGTGTGCCAGGAGCCTTCCTGCCCTCCAGGAGAGGCCTCTGGCTCCCACTGGCTGGTACCCCAGTCCTGCAGGGATTTTTTCCACAGGCTTTTCTTCTTCTTTGTGGGGAGCTGTTCCACTTTTCAATTGTCTGTGGAGATAAGCAAGTGTATAAATGACTGTAGAAGTGGGTTATTTAAACTTGGGGTTATGTAAGGGCTATACATTTTAAGATGGTTTCTTCCAGGGATTTTGCAGGCAGATTTGAGTTTGCTCTGCTCATACTCCAAGGAAAACTGAGGAAATGTGGAAATGTGTCCATGGTTAGCTGACACACCATTCCAGCTCAGCTCATAATGAACTCCAAGCATTGCAGGCACAGCTCTTTAAGCTGTGACTTTAAGGATAAAAGCAAATATAGAAATTCTTCAAGACTCGAGGCAAGGTGATGCTGAAACTCCCTGTGCTCTCACACCACAGTGTGTAGCTATGTGTGTGTGTATGGGAGTTACTCCATGTTCTTACATGCAGGAGAGTTTTTTTCCAAAATTTCTCTCTCTTCCCAAACCCACTGTTTAACCAATGCTTGATGAGGATGTTTTAAATCATGGTTTTCATTAACTTTCCCATGGAATTTAAGAAAATTTCACTGTCACAAAATATCCAGTTGTATCCAAGTGGCATTAACATATGGGACTGGGGGAGATTCCATAAATACCAGTGGTGTAGGAACCCAGTGTTTTACACTGGTGGGGCCCCAAGGCTCCTGCCTGTCTCCAAGTGATGAGCTCCTGGACAGCCTTTGTGCCCAAAGCAATCTGAAAATAGTCCTGCAGCACAGAATTGCTTGCAGGGTTTTGTCCCATTGCTAGCCCACCCTTGTTCCACATTAATCTGTGTCTAATTTGCTTCATGTAAATGCAGGAGATAAATTGTTGATTCTACAATAGCTGGATTAGTCAAATGAAGACCATGTCTGGGTATCATGGAGTCCCCAGTTTTCTGTTCATGGCCTGAGAGAAAAAATATTTCCAAAAGGAGACAATCATCTGTTGTTGGCTGATTTCTGCTGTTACAGGTTGTGTTATTTGTGCAGGTCTCTTCACCCAAGTCAAACAGCCTGGACTGGTGAGGAGCTTCATGCCTTGCTGTGTCATCTGCCTGATGTGGATATTACATCCCCATTTATCCTCTGGTTTAGCTTCTAGGAAGAAGTTCTATCCCAGATAAATACACAATCCCATTTGCCAATCCCATCAGTAGTCCTTAATGTTGTCTTTCAGTTGTCAGGATGGCAAAACTGAGCCTTTCTCACCCTCTTCTAGTGAGATACAGGTATACATCTGTCACAGTCTGTCTTGGAATTAGTTTTGGAAAGGCAGGCATCAGCTAGTCCCTTCCCAGGGGTTTACATGGATTAGTGTCTACAGAGGGCACCCTCTTCCCTGGCATTTTTTCCTCAAGCAGACATCTGATGCTGCTTCTGTTTTCTTGGAGGCAATGAATGTTGCTTCCAGTGCATCATCAAGTGTCTCATTATTAAATAATTAAAAAATGTTTTTTTAGAAGCATTTTGACTGTAAAGAGCCCCAATTACTGCTGTTACTATGACCTTCTGGCAATGCAGAGGAAGACACTGGTGAATCTTCCTTTGATCTTTGTTGAAACAAGCTGGAGAAAATGGGCAGACCTTTGGACTCTAAATAATGATGATATCCATAAATAATAAAGCTCTTTGGGGCCCTTTGAAAACAGACTGTAACTTCTTCACCCACAGGCATAGTGTGTGTCCTGTGCTCTCTTATCCCTGGTCCTGCTGCTTACATTTCTGACTGTGGTAGTTGTAATGGCATCCAAAAGGACACTCATCCTTTGGCATGGGTTTGAGGGGTGTTTTATAAGGGGTTTTTATAAAGTAAAAGTTTTTCTGGACAGAAATTTCTGGGGGGCGAGGAAAAGAAATCAAAAGGTTGCAAACAACGTCACTTTTTGGAGATTTTCAGACATCCAGGTTGGCAGTGAGGGGAATTCTGACCAGAAGCTGCAAAACCCAAGAAGATATTTGGGATATCTTGGACTCCAGACCAAGGAGTCCAGAATACAGTGACCAAAGAACCTTGCTGATAGTCAGAGGGTTCTGCCAGGCCTGCCAGATAGGCAGAGGTCCTGGAGCTGTGGCTGTACACAACTTGCCTTTCAGCTTTACAGTGCACATGGAGTGGGACCAGCACAAACAGGACCTGTCTGACCTGCTGAGGAGGTCCTGCATGGTGCATCACTCTGTGCCCACCAAGCATGGCTTGGTTTGGGTGTGATTGACCATCTGTGGCTATCCAGAAGCTGCTGGACTGGCTGTGCAAATCCATCCAGCAGTACTGGAGTTTAATTTCTCCTGTTTCTCTGTTCCATGCCCAGGATAACTTCCATGTAACAGCAAAGTCCCAATATCAACTCAAGGTTTCATTTCTGTTTGAAATGTGAAACTACAGCATGAGTCAACTCTCTGAAGTGTAAATCTAGAGTGGGGTCTGTCTGCCTGGGCATCCAGGGATGTGCATCTCCCAGGACACCTCCCAAGGTAAGGACTCATCATGGAAGCCCCAGTGAGGGCGTGCTGGTGGCAGGGAGAGGGGAACTGCAAGCTCAGGGTGTGCAGGTGAGGCCCAGGTGGGTGGCAGCACATCCTCCAGCCCCTCCCAAGGAGCTGCCTCTCCCAGCACGTGTCCCACCCCTGCTCCCCAGCTCTCCAGGGATCAGCCTGTGTGCCCTGTGCTCAGGCACACATGGGCTTTGACATGCAGGCCATAAGCTCAGGGCATGCCTTATAATGAACCCTTCTCTGTGCATTGCACTTCCTGAAGGACCAGGCTGATTCCTCCCAGGAAGGGTGCCTGGTGCTACAGTCATTAGGGAAAGGAGGGTGAGCACTCTCTCCCAGGCTGATTGCAGAGCCACCTTCCTTGCCCATCTCCACCCTGGGAGTCAGAGAATCAAACCCTCTTTTGAGACACCTGCCTTTCATCAATGACCTAAGAGATCTTTAACCTTTCCTTTGCTAGGAGTGAAGGAGCTCTCAGAAACATTCTGTAGGTAAGCAGCCCTCCTGTGCTCCTCCATCACTGTGGTGCTTGTGAGGGATTATTACAACACCTATTTTTCTCTGCAGCAAGCAAGTTCCCAGCTCCAGGAGGCTGACAGGCCTTGTGTAACTTGTCATTACTCATCAGCACTCCCTATGCTCGTTTAGATCCCAGGGTGTGGTTTTAATGAGCTGATTTTGTAATAACACCAGGTGACTTGGTGATGGATAGTCACCCTAGAAACCTATTAAGCAGGAGTGTGGTGGCTCCATGTCCTTAGACCATGCTCTCAGATTGCTGTTTGCTTCTAGACATTGAGCTTGTGGGGATGCCTGTCTGCCCTTCCCCACAGCTTCCAAGGCTGTTGGTGGATAAATCCCACAGAAATGATCTGTAGGTTCTTCACTGAGATGTGCAATCTTCACTGAAATGTGCAAACAGGTAGTAGAGAAAGAATATGGTAAGTGCCTGGGCTGGAAGTCCTGTGTTGCTTTAGAGAGTCCATGTGGGAAGGAACATGTGTGAGTGCACTCCAGCTATGGGGGAACAAATATTGCTCACACCTCAGTTGCTAAATCTGAGCAAGCTTTTAAGAAGGTGTTTTATTATCACATAATATAATAAAAATTATGTTTTTTCCTGGTTTTTTGTGTGATGAGGTATATTGGGTTAAACCATTGCATTATGGAATGTAGAAAAAAGCCTTTACTAAATCCACATGACTGAGGATTTAACTTCCTTTGATGTGCAAATATAGTTAATTTTTAATTTGATACTATTTTAATCTTTCATTGCAGATAGAACAGCCCACCCATGATACAGCTGTTGTCCCAAGCACATCCTCTCTCTGTGTTTCCTTATCCTTACAGTCTGTTCCTAGGCCTCTGAACTTGGAAGCTGTTTTGCTGGAGTTTTTTTGGGCAGCTTTGCTGACACTTTGGCTTGGAAAGCACAAGTTGTGCCCAGCCTTGGAAATACCAATTGTTCTTTGCAAAGTCAAATCTATTTTTCACAGTGACCTTGCTTTGACCTTGTTATCAGCCATGCCATGAATAGTGTGATCCCTAATTAGTCCATCTGTCAGCTGGCCAGGCTCACGTGATGGGACAGGAGCATTGCTGGCAGATTGGAAACCAGCTGAAAACACAAAGAATGATAAATGAGAAATGTCAGGATTTGGACACTGGCAGCCATCTCTTGTTGGCATCAGATCTGGGTTTAACATTGCTAAAGAACTGAAGGAAGGGTTAAAGGACATCCTAATGAAACTCTCCTATCACCCACTTGCACCAGCCTTGAGATTTAGTGGGTTTTTTAGACTGGGAGTGGGGCCCTGCCCTCAAGAATAAGACTTTTTAGAAAGAGTTTTAATGAATCAGGCCCAACCCATAACTGTGTGAGCACAACAAACCCCAAGTCAGTGGCTTCACTGCATACTCTGAAGAGCTGTACATTGCTGAGCAGGAGCAGGGTGGCTCCACTGGTGACCTTCTGCTGTACCAGGGAGAGACTAAGCTGGGGTTGTTGGTGCCTGCCAGGATCTCCCAGCAGCTGCTGCCTTTCACTGCTCATTTTGTACCCACAAGTCTTTGCTGACTAACTTCTAATCCTGATCCAGTGTGGATGGGATCACAGGAGATGGCAACCACTGGAAAAGGGGGAGTGTGGAGCCTGCAAGCAGCCCTGTGGCAAGGTAGGTGTGTGTGTGGGAGCCTCACAAATCCAGCCCTCAGTGCTGGGTGTGGTGGGAAATGATTCATGCACCTGTAGGTTTGCTAGGACCAGATGTGGCTAAAGGTGACCTTGGGAGCAAAGGAGTAGGGTGATAGACTGGCTGGGAACAGGGCACCATGGCCTTAAAACCAAAAGTTGCATTTCTCTGCCTTTTCCTCAATCCAGCAGAGCATTGCTCACATAAGAGGAAACATCCCAATAATGAGCTCTTCTGCAAAACCTGTCCCATATGTTTCAGCTTGTCATGCCTCTAATTCATTTGCAGGAAGCTTGAACTTAAGCTAAAATAAAATTTATTTTCGTGCTTATCTGCTCTGCTCTCAGAGTATCTCCAAGCTCTGCTTGGTCTGGGGGCTTGTTCCTGGAAACAAGGCTGCCTTGCAGGAATAAGGAGTTAACATCCAAGAACTTTGAGCCAAAAATCAGCTGCACAGTTCTCCTTGACCTCTTTGGAGCAGGCCCTGTGGGCGATAATCCTTGTATTGATGACAGTGACAGACCCCTTGAGGGAAAACTGCTTCCAGGAGGGGCTGCTTTGCAAATATATTTTTATGGTGGGGGGGAAATCACTAATAAATAGTGGAAATGGCAGTGGCAGTTTGGTGGCAGAGTGGTGCTGTGCTGGTGCCATATCACCTGCAGTTTCATAAGGACTAAAAACACTGCTGCCCATTTAATTTTTTTGAAATGTTCTGAATGTTTTTTAAAAATGCTGAGTGAGCATTTCTCAAAACCATGTCTTGTGCCTGAATTTAGGCACCCAGGAAATGTGTTGGAATTTGCATTTCCAGACTCCTGCCATGCCATTGGAAGGAACTAGGAACAATTCCCAGAGAGTTTGTGCAGCCTCTCCTGGGGAATGCCATGGGCTGCTCAACAAAAGCCTTTTTTTACCATTTCTCAAGTGGTGTTTCAGTTTGTCTTACACCACTGCAGCATCATCCAGAGCTGTGCACTGTGTTGCCTAATCCTGGCAAATCCTCAGGCAACTGCTGCTCCACCTGTGAGGGAGGCAGGGCTTTAAATTGGTTATAGACTTTTAAATGCTACCTTCCTTGGTGCTGCAAGGGCATGTGATGCTAGAATCATGGAATTGAGGTTGGAAAAGACTTCAAAATCCAAGCATCTATGCAGCTACCACCATCTTCACCTCAGAACCACATCCCAGGGATAGAGACTGGCACTGACTTCAAGGGGGTAAATATTCTACCCTGTCAGGTTTGATCCCCTGGTATTTCTCAGCCAAGCCATGAGCAGACAGCTGCATTTTGTGGTGCTGCTGTGTGGACCTGTCATTTTGGCCAAGAAAACAGTGATATATGAATGATAAATGTGGCCATTTCTTCTCATCCCCCTGCTGTGTTAGGGCTGGAGAGAGCCCCCAGCAGCCCCTGACTGACCCTGTGCAGCAGCTCCTCCACAGCACTTTGCTCTGTTCATGGATCCCTGCCTTGCTGCTGCCTGTGGCACTCACAGCCAGCCCTGGACCAGTAAGGACATGTCCTGCAAGAATGTTTCCAACATCTGGTAGATCATCCACTCAAGGGCTTGATTCTGTCTTGCATCACTTGTCTCACTTTTCATTTCTCATAGAGGTAACAGGGCACACTTGGGAAGCACAAATGTAATCATTGCTACTGAAATAAAAACTCCTCCCTTTGAAAGAGCATCCAAGGAAAGGTCTGTTGGTGAGTTCTGGCTCTCTGGGGTGATTCTTCCTGCCCTGGAAGCTGCAGCCCCTGCAGGGTGATGGGAGCTGCAGTACAGGGGATGAATCATGGCTCTAATCATTTGCATTGGATAAAAATCAGTGTTCAGAGCTCCCCTGAGAGCTTCCTCAGCTCCACAGGCACAGAAACAGATGCTGCTTTTCTTCTCAGTGATCTGAACCACCCCTCAGTGGGTTTGCCCTTCAGCCAAGAAGAGCCCTAGTTGTTCAACCAGAGGAATAAACCAACTGAGGATGGATTAGGAGAGGGAAGAATTTGGCCTTTCCCTCCTTTCCCCCTCTGGCTATTTGCACACATTGGCACAGTGGGACATGTTCCTGCTCTGGTCACTTTGTTCACAGCCTCCTGTGCCATCTGCAGGAATTATTAAATACAAGAATTAAAAAGCAGAAGAGTGTAATGGTTTAATAAAGTTCTCATCCTGTCTTCTGGAATGGGAATGCTGTGGTGTTTGGGGAGTTGAATGCAGGTGCTCTGAGAGCCAACTGACATTGAGTTATTCTGATTTTACAGTGATGATCTTGAACAAATTATCCTTTGGGTACTTCCCAAGGGGAATGTTTGTTGACTCAGTTCACAAAGGAAGTAAGGATGTGCATTTGCTTGGGAAAATTATTATCCAAATCATAGTGCTCTTTTGAAACAGTTGTTTGACTGAATACCAAAAAGAAGCAATCAGACTCTTGCCTTAGAAGACCTTGGCAAGGCAGTGAATGGTGAAATTATAGATTTCTTCTCTCTTACCCCCTCAGAGCAGAATTATCTATATTTGGATTTCTTTTTTCAGCCCCAGAGAGGAAGTGAATGAAGTTTGCAAATCCTGTTTGGACCAAATGCAGTGAATCCAGCTGTGCTTCCTATGTGGAGCTGAACTGAAACAGGGTCCCAAGGAGCAGTGATTGTTCTCAACTCCCAGACCCAAATGAGACCCCTTTTCCTCCTAAGGATATTTAGTAGAGAAATAAAAGGGAATGTAGAGCTGGAAGGTTAGACATTTAGGTTTCTTCCCATTGTTATTAAAACTATATCAGGGAAGCCTTTTAGGTTAATTTTAGCTCCAGCTTCACTCCCACCGTTGGAATGTCCAATCTATTTAGGCTGAAGGTATGTGGGGCAGGGACTGTTCTGGATCTGTTGCCATTCCCACCTTTGCAGTGCTTCCTCACCAATCCAGAGAAGCTGTTTTCCTTCACCAAGTACCACATCTCTCTCTTCCTCTCAGTGATTTCAGCAGCCCTTGGATCAACACTCCTCTACTGCCACCTCCACTCTGGTCCCTGGTTGGAGTTTGGCAAGGACTCCTTCAAGACGGTTTTCATTTCTGAGGCCTGAAGTTAGTTTGTGGCTGAAAGAAATGCCCTGTACAGGAATGCTTTTGGATGTCTTTTGTGGAATATGCTGAGAACAGTGCTGTCTTCCATTGCTTACCAAGTGCTTCAAGGATGGTCTCAGTGTTAGCAGACACCCAAGGGGGACCAGAGCTCTTTCAGCTGACCAGAGCCATCAGACAAATCCATATTTCAGATTTATGCTGCTCCTGTTGTGCAATGAGTAGTGTCCTGTGCTGTCATTGCTTCCCTCTGTACCTGCCTCTTCTCTTTCCTCTCATCTTTGGCTGTTCTTTTTAGGTACTACTACCTTGGGAAATTCAGTGATTAGTAGAATAATGAGTATTTAAGCCACACTAATGCTCTGAAATCTTGTGAAATCTGCCCCATTCTCAAGGGACTCGGTGTGTTTCATGGAAACCCGGCAGTGAGAACCCCAGGACTTGATTTCCTGGAGGAAAAGGAAGATGCAGGAAGCCAAGCAGTTGGATCAGGCCCTGAGATGCATGCTGTGGCTGTGGATGCTCTTTTCCCAGTCATTCCCTGTGAACTTGGGGAAGTCAGACTGGCCTGGCAAGTGGCCTAACTCTGCTGCTGATGACACCTCTCCAGCAGAAGCGGTGTGTGGGCAGACAGGGAGTTTCATCATGGGGAGGAGGAGGCGGCATGCATCACCTTTTGTTTAAGCAGAAGCATCTTTTTGGAATGCTATCCATTTTATCGGTGAGGGTTGGACAGGGAGCATCCAGGAGAGGCTGGATATTGTAATTAACACAAGTGGAGGCAGGCTGCTGCATCTGCCCGCCCGCCCAGAGAGGAAGAACCTGTTGAATTTGCTAGGAGCTATTGCTGTGAGGACAAGAGCCACAGTTCCTGGGAGTACAGCAGCCACAAGTGGATGGAGTAGCTGCTTCAGAGCTATGCTGTGGGGAAGAGGCAGAGGCCTGGATTTTGGACACTGGATGCCCTTTTGGGTTAGAGCCTCCACTTTTGCCTCCTAAGCACGAGGAGGAGGAACACGCAGCCCCTCACTCTCAGTTGGGTGAGCCAAGGATGGCTGCACTCTCCCAGCACCTCAGGATCCTGCTCTGGAAGAACTGGCTGAGTGTCAAGAGGCAGCTGGTGAGTGTGGGAACAGAGGAGTGCAGGAGGGGGAACCTGGAAACACCAGGTGCTGAGGAGCGAGGGGGGCACTGCAGAGAGGCAGGTTGGGCTGTTAGGGTAGGAGGGTGGTGGTAGAAGCAGAAGGAAGGAAGGGAATGGCACAGAAGTGAAGATGGATCTTGTGTGAAGTCAGGAGTCCAGACTGAGTACCATGGATGCCTCTTTTGTTCCCTCAAGACAATGTCTGTGCAAACAAAACCATGCACAGGCTTGTGGGCAGACCTGAGTTAGGGCTGCAGTTCTGAAGCTGCTGCCATCTGAGCAGACCCTGTACCTGCTGCACAGCCTGTGAGGAAACCCTGGAATCTGGGGGTGATGGGACTGCCCTCATACAGAGCATCCATCCTTTACTATTTGTAAAGGATGAATAACAAAAAAGTAGCTCTGAGAGATGCAGGTAGGACAGGTTTCCAGTGCAGTCCAGTGTCCTGCAAATCAAACAGCCCAATGATCTTTCTGTCTGAAAGATAAACCACTGCCAGCAATATCCAGAGAGGGATCTGAGCTGCAGCAGCTTCAGGGAGCAAATGTTCCTTTGGGAAGCATTGCATGGCCAGGCAGAGTTGTTGTGTCCCAGCCCAGTTTTGGTCCAGCTGTGTGTGGTATCTTCAGCAGAAGCACGGGCAGTTCAGGGGACTGCACCATAACCTGTGCTCCAGGAACCCAGATGTGGTGGGGTTTAAACTTGCCCTGGTGGAATGGAAACCTTGGCAGGCACAGGAAGTGCTGGCCAAAGAGAAGTGTCCGTGGAGGGTGTGAAGTGAAAGGCCTTGTATGACTGTGTGCTTCTGCAAGGTCTGTTCCAGCTTACCCTGCCCTATCTCCTGGTTGTGGAGCCTGATTCAGAGAGGTGCTGAGTGCCTCTGACTCCTGTGGATATTCTGTGTGCCTCTTCACTGCTGCAAAATACACTTTTCCCGAGATGCAGAAGAATCCCCATAAATTACCTCTAATTTCTCAAGAGAAATTGTAACAGCCTCGTTACAAGCAGAAGGCTTGGGTCCCTTTTAGCTCTTGTGTACCCTGAGTAAATGCCACCTTAGCCCTACCTGTGCTTCTGACCACAGTCTGACTTGCTGTAATTCTGGTTTCCTGTGGAGTGGAAATATCAACTCTGTAGAACTGAAATGTCAATTAAAATAAAAATCTGGCCACTGCTGACTATTTTATGGCTGGCATGCTTTGCAACCCTCCTTAATTTTTCTGTCTTGCTCCAAATTAGGGAGCTTGCTCAGGCTGAGGAGGGTGTGAGGAGGTAAACTCAGATCTTTTTGGGAGCAAAGTTGGGCCTGAGTGCCAAAGGGAACTGGAGATATTGGTGCCTCTTGTGTCTGGCACGTCATTATTTAAACAGAGGCAGAAGGGGAGATAAATGTGCACTCAACCAGAGATCCAAAGTACGATCTGAGAGATTAAATCAACTTTTAGCAGTGAAATAATCCAGCAACTAAGAGATTATGCAACCTACATCACAGTTCTTAATGTCCCAAGAGCCAGATTGAGGTTGGTTGTGGTTCCATTGGAGTCAACACGTTCCACCTGCAAACAGTTTGGCCAGGGTGGTTGACTTGTTTTTGTTTATTAGAAATGCCTGGGACAGTGGGAATGCTGTGATGTTGCAACTGATGTGCCCAGCTACTATTAAATCCAATTAAATCACAGGACAGAGATAGTGAGAGAAGACATGTCTGGAAAGTGGGGAGTGTAAGCTCAAAATGAGGAGGGACAATGATTTTCCTGAGTAGGAGCAATCAGTATTCATTTATTGTCCCAGGAATGTGACAGATGTCCAGCCCTTCCTTTAGGCAGCTTCTGACTAATATCAGTTTCTGTGCTGCTACCCCATAATTTTACTTTAGCCTGTGTGATGCTAAACAAGGAGAACACATTAATGATACCATTTGCATGAGAATTAATCACAGTTAAACTGCATGTTTGGGGACTGATTATAGGGAAAGCATCTGATATAAAAAATTACTAAAATATGTCAGTGCCAGTGATGGATCTTGTTACAGGTTGGCATTGTATACATAAAAAGCAGGAAGGGTACTGTCTGTCTAAGCTAAAATGTGGCTGAATGCTAAAATTATAGGAGCACCTCTGAAGGGGTGTGTGGGGAGGTGCCTTGTTTTTGATGTCTGTCACTTACCTATTTTGGGGCATGAATTTGCTGCTACTTTCAAGCCTGAGTCACCTCATCAGGGATGATAGGGATGGGGTTGCTGTAGAACAACCATCTTTAAGCTGAATTGCTCTCCAGGATTTGTTTGTCTGTCTGTTTGGCTTTATGTTCCAGTGAGTGTTACAGGAAATGAAAACACGGTTATGGGCTTGGAATTACTGTGGAAAAACAGCTTTAGGTAATATGTACTGATCTTAAAAAAAAAAATAGCAATACAACAATGAAAAATGGGATTATTTTGAAGAAAGACATCTTTGCAGTTCCAAAAATGGGCATGAAGATAGAACAGCAATTTTGTAGCACAGAGGAGTTTCAGTTTAACTACTGATGGATGGAAAACTCTTAATCTAGTAAGCATGGGAACCAGCTCTCCACTAGTGCAAAAGCAAGGGATTGGTTGAATAATTACAAATTCCTAGCTCACAAAATTCCAAGGTTTGTATTTTAAGATTTTGGGCATCCTCCCTTGATTGGTTTACTATACTAGATGATTAATTCTAGTATAGTAAATGATCAATTCACTATACTAGATGATTAATTCTAGTGTTTTCTTAATTCTTGTCCATTGAAAGGGTCAACCCTCATGTCAGAGGCAAGAGTTCTATACATGATCATGTGTTTTCCAACACATAAGGGCAATATTACATTATTTCTCTTCCACCTTAAGTTAGATATATGGAAGAAATTCTTCCCTGTGAGGGTGGTGAGGCCCTGGCAGAGGTTGCCCAGAGAAGTTGTGGCTGCCCCATCCCTGGCAGTGTCCAGTGCCAGGTTGGATGGGTTTGGGGCACCCTGGGATAGTGGAAGGTGTCCCTGCCCATGGCAGGGGGTGGGACTGTATCAGCTTTAAGGTCCCTTGAACCAAAACCATTCTGGGAATCATCTCAGCTGATGTGTATGGACTGCTACAGTCTGGAGATGGAAAGGTGCCAGGGGTTTGGGCTGCTGGGGTCAGAAGTTCTTCTAAGGGATTTTTTTCTTGATGATGGGTGTTCAGATGTGTGTTCTGTAGGCTGGTTGCACAGCTCTATAAACCCATTCCTCTGCCATGCTTGAGCTCCACATCTTGTGAATGACCACTGTGAAAATCCTTCCTTCCAGCTCTACCACAAAGATCCACTGGTTGTGAAAAACAGCTAAATTTTTTTGGGGAAACTGCTGTAGGCTTGTCAAACACTTTCATTCTGGGGTGTAGGTCAATTGAGGTCCTATTTACCCATCATTTCACTGAAAGTGAAACCAAGCTTTCACTCTGCTTTATCTTCTGCTTGGTGCTTCCCAGCGTGCCTTTACTGTGACATAGCAGTGTCTCAAAGCTGGGTAAACACAGTCCCCCATAATTACCAGCCAAACTGAAACCTTGTGCTGCTCTCAGCCTCTTATTTGCTCTTAAAATCTTCGGTAGTGTTTCTTCCTGAATAGATAATGCCTGGATTTTAATTGTATGCATGCCAAGACAGGTGTGATTTACAATGCACCTCATAACTCACTTAGGGCACTGCTTGTACATTCCAGACAGGCTCTGGGTGACATCAATGGCACAAACGTAACCAATATATTTTCATTGCTGTTTTATAGGTATGGTCGTTTGTTTTAATTTCCTGGCCTGTGGTTGTTTTCATAATCTTGGCCATTATCCGTCTCAAATTCCCTCCAGAGCCACAGCAAAACTGTAAGTAACTGGTTTGTTTTTATGTCTGTGGGGTTTAGTTCTCATTTCAGTGACTGATGTGTTCATTTGATGTGTTTTGTTACTTTTACAAATTTGGCTCCGTGTAGTTTCCAGTGGAGATTTCCTGGGATGCATCATGCTGTAAATAAAATGTGTGTGCTCCTCTGAGGTTGTTTTTGCTCATGGGTTTTTTTTTTTCCAAATTAGCTTTATAATTAGAAAACAACCTTAAAGAACTGTCTCATCAAGATTTATTTGGATACTGCAATATAAATTTCCAGAATAAACTGAGGGAGAAGAGGGCAGCTGGGGGAGAGCTTGCTCAGAAAAATGAGTGAGGGCAGAAGCTGATTATGCAGGTGAGGTGGCAAACATGAGGTGGGTCAACATGAAAGGTTTTACCTCGTGCATGCCACAGGCAAAATGTGCACATTAAAGTATCTTGTTGCTAAGGCTCAGTTGCAGAGTGATAACTTGCTTGGCTCCTGGGACCTGATGGTGAATGTGAGCCCCTTGTAATAAAACCAGCAGCTCCTTGGGTGGGTCAGGAGGTGTTGGGGGTCAAATGGGTGAGAGTTTGCACAAGCTGGTTCTGTTTGCAAGCCTTGCTCCTTGGGTCAGGAAGTGTCCATAGAGCAGGGATGCACTTGGGTCTGCTCTAAAGCACTTCTGCTGAGCAGTGAGTCCTTATCACCATCAGAAGCATGGCCCAGCCCTGAGCACATTTGTTCATAAAGTAGAATAAAGCAGAGCAAGGAGTTTCTCCAGTTGGGAGCTTTTTTATCTTTCACAGTGTTAGTTTTGGGTTGAATCAAATGATAAAGCCATGGAATGGTTTGGCTTGGAAGGGACCTTAAAGATTTTCAGCCCCTGACAGCACAGACATGCTGTCTTTTTTTTAAGACAGCACAGGTCATCACCATGGATGACCCAGGTGGGGCTGTCCTGGGCCTGCAGGAGCAAAGCCCTGCCATGGGCAAGGTTGGGGGTTTGTGTTTGGGGCAGGGAGACTGGTGCAGGAGGAGAGGAGACAGTGCCTGGCAGCAGAGGAGACAAGCAGTTGGCTCCCAATGTTTGTAGCTGTCCCATGTGTGAGATGTGCTTGGGAGGGATCTGCCTCTGAACCCTGGGAATGTTCACCCTGCTGAGTGACAGGTGGGATTCCCTGGTTAGCAACTCCTCCTTCCTCTGTGAGCTGGGGGGCAGGAGCACACTGTGACAAGTCTCAGACATGCAGTTAGGATAGTCCTTGTTGCAGAGAGTCCTTGTTACAGCCTAATCCCACTGAAGCATTGTGTACCTCCTTCCACAGGCAGGGACATAGGCAAGTCCTTCCTGAAAGTATCACAGGAATTCTTTAATGGGAAAGGACATTCTTGAAGTGTTGGGATCATTTTTGAACCCCAAGCCCATCTGCTGTCAGCAAAAGACCTCTTTAGTCATGTCATATATTCCAAGTTCTCCCAAATTCCCTTGAACAAGTTGGAGCAGGCAAGACAGGACACGTTGTGCTTTGTGAAAACCCTGGATTTTGCCAAGTGTGGAAATGGCAGACCTCCCACGCTGCCCCACCAGTTGTACTTCCTGTCCTCAATAAATCAGATAAGTTGGATCTCAAGGGAGCCATCTGGATAGGGAAATATTTATTCTTTTATTTGACATGGTTATTAGTTTGAACCTATATTGATTTACAGCGTTTTTACTCTGGATGATCACATCTCTGCCTTAATGAATGAACAGGAATAATCTTAGGAACTGCAAGTAGCACCAGCAGTTGTGCTTTGCAGGAAAGGGGAAAGTTGGGCAGTGTCTTTGGATGAGTTCCCTTTCCTTCTGCAGATTAATTTTATTTCAGTACAAGTCTCAGTAAGTGTGTGAGTAGGCGTCTGTCTCTCTTAGAAGTGGCTGATAGGAACTCTCTATTGCAAGAGAGGTTTTTTGCTGGAAAATAATGGTTTTGGTGTATTCTTGTGATCCAGATGTTCAGAGACCATCTAACAATCCTGAGGGATGCTAATCAGAGCATCAAACAGCCACTTTCTGCTGCTATTACTGTTAAATAAGAACAGTTGCTTGACAATTACTCTTTTTTTTCTTTTTGACAACTGGAAAAAATGTATCAAACTTTTTGCTTGAAAAGCAAAAGATAAATCACTTGGGAACTTTCCTTTTTGATAGAAAAGCAGGCGGGGGTGGACACATCTAGGAAAACTATTACAGGAGGGGATTTTATTCATTTTATTCATAAAATTCACCTTATGCTGAGTTCCAGTGCCTGCCTTAAGACAGAATTGTTAAGTAGTGACAAGAAATTGTTTCCAGTTCTGCTGTCAAGAGATTATTGCAGGAAGACAAAAGTCAGGAGGCACAGAATCAATGGCACAGAGATGGAATAAGCTACTCAGATGCTGAGGTTTGGAGCCTTAGAGATAACCCCACAGAAAATCCCACTTTGTAAGCTTGTCTTGTGTATTCAGGGCCACAGAAATATCATGAAATCTATTAATTTTTTTTTTCAATTAAAACAGCTGAAATTTGAGTCAGTAATTTCTTCTGAAGGGCAGCTAATACACATTGAATAGATGGAGGATTATGTAGAGAAATGACCTGGCAAATATCAGTGAAGGGTGAACAAATGGCAAGGGTTTCCTGCAGGAGCAAGTTGCTTGTGCTGAATTATATTGTGTAGCACTTAATGCAAAGGGAGCTTGTGCCAGGCTGAGCTTCAGAGGGAAATGACATGCCAAATAAATGTCACCACTCAAGAGCTGCTCATAGGAGAACTAAGAACTGAGGAAAACAAGGAGCTGAGGTCTGATAAATAATTTTCTTCACAACTACAGCATCTTGTACCTAGGAGGTAAAAAAACCCTATCTCTCTTCTTTATTCAGGGATTCTGTTTGATGATCTGTATCCAGGTCAGCAGAGATTGTTGTCAGGAGAAGTGAAAAAGAGATTTCACTGTCTGCATACCCAGTTTCTGTGATGATCCCAGAGTCTTACAAACAAAATCCCCATCCAACTTACTATTCACATTGCAGTTGTGACTTCTGACCCTTTCATTCCAGCCTTTGTCTTTGCTAGGAGACATTGGGATGTGTGTGTTTGGAATAGAAAGCTCTGAACTGGAAGCTTGCAGGTGAAAGCCACTGGGTTTGATGGTATCACCCAGACTTGTGTGCCTGTATCACCTGTTTTCTAGAGCAGGGACACAAGTCCCTTTCCATCCTACAGGTTTTAGCAAGGTATGGGAATTGTGTGAGATACAATCTGTCCCTCAGGGCTCAGCCCACTCAGTCTGCAGAGGAGCCCAATTACGCTCCTTGCTTTAACGAGCTGTCACACCCTGTCACACCCTCCCCGCCCGATTTCTTCCTTTCCTGCTGGCCTCCTCTCCCCTGCTGCCAGTAGTTGAACCTCATCAGTATTCCCGGTAGGAGCTCTCTTGGGTGTGGTTACAGAACCCTGCTCAGAGCCCTGAGCTGTGGGGAGGATGTGGGACAAACCTCACCCCTGTTAGACCCCGGGTCTGCTCCTGTGGCACTCCCAGGGACAGCTGGGCTGTCAAACCCTTGTCTCATTCACAGACAGTTCTTCATGGAATGTAGCTGTGCTCTTGGGTCTGCTCTTAAATCCCAAATTCTGCCAGGGAATTTGTTGGCAGAAGTTTTCCCAGTGAAGCACTTTCTACCCTTCAGCTCTGCCCAGAATTTCCCCCCAGATTTCCCCAGCATTACGGAGATGCCTGCAAGGATGCATTGCATTCATTCAGAGATGTTTGTCAGACTCAGCAGCAGAGTCCTCCATGAGGCTGCTCTTTGCAGCCAATATTTTGGGGGAATAGCATCAGAATTGGTTGTCTGGTCAGTACCAGCACAGGTGTTGGGGTCTAGCTCAGAGCCAGAGCTGGGTGGCACAGCACTGTGAGGAACAGACTCTGCTCTCATTCTTGGCTCCAGTGCTCCGGGGAGAAGGAAGGCCCAGGATAGGCTCTGCCTCTGAGCTGCATCCCCTTCATTCTTACTCTGATGGGTAGCTAGGATTTGAACAGGTCCAGAACTGGCTGGAAAAATCAGTACAGGCCCCTGAGCAGAGCTCTCTGATGCCTTAGAAGGTATCTCACCTGGAGGTGAGAAAACCCTGAAAATATGCTGTACTTTATAGGAATTTGCCTCTTAGTTGGAGGCACCTGTATTCATCTCTTTTCCCAATAATGTGGAAAAATTAATAGGTTCCCATGCTAATTACAGGGAGTTGGGATGATGGCTCAGCTGCACAGGCCACTCCATTCATTTGGATAAGTCATGGATATTTATGCAAGTCATAATCCACCCCCAGGGTTCAGCCCATTCTGCACACAGACAAGCTCACAGCAGATTTCAGGGCTCTCCTTCACCACTTGCCTGTGGTGGAGCAGCCCACTCCTTGTGTTCCTTTACACTGCTTCATTCTCCTCCCCTTCTTTTCTGTCAGTCTTTCCCCCCTCTCTCCACACCAGATATTTTTTATCTGATAGAGTCTGCAGTGATTAGGAAAATACCTCACCAAGGCTTTGGTGTGAAATGTTCTGTTTCATTCTGTTGGGCTAGGGAGCAGACTGCCCTAACCCTCTGTTTCATTAAACCAGAGCTGAAGGGGGTATGGATTATATTAATTAACCCCACATTTGCTGGAACAGACATATTCACTGATCTCCTTGCATGCAGAAGCAGTGCCCAGCCATACAGTTCCTTGTCTTCCCCTTGGCTTGGAGATCAACTGCTTAAAGAGAGCACTGTGATGTTTGTAATGCCTCCCTTGCCATAAATCTCCATTTCCCTCTCTTTCCACAGACTCTTCTGCCTTCTGGGGTGTGACTGAAGGATGTTCAGAGTTGGAGCTGGGAACTCCTGACTTACCACTGTGATTTTTCCTTCCTCATTGAAGCAGGGCCTTGGGGCAGTCACTTAATTCTAATTGACTTCCTGAAACATCTCAGTCCAGGCTCTGGGATCTAAAAGGGCAGAGGTATTTTTCCAAAGGTGCTGAGCAGCTTGGCTCAGACTGAAATTAGCAGTTTTGGTGCCTGTGTTTCTGGAAAGGAGGTCACTTTTGGTTAATGAATCTAAACCTGGGCTCTGGAGGCACCCAGCACTGAAAGATGTTGCTTGTGTAAACACAGTTTTTTGTGCAGGTGTTTTTGCAAGAGTCTAGATATGGATTTAAGCTTTTAGGTTCCAGTTTCTTGCTGGGAAATGCCATGACTCTCTTCTTAGGTCCTGTTTGAATAGTCCCCTGCTGCTCATACAGACAAGATCAACCTGGCTTCGTTACAAGACCGAGTTAGCCTTGTCTGCATTAAATATTGCTTTCAAAGAGCCCTCTAGGAAAAGGGCTTGTGTGCAGTTACTGCTTTCCCCTGCTGTGTTTGTGCTTCAGGCAGTGGAGCATCCCTTGCTAGCACTGTCAACCTCCTCAGCTCTGTCATTTCCCCGCCTTGCCCTGAGTTTGCAATACCTCTTCGAAGGGCTCCAGGTTCCACCTCCTCTCCTCTGTTCCTGTCTTTGGTGTGGAGATTCTTTCTCCTCCCTCTGCACCTGCTGCTCTTTGGCTCCTTTGTGATTTTTATGCTCTCTGCTCTTTATGATCAGTCCACGAACCCAATGCAATCAGATCACAGTGCTGATTTTTAATTTATTAAAGAAGGAGGTGGAAGTGGAAGGTCTGTGGTTGAGCAAAACCAGCTTGCCCAGTCTTAATAAGCATGGAAGTAGATTCTGTCTGCTCTGGGCTGGTCTTATTGCAGAGCCTGAAGTGCTTGGGGGAGGAATTGGGCAACAAAATGAAATGTTTCTTCCGTGGAGGCCACAGAGGGAGGGAGGAGTCTGGCTGTGAGTTGTCTGCTGCTTTGATTGCAGTGTCCTAGGCAGGCAGCTGAGGACATCATGGGAAAACAAGGGTCCTGTTGCTGTAAAGATAAAAAAATGCAAGGCTTTAAATCTCACTCAGCCACACTGGCTGTGCAGGGGGCTTGGATGGGTTTATCTGGGGTCCTGCTGTGCTTTCATTTCAAAAATCAGGAGATGCAAAAGGAGGCTGTAGTGAGGTGGGGGTCAGTCTGTTCTGCCATGTCTCTAGTGAAAAGATGAGAGGAAATGACCTTAAATTGTGCCAGGGGAAGGTCAGATTACATATTAGAAAAAAAAAAAATGCACTGAAATGCCACAGCAATAGATGTGCCAGGGCAATTAAATATTCTCTTTTAATAGGTAAGGCAAAAGCCAGCTAGGTATTCATGTATAAAAAGTACCCTGCTTAAAAATTAATCTTATCCCATAGATTTGATGATTTGGTTTAGTTTTTGGAGAGAGGTTCAAAGTCCTGGCATTAGCATAAAGCTTTGTACAATAAAAAAATCAAAATAGGCAGCTTAAGTTGTTACAGATAAATAGATATGAACAAAGCTGGACAGTTGCATGTGGTGGAAGGGAAACAGGATCTTTGTCATGTCATGAAACAGGCACTTTTGTCTTTCTGACTGTTGAAAAAAGCAGAAATTAAAATTTAAAGTGATGCTGTGTGACCATGAGAAAGACTAGAAGGGAAGCCAGAAGGTTGTGTGTGCACAAACACAGCCAAACATTTGGCATAGAAAGTTGGCAGGAGGTGACCAGAGCAGGGCATGTTCTCACTGGGAGTTTTTGTGACTCTTGAGATAAATATGGATCACAGCTGATAAACAGTTGGGGGTCTTGTGCTGTTCTGGGTTAGACCCCCACTGCTCAGGGGTGATTTTAAGAGAGTGTGTAGGAACACAGCACAGAGTGTTCCCTCCACTACAAAAATCCTGAAAGGTTCAAGGTTTCTTCAGCCAGAAGCTGAAGGGGTTTGATCCATGAGATCATTTTAGTAGCTGCTGACAAATCTATTTTTGTGAATTTGTCTAATTCTTATGAAATCAATGTCTGCTTTATCCCATGGCAGTAAGTTCTACAACATTGTGATATTTGTTACAAAAATGTGTTTTCAGTCCTTTTTGCTGGTGATGTCCTGATCTCACTGTGCTTTGCTGTCCCTGTGTTGTGAGGGGTGACCGTTTTTTCACCCTTTTACTCACTGATTCCTAACTTTATTTCTTTATCAAACCATTTTTGGCTACCTTTTCCCTAGCTGAAAAGTCCCAGTTATGATGTTGCCTTGTATGGTTTGCCAGTGATTGAATGCATTTCCAATTAAACACAATACTTCCTAATTAAACCATTGGCTCATTAGTGCCTCCAATTCACCAGAGCTGAGATCTGTATGGATTTTTTATCAACTATGGGAAGAATCTGGAAGGATTTAGAGCATAGGTAGTGTCAGAGTGTGTGAATTTTGAAGGCAATAGAATTTTTTGATGCCCGAGGACTGGTGATATAACCCTGAACTAGAGGTGAGTAGAAACAAGGAAAATTCAGCTGAGGACTGCTGTGGTCATGGTGCTGTGCCTCTGATCTGCTGAATTCCTGGCTGGACTCAGCTATAATGCAAATACCACAAACCTCAGTGCAGTGGCAGCAGCAAAATCAATGTGGCAAGGTGAAACATGGTCCATTTAGGTTTAAACATTTGGGTCAATTTCAATTAATCTTCTAGACCATAGTGAAATAGTCATTTTCATCCTTCTTGTATGACATTTAGAACCACCCTGACATTTCTCATTGGTATTATACCAAGCACCTTTACCTGAAGGAAACAAAATGTTTTGCTCGTGTTGAAGGGAAGTGTGCTGGAATTTACAACATTCAGAAAAATAGGAGAAATTAATTTCCTTTTTTTATTCTGAATGAGAGCAGATGGGGAAAAACCAGAATTTCCAGTGGCATGCATGCATTAATTGGTATCTTACGTTTGTTGTTACTGCTCTGCATGCCTTGGTTCTTTCCAGCTCTTGGAGATGTGGCTGGCCTGGTTAGATGCTACTGAACAGGGAGAACCAGCCCATGCAACTCTGAGCTTTTGGCCTCCTCTGCCCTTTGGGATGCCTCTTTCCTTCAGTTTTGGGATAGGAAATCAAAACTCTTTGTCAGAAGACACAGTAAAAGCCTCTGCCCTTGGGATTCTGCTGCTGGCAGACCCAAAGTCAGGCTTTGCAAACAGGATACAGATTTGGGCTTGAATTTTGGTTGCAGAGGTATCAATTTGGCCAGAAATGTGAGAGGGTGATCTCTCAGCTCAGACATGTGGCAGCAGTGGGTGCAGTGATCTCTCCCCCTTGACTCCTGGGCACTGGTAGTGGGACCCTTCAAGGGAAATTGGGAGTTTTAGCAAATTAGGAGGTTTAAAGGTAAAGGCTTTAAAGGGAGATTGAAAAAATCTTTTGTCATGTGTTGTGGATCTGCTCTAGTGGGGGATGTGGGATCATAAAGTTGGGACTTGGATATGGCATTGCCATAGGTTTGAGTGGGAGAAGGAGCTGCCTGTGAAGACAAAGGGATTCCCAACAGCAGAAATACAGCCAAAGTCTCTAGTGGGGGTGTTACACTTCAGACTGGGAAACTATCACTGTGCAAAGACCATCCTTTAAAATGTGTATTTGCAGAGCAGGTGCAGCTCTCCTTCTGTCACATTTTCTGGTGCTTATGTTGTGCACTGGTGTCACTGGATAAACCTCAGCCAAGGCAGGGACAGGTCAGTATGGAGGTCTCCTGGAGCAGCTTCTTCCCTGGCCATCCATGCAGTGGTTACAGGGCCAGCAGGAAATTCACCTGTGTGGGCAGCACAGTCCCTGTGGCTCTGTGGGGTCACATCTCCTCACCTCCAGCAAGGGGATGGAGGGCAGGAGGAAGAAGCAGGGAAAGCATTAATCTCATGGCTCACCTTGGCATCAGTAAATTCCTTCCTTTGCAGGATGCAGGGCTGAGAACCAGCGTGGGTCTAACTCACACCACATGAGAATCTGGCCCAGACATTTTGGGGTTTTCTGTGTCATGGTCTTTCTCAAACATCTTCCTTAATTCTCTAACTGCTGTCAGAGCCCAGGCCTCTTCCAGAAGAGGCCTCCCTGGCACTGTCACTGCTCCTGTGCCAGGAGCATCATGGGGTAACACTGGTTTGTGACTCAGGGATGGATCAGGCCCCATGGCTGGATCCAGCTGCCAGCAAACTGCTCAGCATCTGCTGAGAGTTGGCAGAGCCTCACTGAGTGCCTCAATCTCATGGGCCAACAATGTCCTCAGAGGCATTGTGCCACCAGTGGCAGCACTTCCAAACTTCAGGTCACAAATTCCTGGCTCTTTATATCTGGGGCAGCTGTTTCAAAAGAAAAGGAAGAACCTTTTGTATGATACCATCGCTGTGTTCTGATGCTGAACACTTCACTGTGATAGAGCAGCTGATTGTTTAATTGCCCACTTAGTTCAAAGTGTGCCACCTTTGAGTCCAGTTAGGGTTGTATCACCACTACTTGGGCATGAAAAAAATTCTCTTGCCTTCAAAATCCACACACTGACACTACCTATGCTCTAAGCCCTTCCAAATTCCTCCCATAGTTCATAATTCTATGCATAATTGCTATACTTGTACCTCAAGGAAGAGTCTTCCTCTGATCTGGATGCATCAGGATCTCTTTCTTAATCACCTCTGCAAACATCTGACATGTCTCTGGAGAAGACCAGTGCTCCCCAGACCCATCCTTGTGTTCCCCTTTCAGCCTTCCCCTGAGGAGTTACACAGCTCTAGGTGCTCCTGGTCTCCTAAGAGCCATGAGCTCAGCTCCTGGCTGTGTGGTTGTTGATAGGTGTGCAGGGCAGTGAAGGGTGGAGATCCTACACATCGTTGTGGCTATGCCCTCCATCCCAGGCCTCATGGCTTCCCACATCTTTGAAGCTTCATTTTGGTAGGGACAGCCATCCAGTGAGGTCTGTGGTGTGCATTTTTGGATTGGTGTGCAAGTCAATGCCCTGCATGGCAATGAGGGTGTGGGAGATGAGAAGGAAGATGAGAGGAAAGTGCCTGCGTGTGCAGGGTTGTAATTGGTGATCCCAAAGGGCAAACACTGCAGACATGGCAGGGACATTCACACAAGGATGCTTCCAGATTAAAGTGCTCTGCTCTAAAGTTTCCCTCATGGGCAGCAGATTAATTACCCTGCAACACCTTTAGAGTGGTGGATGCTTGGTCCTGGGGCCTCAACACCAGAAGTTCTGCCTGGAGGGATAAGGGAGCTCTTTTGCTGCCCTTGGTGCTCTGAGGTTACTGGGAGCTGGTTCAGCCAGCTGTGTAACTCCTGAGGGAGGGAGGGGTGTAATTCCTGAGGGGGCTTAAGGGATGCAGGGAGTGTTGGGGGAAGCTTCCCACAGCAGGGAGCCTTCTCCTCTGGCAGGTATCCATGTCCTTTAATTTTCTCTTGTACTCCTAGCTCTCCACTGAGGTGTACAAGAGAATCACACCACCATCAGGGTGGGTGCCTGTACCTCTGCAGTTCTCAGGGCAATAGAACTGAGAACTCTGTTTTGGTTGCTGTTTTGGCAGTGGCAACTCCTGTGCTAAACCATGAGCTCTTGTGTTCTGACCCAAAAATGCAGTGACCAACTGAGCTGAGAAAAGCTCAGGAAAATCCAGTCTCCATCAAGGAGACCAACAGCCCTGGAATCCACCTACCCCTGCAAAGCTCTCGGGGGCATCTGGGGTTTGACCACTGCTGTAATGAATAAATGTTGTACAAATGTAGTACTGTGTCCTTGTTGGAGGGGTGAGAGATAAAGCTGTGCCTGGGTGAGAGTCTCAGGTTGTCTTTGAAGACTAAAGAGCAAACTAATCAATTACCACAAGCCTGCCCGCAGGCCTGCAACAAATCTGGATCCTTTCCATAGCAGAAATAATAGCAATGTCCTTTGCCAGGTAATTTTCCAAATGATTGTTTTAAATAATATGTTGCTGTGATCCAGCAAAAGAGTTTGGAGATTTATGAGAGCGTTTGTCTGCGAGAGGAAGAGCAGCCGTGAACTCTGCGGGCTGGCAGCGAGCAGCACGGGGCAAGTGGCACATCAAACACTCCTTGGGTGTCTCATTGCTCAGGTCCACTCTGTGTCTGGAGAAATGGAGCCAGGGACACAGATCTCATCCCTCAGCCTTGATGCCAGCATCCCAGGTCACCAGGCAGATGGTGCTGGAGCTGCTCTGAGCTGGGAGGATGCACAGGGGGTGGTGGTGATGGATTGCCCCTCTGCCTTCCCAGGGCAGCTCTGCTCAAAAAGCAAAGGATGTTTGTTGGTCCTGGATCCATTGCCCCTTCCTGTGGTAAAAGCTGAGACAAAGCTCTGTTTTAACAGCAGCAGTGGGTGCAGTGTTTGGCAATGCATTTGATTTCCTGGCTTTATTTCCTGGCTTGGAAATGAAGATTATGGCTTTGTGTAGTAAACAGTCCAACAAGTCTCAGAGAACATCTTCTCATGGATACCTCAGGTTACTCTGGCCATGTGCCTGCTTTCACTTCATTTTATTGTTTAAAGGCAGAATTAAGATACCTTAATCTAAGGGGGTTTTTTGGTCATTTCTTGCCTGTTGTTGCATTTGGGAGAGAAGGGAGGAAATGTGCAGTTGCTTCAGGATCAGCAGGTATCCTATGAACAAACAGCTTGGCTCTTCTTCCTATTAACTGGGACCCTGAGCAACTGGGTCTAGTGGGACATGTCCCTGCCCATGGCAGGCATGTTGGAACTGGACAGCTTTCAAGGTTTCTTCCAAGCCAAACCATCCTGTGATTAAACAGCCTGTGATGACTTTGTCAGTGTTGAGGAGGTGCTTGGAGTGGGATTTGGCAGATGATGCTGCCAGGGTGGAGTCAGTGAAAGGTGGCTCAGTGAAACTGAGAATCTGTCCTGTTGTTTAGGAAGGGAAAATAACACATCCTGTCAGAAACATATGGCTAAAAAGTGCATGTCCTCATCATCATAATGGCATTTTCTCTCTCTTTCTCCCTGCAGGTTACCTTGCACCCCGAAACCTTCCCAGTGCAGGCTTCTTCCCGTTCCTGCAGACGGTGCTGTGTGATTCTGATGCCAGGTGTAAGGGCACACCATACACACCAGAAGATCTGCTGCCAAGACTTAATGACATCTCACCCCTCAGACTGTAAGGGAATCTGAATATTTCCTGCTGTTAGGAGCTGTAAAACAAAGCCTGTTTTGAGGGGGAGGGAGCATCCATGCATGTCTATGTGCATGTACAAATTTGTCCACAACAGATACACCTCAACTACCTGTTCTAACAGGTGTCTGACACTTAGAAAAGAGAATATCAGCTGCAGCTGGACACTTCTGAAATAATCATCTTAGAGACAGCTCTTAGGAATGTGTCCACTGATTCAGGCTTGAATCTTCTACTGAAGGGAATTTTTGTTTGGTGGCTCCTTAAGGATCCTCCTTAGTGCAGAGGGAGTCATTTCCCAGGCCAATTCAGTGATCAGAATCTCTCCATGGGTGTGAAGGATGACTGAGGATGAAGTTGCTCAAGGTGAATGCCAGTCAAATTCAAGGTCATGCAGCAGAAGAGAGGAGGGAAGGCAAAGCCATATGGAGACTGGAGGCCTGGATTCACAGCTCTGTTCCTCAGTGTCATTGTTTTTTCCTGGGCATGTTAAACAATGCTTCATTTGGGGTATTGAAATGAAGAAATGGGAGCTTCTAGTGCCAAAGCTGGAGGTCTTCCATGGGTTTGAATAGCTACAAATCCTCCTTGCTTTCTGCTTTTGGTTTCTGCAAAGCTGTTTAGAAATAAGTGGTTTTTCCTGCCAAATGAAAACCAAAGGATTTGGCCAAATTTTCTATCAAGAACATGAGTTATTAACAAGCATCTTGACCACTCTCGATGCTCAAGATTGTCTGTGGGAAATATCATTATAGATATGTGGCCATACCTCCCCTTGCATGGTCAGTGTCAGCCTTGGTGTATTCTACAAGGAAAACCACCAACTATTAAGTAGCCACAGCATAAGCAGCAGGATGCAGCAGAGTCTAAAACCTCAGGAAAAGATTCCTTAGGAAGGGGAAGGTTCCAGATGAATAGGTGCAGCTCTGCCTCAGGCGTGCTGGATCCCCATTGGTGAGTTTGTCACAAAGTGTTTCAGCTGTAGCCCTTCACTACCTGGATATGTTGTTTTGTAATATTCAGCTAATCCAGGCTGGTTTTCTCCTCTCCCATTGTGCAACTCACTGAAGCTCTTGTTAAGCTGTTTTATAACTTGCCCTAAAACTATGTATAACCAGAGGTCAGCAGAGAAAATGGGCAAGGTTCTCCCCTTTGATTCTGTTCCTTAGAGGCATTTACCAAGGTGTGCATGGTAAGGTTGCTTGAAATTTCCCTTAATAAAAAGGAACCAAGTCCAAAAATCAAGCTCAGCAACCTTTCCTCCTGTAGTGGAATGTTTGGGAAGGATGAGTAAGGTCCTGCTGTCTGGAAGGATTTCTTGGTAAGGCCACACACTTTATAGCCATGGAGTTCTGTACTTTTGCTTCCCCAAGATACCTGCCAGGCCTCCAGAAGGAACCAGGCTTTTGCATAAGCCAGATTTCAACACACCTGCCATGAAATTCAGCCACAGACACATTCTGAGTTAAAGCAGTAAGTTAATTATAATTAATTCTGGCAGTTCTTACAGTTGTCTCTTTGTTTTTTTCCTTTTTTCTTCTTTTCTTCTTTCCCCCAGCAAGCGCAGGAGCTCATCCAGTGTAGCCAAGGACAGGCAGCCATCACCATGGAGTGCAGAGGTTCCTGAAAGCAGGAATGCTTCACTGGGTAGGTTACTCACTGCTCCAGGAAGTTCTGCTCTTTGGAGGCTGATCTTTTGAAGATCTCTGGACAGAGCTGCAGTTCTCAGAGCACTGCTGAAATGATTGATGTGTTTCATGGAGGCACGTGACAATGGCCACGACATTAGTGTAAATTCTTAGGAACAAGTACAAGTAGCTGTAGAGAAGACTTTGGAATTTGGCCAAGAAACCAGGATTAAATGGTTGTGTTTCACAGGAGCAATGCAAGATCACAGATTGATTGGACATTAATTAGAGACCTGGCTGTTTATGGAAAATTGCCCTTTTACTACCCACAAATTCTCCATAAACAGTTTATGATTTTTTTTTTTCAAATGGGTTTTTATCCACAGTTATCCAGCAAATAAGTTATCTTCTGTGCCAGAGTGGATATTTATTGTTGGTGATGTTCTCCTCTGATGTGGTTCTCTTTCCTGAAGGAACTTTCAGTCTGAAAGTTTCCATGAAATCATTACAATTATTATTTATTGATGGTAATGGCTGGTACAATCTTCAAGCCATCATGATGGATAATCCTTTCTGCAGGGAGCTCACGATGAAATGAATGATTACATATTTGCATTTGCCTGTTCTGCTCCAGCCATTCACTGTTCCAATTAGCATTCCTGCCAGCACCCTCCGTGGTGCACAGACAGAAAAAGGCAGAATGCAAAAAGGACCAAGTGCAGAGGCGTGGGGAGGGGAAAAGCAAATCAATGAACAGTTATGGGAACTATTGACTCATGCTGATGGTCAGGCAGGAACTCAGTTCTACATTTTATTTGAAAAAAAAATTTAAATGACAGGTCGTGGCCCCATATAACAAGTTACAGTGTCATCCAGAATTTAATTATAGCAGAAAAAACCCTCAAGTACTTACAGGTTGCCATTGGCTGTACCTTTGGAAACAGTTTGATAATGCACCCAAAGCTGTAGGTTGCTGTCCTGTGTCCTGGTTTTATGTAGCAAAGAGGTTTTAAAAGCCATAAGTAAAATAGAGTGCTTTCAAACTGTTATTGCAGCTTTTGGGTATTTGGTATCTCACGGAGAGAAAAACCTTCAGAATGTTTCATCACCATCCAACTTGACTGCCAGCACCCACACGTTCAACAAGATCTTCAGTTTTGGGAAGGTAAGTCTGTATTTGCATAATAGCTGAGTCTGAACATTTGTGTATTCTCATATTTAAAGAATTAGAAGCTCCAAGTACCAGCACACAGCTTTTATTGCTTTAGGATATCTCTCCTATTATGTGAATGAGCTTTATTTTGGAAACACAGTGGTTGTGGGTGGATTTTTAAGCTTTGTGGTGAATTTTTTATCCTCTAGGCAGAAACCAAGCAAACCTTGAGACATAATACCATAAAATACAAAATATAGTCACACACAAGAAATACCCTGAGATACTTTGTTCAGAACTTTTATGAGTTAAGATGTTTGCAGTGTATTTTCTCTTTTATGAAATTAAAGATACAATGTCACAGGCTTTGACATTCAAATATTTATTTGCCCAGGCTAGTCCTGCAGTGGCATCAGAGGCACTGTGTGTTTATTGTATAGGTATTTGATATTTATAGAATCTATTGCTTTGTAGTAGAAATTTGTTACAATGTGGCCACTCTTTTGTGCTTTGGTGTCAAAGCTTACAAACACTTGAGCACACTTTCTATTTTTAACAGATGAGGAATTTGAGGGATTTTAGTGGAACTGTTCAGCTGTTAGAATTCTGTCTACTCTGTAACCACAATGCTTTTCAGATATTACTGCTACCCCTTAAAAATGTCTCATCACTGCACCTCATTTAAAAAAAGTCTCATTTAGCACCACCCCAAACACAATATTGCTTTTCAGGCACCCTGAATGTTTGTTGTTCTTTCAGAGCCAGCCCCAACACTCCACTGCAGGGAGCCTCAGGGCCCTGCTGTGCCAGGTCTTGTCGCGGTACCTGGCACATCCCGGTGCCTCGGGAGGGAGCATGGCAGCCAACATCCACCACACCTTCTGCTTCACCAACTCATCACTTCTGGAGTCCTTTGCCCAGGAGTTCAGGACCCAGCTCTCCCAGGTGAGTGCCTGGGACCTTCCCTGGGGGCTGTGGCAGTTCACACTGCTCAGGCAGGGTTTGGAGCTGCAACACGGCCCCTCGTGGGCAGGAGTTGCTCATCTCTGTCTCCAATACAAGTAGGGCACAGTGAGGCTGAGTGAATTCTGCATGGGGTTAGCCCAAAGACCTCCAAGGTGAATACATGGAAAATTATTCAGGAAAGCCAAGGGTCATCCACTATCAGCTCATGGCTACCAGGGTTCTCACCTGGGCCTTGCTTCTCCTCTTTGTTTGCCCTGCTGCAATGGCAGGTCAATAGAACAGCATGAGGATGTGGTGAAAATAAGAGTGTTTAAACCTTGGGAAGGCAATAAATTTAATTGTGTATTACCTCAGCAGTATAACTTCATCCAGTGACTCCTGCATCTGATCCAACAATTCATGATTGAAGCCGTACTTGTCTTTGGGAAAGCAATATAATTAAAGCAAATTAATCCTTTAAAGATAAAGCCTTCTTCTTTTTTTTTTTTTTTCTTTGCCAAGGTTAGGATTGAAATTAATTTTCTTGTGTTCCTAGTCTTTGGATTCTTTAGGACATTGTGAATCGTAGGGCTTGTCTGAACAGAGAATTTATTGTACAACCTGGGGTGTGAAGGTAAAACTCAGTCACACTCTCAGTTATTACCTGTCCTTTGAATGTATTGTTTGCAGACTTGCATGCAAATGCAGTGCCAGCTGAAAGACAAAGAAGTCCCCCCCAGCAGCAGGGCTTTTGGTTATTAAATAATTTCCTCTGGTTCTTAAATAATTTCTTACATTTTTATTTGTTAAGGTGCAGCACAACCCAGAGTACCAGGAGACTTTTGTCAATGAAATGGTCTCGTTTCTGACACTCATCTCCCAAGTGCAGAATGACACCTCCCTGTGGCACCTGCTCTTGTTGGCCCCAGATGTGTTTCAGGACAACATGCAGCTGCGAGACATAATTGATTTCCTTCAGAATCCAAGCAGGTAAAACAGAGAAACTGGCAGGAGAAGCACTGAAAGCTGGTGGGTTTGTGTACTGACCTCTAAGGACATCACCTATCCTCTGGAAAGAAAGGTGTTACCTTAAAAGCATGTTTATTTGGGGAATGATGCAGCTCCATGCTAATGCATCTCTAAAGGTGTTGGTGGGCTGTGGGCACTGTGTTGTTTTTCAGTGACTCTTGTGTCATTCTTTTAATGGGAGCTTGATATAAACTCTTGAGTTTTCTCCCAGCCTGCTTAGAGGCACTGTCATGCCCTTGTGAAGATAGAAAAGCTGCTGAGTCACAGGCACTGCCTTTGGTGGAAGAAAAACCCTCCTGGATGGATAAAGAAAGCAGCCAGCTGCTTCTTTCCAGAAAAGCTCAAAGCCAAGTTCAGCTTGCTTTGGAACACCTCAAGCACTTGTAGGGGAGCCATAATGTTGTTTTCTAAAACTGATTACCTAATCTACTGCTGGGTTCATCTTTCAAGACTGGTCCCAAGAAAGCAGAGAAGAGAGGGAGCCTGGTTTTCTACCATATGGGCTTTAAAACATCTGACTTGAAGAAGAAAGTGCCAGTTATGTACTTGCTCAGTGGTTCTATGAAAAACAGAGCTGGCTTAACTGCATTATTTAACTGTACTGAAATACTTGATGCAGTTTGCACCTCGGGCAATACAAATTTCTAAAATGGGCTTAGCCTTGAAATCACTTTCCTGGGCTGTAGTTTGGCTCAACTCTCCTTCTCCCAGAAGACACAAGTTACTCAAGATTAAGGGACTCTGTTCCAAATCATCTTCTGGATGTGTGACTGACCCTGCTATAGAATATTCTGGATAGTGCAGTTGTTACAGTACATGGAGGACACCAAGAAACCGAGTGTCTTCAGACTGCTTTTTGTTTTTATCTTGCATACATGAGCAGTTGGGTTAAGATGCCAAAAGAAGTTGTAGAAGCTTTGCCACTTTGGATGCACCCAGACTTAGAGGAACTCACTTTTGATCATTGGTGTGTTGCACTTAGAAACCTGTACATTCAATTTCAAGGTAATTTTCCGTGCTGCATTGTGAGACCCATGTGTAAGCTGTAATGTCCTTATCCTTAAAGGAGTCAGCAGCAGTGTGGCAAGAATTGTAATTTTATTCAGGAGTGTTTTGTTCATGCTGCTGTTTCAGTCCCAGGATTATTACATTTGGTTGCATTTACTGGCTTGCAGAACCCAGCCTGAGAACCAGCCCTGTTGGAGTGCCCAGGGAGAATTAATATTTACTGTGCTGCTCTCCAGCTGCAGAGCTGGGGGAAGTTATCATAGGCACAACAAAGAGGCACATAGAATTTCATCACCAGAACTGTGCAGTGCTTTTATGCCTGGCATCTGGCACTGTAAATGCATGAGTAAAGAGTTATTGCAAAGAGATTGCACAAATAGTACTTTTAATGATGCTTACAAAAGCACATCTTAGCGAGCCTGGCCATGTCTCTTACTCAGGCAGGAGTGAACTCCTAAAAAAGTGCTGTACAGGGAGGTTTTTTTTGTGGTTGAAATATGAAGGTATAGAAGAAAAGAAGTTTTGCTCATTGTTGCATCTGTATGAACTGAGTGATAAACACCACCAGTGTGAAACTGTGACTTCCAAGTCATGAATCCTATAGAAAGTTTAGCAGCAAATTTTATTACTCACAAAAACCTGATTTGCAGACTGATTTCACAAATGCTCCTGTTTTTTGCTGTAAGATAGTTTTTCAGCTAAGCATATGAGCTGAGCTTTTTCTCCACAGCCAAAGTCTGCAGAAGCCCTGCAAGACTGAAATAAAAGGGCAGCAACAACACTTGTTTCCATTTTTGCTGCCTTCTGATCTGTTTTTGGCAAGTCTGTGCCTGCCTCCTCCTTGGCTCTGCCATTGCTCAGCTAAATATGTCACTTATAACTGGGTTTCTTCCCCTCTAAGACTGTTACTAGCACATCTGCAGAATGAAAATGATGAGCACCAAGCCCATGAAGCCTGCATGGAGACATTATGTTAAATTAGGAGAGAAGAGATCCCCAGTGCTCTGCTCTCAGTAGCAGCCTGTTCCCACAGCTCAGTATGTATTTATTTATGCCCCTGAGATCAGTCCAGCCAGGTTCTTTGTGTATCACCTGCAGAACTTGAGGCAGGTGAGAGAGAGGTGGTGCCTTTCAGTGACCCCACAGCTACAGTGAAGGTTGCTCTTTATACAGGAGAAGAAAAAGGGACTAAAAATCACAGTGAAGTTTTCAGTAACCTGCACACCTGAGCAGGTAGTCCTTTAAATTATTTCCTCTGTGGTACAATATGCCTGATTATCACCTGATTCCTTCCTAAGACTGGAAAACATTCCTTGCTTCCCTGTCAGCCTGGCTATTACAGCATGAAAAAGGAAAGAAGGAGAATTGGAAATGGCAGCAGTTATTTGTCATTGCTTCTTCCTTCCACAGATGTTTTCCCCCTGGGATCCCTGCTCTCCCTGGAGCCTTGTCTCCTTTGTTCTTGGGGTTTTTAGGAGGACTTTTCCCTGCAGCAGTGAATCACATGGCTGGTGTGTCACCTGGGTGTTTTCTGAGACCTGCTGGCTGGATTTTAGTGGCCTGTAGATTTTACATAACTCTGAAAAAGTGCACCTAATGAGTGTCACATGTGTGTTTGTGCTAATACACCACCGTGGCTTTCCCATCAAAGCCCCTGGTGTTTGTATCTTGTGCATGATCAAACAAATAATTAAAAATAGGAGTGATCTCTTGTCTGTCAGACATTTTAAGAGTGATAGGCTGTATTCCAGCTGTTTCCTATTAGAGCAAATAAACCTGTAACCACAATTTATTTTCCTTTTTTTCCCCCCTCCTTCAGTGTTGTGCTGGGAGCTCAGAATGTCTCTGCATCTCTTGCGGGTGATGAGAGATTCAAAACTGTTCAGAATGGGGTTACAGATTCTCCACTTCCCCTGAACTGCTTGGAGCAAGGTAAGACTCCTCCATTGAGTCATATCTCTGCTGAAAACCTGTGGTGCTGAGGAGAAGCAGACTGCAGGCTAATAAGTAACCATACAGATTGCACACTGTTCAGGGCTCAGCATGATGGGTTCTTCCTTCAGCTTTTTACAAATGCGAATAAAATGCCTGATTTCAAATGGAAAAGTAAAAAAGGCTTGGGTTTGTCAGTAGACAATGAATTAACATGAGTTTGCAGCCTCAGTGGAAATGGGGAGCAGAAATGTTTTACCTTGAGTTGCTTTTTTGGGGGGTGATGTCAAAATCTGCCTCTGGTTGTGGACTCTGTCTAACTCAGCTCAGTGCAGCAAGGCAGGGGCTGCACAATGAGCTGTTGACATCCAGATGAGCCATTCCTTCAAATCCCTGTCCCTTCCAGCAGAGATATCCCCCTCTAACTGGGGATCTGGGAACAGGCAAGGGAAAGGAACTAAATGCTACAAGGGACAGATGGGGATTGCAGTCCATTCTCTGCTTGTTTTGAGATTGTGGAAGTTGAGGTGGGTAAAAAGAAAGATGAGGTGTGCAAGAAGGGAAAACATGGAAAGTGGCTGGTGAGGGGATTGGACACATGGGAATATCAAGATGAGTGTAAATGGCAATGGAAACATAAATGATGCTGCAGACAGAGCTTATGTGTGAGCAGTAAAAAAGCAACCCTAAATGAAGGGAAAGAAATCATAATAAATACTTGGCCACCTTACCCTGCATTACTGACAGCAAAGTGCTCCTAAAGCACGAGGACACCTCTGTTAGCATCCAGATCACAGGAGCATTGAATTGTTCCTGAATTATTTAAACTCACTTCTAGGATGCCATCTTCACTTCCCTCTAAAGGCCAGGAAGAGTTACACCCCAAAAGAAAACTCAGGTTTCTGGAAACTCAACCGGGATATTGTGGCTTGTGGTAGGAGCCTAAATTCATATGTGCATGTTATCCTGGATAGATTTGCCATTATAGCAGCTCTCAGGTTCCAGAATTACATGAATCTTCACTAACATGCTCTTCACATTTTTGTTGTAGATAAAGAAAGGAGTTGGGTGACCAGATCTATTTGTAATTCCTTTGTTCACTGGGAAGACAATCACACTTTAGTATCTGAATTGGAAGAAGTTCTAAGGTGAGACATTAGCTAAAGGGATATTACTAACAGTGTAATTCAAATCAATGATCTTTGCTCTAAATCACCTTATATTTCCACTTGCATTGATTTCATATTCACTAAAACACTTTTTTGTTCCCCTCCAGAAAAATAAAGTCACCAGAGATTGGTGGAAAGCACTCCAAGAGGTCCATTAATTCAGATGATTTAGAAGCCATACAAAAGCATCTACATCGTTTAAAAGGCTTTGAGGAAAAAATGAATAGAAGTGAATTAAAAAGCTTAAATCTATTCAGAAATTTGAAGAATGAAACATTACAGAAATTGTATGCATTTCTTGAACTGGGAATGAATCCACACCATGATTATAAATTAAAGGAACCATATAATAAGGAAATAATTGATGAAATCTATAACTTCACATCACTGCAATTACAGAGTGACTTTAATGGGACTTCCATTTTCAATACAGTGACCCAGTGGAAAGAAATTCAGAGGGCTTTAAAATTAGCTACAATGCTTTGGAATCCAGCTCTCCTAAATAATTCCAATTTTAGTACATTGAAAACTAAGGATGCTCTCAAAATATTGCTCTCCACAAGCATGCCATCACTTCTGGAAGGTCTCAGGGACCGTTTGAGTGGATTGCAAGAAATCCCATCTGTGTTTTCTGATGATCTGCTTGAGCCTGAGTCCTACAGAAACTTCCCAGAGCAGCTCCTAGCTCTCGAGGAGATCTTCTTTAGAATGATGGGCACAAATGTAGGTTATCAGTACCTCCTGCTGCCTGTGTTTAAGCTGATGAGGGCCGTAGAGAAGTCCATGGGTGAGGCCTGGTGGGATGAGTTGAATGTCTACTGGCGCCTTGGGGAGAAGCTGAGATCCATGAGGTGGAATAACACAGCCATCGTTGCCTATGGGCAGTTCTTGGAGGTGTTAAACAGCCATTTGCAAAAGCTGCATAATAAATCAAGTGGTGTCTTCAGTGAAGAGTTGGATCAGCTGTCAGAGTTCATAACAGCTGTGTTTAAAGAGTTTGGGGAAAGCTCTGGAGTAGCCAATATCTCACAAGTCACTCAAGCCATCCAGAAGACGTTGTACATCTTAAAAGACTTACAGCTGAATTATAATGTCAGTACATTAAAATCTATAGATCTTTTCTTTAATTTTAACAATAAAACCTTGGAGAGCTTGTCTGAACTTCTGAGAACAGGAATGAAAATCCTTCATTATTCAAGTGCCAGGGAAGGTTTCAGTGAAGACATAATGAACCCCATCTATAATTTAACACATCTTCTACTGCAGGAGTTCAGCCAGTCTTCCTCACAGCACAATTCCTCACTACAGGCCAAAATTTGGGAGTTCTTGCAATCAGCCTTGAGTCCTTTCCTTGAGCACAGCAGCAATGGTTATAGAACATTCCAGAACTGCTCCTTTGAAGATCTGCTTGACATAGGCCTCGAGGTGCTGTTTGAAAATGCCACTCTAAGGGAGTCCTCAGGCAGGAGCCCCTGCAAGCCCCTCTTGGAGTCCTTGGGCATGGAGGGTGGGACAGGGAGCAATGAGACCTTTGGCAGGGTGTTCCAGCTGGCCATCAGCAACCTGCAGCTGTCCCCAGAGTTTGCTGCTGCCTTCAACAACAGCAGGGAGAGCTTTTCCAAGGAGCTGTTGTGCCTCACCCGAGCTCTGCGTTTGTCTCTGGGTTTCCTCTCCAAGTTAAACCTTGTCTCAGAGCTGGGAAACTCATGGCTCCAGGAGAAGGTGAGAGCTCTGAGTGCAGCCACAGAGGGGCTGGTGCAGGGTGATGCCTCGTGCCCCGTGCCAGCCCAGGATGTGGGTGATGTGTCCCCATCCCAGCTTCTGAACATGCTCCTTCCTGCCCTGCTGAATGAAACAGTGCTGAGCTCCCTGAATTCCTCTGGCAGTGCCACAGCCTGGCATGGGCTGAGGGATGGGCTGCCTGTGTTTTCCCAGCTGTCAGCACCTGCTTCCATGAGGAACAGCAGTCTCTACCAGCTGCTGCAGGTGGGCAGAGCTGCCTCCAGCCAGCCTGAGTGGGGACACTTCTCCCGGCTGTGGCACGCCACTGGCAGCCTGCTGACCTCCAAATGGAGCCTGACCGAAGTGGGTGAATATGTGGAACTCCTGCAAATGATGAAGAAAGCTCTAATCCTTGTGGACTTTGGGGTAGCTCCTGGAAAAGCATTGGTGCATCAGATCTTTCAGAATTCTACTGAAGCAATTGAATCCTCAGATCTGAGTGATTTGTATAGTTCATTAAAACTCTTTTTCAGTTCAACTTCTGCCACAGACAACACACTGGACTTGGAAAAGATGTTTCAAGAAATACTTCCTCTGTATGAAGGGGGTGGTGAGGGACTGTTCTACTCTAATCCCTATGGAAAGGAAAATCAAGGTGTTCTGACTATGGCTGCAGTGATCTGGAATAAGATAATTTTAAACAGGACTCATTTTAATGCAGAGAATGCATGGGAGGTTATCAAAATGCTTACACTCGATGCAATCTCACTTGAAGACATTGAAAATTATCTCAGCACAAATGAAAAAGTGTCATCATTATTTTCTGACTTCTTGTTGACCCCTGAAACTTCTGAAAATTTTGCAGAACACCTTTTGTCCCTTGAGAAACTTCTTGGTGCCATGGCAAAGGTGAATTCCAGTGATCATTATCTGCTGATCTCTTCTTTGTCTAAGCTAATGCAGAAGCTCCTTCCTGGAAGACAGGAAAATGAACTTGATGCTTTCTGGCACATTGCTGAAGGTCTCCAGTCCTTGAACTGGAATAGTACAGACAATCTCACTGCCCAGTCACTTCTGGACATGCTGCAAAATCTGCTAAATACCCTGGAAAATTACTCCAGTCTTCCTTTCAGTGAGGAACTGAAGCAGCTGCTGAATTTTGCATCTTCCATCTTTGAGCTGTATGATGATGAAGACTCCAGGGGTAAAAACATCTCCATGTACTTGCAGGCCATGCAGAGAGGTATCTTAAGTTTGCAGAAAAGGTACAACATCAGTGAGCTTGAATCTCTCAGCCTGTTACTTGATTCTTACAGTAACTATACCCAGAGACTGATGGAAATGTGGGAAGCAGGAATGAAAGTTCTTCATGACACCAATTTAAACAAAACATTTGAGGAAAAAATGGACACTGTCTATAATTTCTCACGTTTGCTGCTGCAGGAGTTCAGCCAGTCTCCCTCACAGCACAATTCCTCACTACAGGCCAAAATTTGGGAGTTCTTGCGATCAGCCTTGAGTCCTTTCCTTGAGCACAGCAGCAATGGTTATAGAACATTCCAGAACTGCTCCTTTGAAGATCTGCTTGACATAGGCCTCGAGGTGCTGTTTGAAAATGCCACTCTAAGGGAGTCCTCAGGCAGGAGCCCCTGCAAGCCCCTCTTGGAGTCCTTGGGCATGGAGGGTGGGACAGGGAGCAATGAGACCTTTAGCAGGGTGTTCCAGCTGGCCATCAGCAACCTGCAGCTGTCCCCAGAGTTTGCTGCTGCCTTCAACAACAGCAGGGAGAGCTTTTCCAAGGAGCTGTTGTGCCTCACCCGAGCTCTGCGTTTGTCTCTGGGTTTCCTCTCCAAGTTAAACCTTGTCTCAGAGCTGGGAAACTCATGGCTCCAGGAGAAGGTGAGAGCTCTGAGTGCAGCCACAGAGGGGTTGGTGCAGGGTGATGCCTCGTGCCCCATGCCAGCCCAGGATGTGGGTGATGTGTCCCCATCCCAGCTTCTGAACATGCTCCTTCCTGCCCTGCTGAGCTCCCTGAATTCCTCTGGCAGTGTCACAGCCTGGAATAACCTGAGCATGCTCTCCAGTGTGGCACAGGATGAGCTCCACAATCTGCTGCAGAGGCTCCAGCAAAGCCTCACCATAGGCAGTTACTACACAAACGTCTGGGATGTGTATGGCAGCTTGCTCAGCACCAAAAGGAATCCAGCTGAAGGAGCTTCCCTTGCAAGGCTGTTGGAAGCAATGGCAAGTGACTCTGCCAGTGATCTGTCAGCTCTAGAAATCACAGAAGCCACCCTCTACATTCTCAATGGGCTGAACATCCCTGGCCTGCTAAATGAATTCAATATAAGTTCCAGCTCAGCTTCTCTCTCCAACAAAACCAGTTTTGACAGTGTGATTGATATTGTTGCTCATCACTTCAATGTTGTGGCAGAAACCCTTCACAACAAGACTCTGCCTTGGACTCTGAGTGACCACACTCTGTCCCCAGCCAGCTTGATCACACAGTAAGTTTGGGCTTTGGGTCTTGTAATTCCATGGATGGGTTGTGACCACTATTCTCATTCCAGCATGAGAAGTATGGGATTTTCTTCCAGTGGAACAACCTAAGCCTGCAATCACTGTAATTTAGGACACAATGTATAATGTGGGTTAAATTGAAGAAGAGGAAACTTCTCCTTGAGCTGAAAGTCAGACTTACAAAAATTTTGTGTGTTGGCACGTATCAATGCACAGTGGAACAGAGTCCTGAAAGTCTCACCACCAGTGGTAGGCTCTTTGGAAAACCTTCCTTTGTTGGATGACTCTCTAATTTTTGATGCTCAGTCTGCCTTAGGTGTGCCTTTCCATCATAGATGTGAACTTTTCAAGTGTGTTTTCTTATTTTGAGAGTGAGTGACAGCTTTGGGAAATAACAGCAGAAAGAACTGATGGAATAAAACTGGGGGGGTACCCACTTAGGAGAGATGGCTTTCATCTGGAATTCTTATTTACTCTGCTGAGGAGCAGCATCCACAGCTGGCAGGTCGCTCACTAATACATACCTTGTTTTTGAAAGAGAAGCTGATTTAAATTCCTATCTTATTTTTCAGATTTCTGTTTTTAGAATTTCAAAACACCATCTTGCAGGTGACAGCGAATAACAGCTATAACCCTTACCTGATGTGTTTAATAAATTCTGCAGAAGCTGAAGATGGGGAATTGACAGGTGATCATGATTTCATTAATGCTGAGGGGCCTCAGCTGCAATGTCTTTTGCCTAATGGTGGGAAGGAATGGTGCTACATGGTTTTATCTGCTGGCAATTAACTGGAGCTGTGAGATCTGGGGAAGCCAGCCTGGGGTTTTATTTATTTGGATTATGAGTTTCCATCCTAGTCTCTCCAGAAGGCACATCTCCTCTTTTCAGTGTGATGACAGGTTGCTGACACTCAGACAAAGCCATCTTACAGATAGAAACCTCTTTCCCTTCACAGCTTTATGTAGCTGTAATATGACAGCAGTTATTTCTGAGAGTTAACATGGTGTTTCACAAAGATACTCATCTTTTGTGCTTACTGCAACACCCCAGAGGTTTTACCTGTGCACCTATTACCAGGATGGGGTGGATTTCACTAGGAACAGAGCACCTACTTGAACTCAATCCCTCATAACCCAGATTACAGTTTAGGCCTTGCTCTGGGATTTCAGAGGTCCTCAGCCACGGGAGTTTGCTATTTTTCACCACTGCTCAGTTGGCCTCAGACTAAAAGTGCTGATATTTCCCTCTGTGAAGTTTCTGGCATTTTTGTCTGGAGTAACTATTGTTTTTTTTCCCCTGCACAGAAAACATCACACTGCTTTTGAAGCAAACTCATCTGAAAAAGAACTCTTTTATGCAAAATAATACCTCTGAGAAACATTCATCCATACCAGAGCTCCTGAAGCTAAAAGTGAGTCTGCTTAAAATGCTGACTTGAAGGGCATCCTGCAGTGATACATGAATGTGCAATGGTGGTTTTGAAAAACAGCGTATGGAAAAAAGTTTTCTTAAGAGAACAGCTGATAAAAACTAGAGCTGAAACTCTTGTGTTCTGCCTGCTGCCTGTATTTGAAGGTCACCTGTAAACTGGGTTGAGGAACTTGGTCTTTTATGTGTCCCTACTGAGTGTACACCCATTTTTCAGGGAAGGTAGAGGTGTTCCTGTCCTCCCATGTGCTGGAGAGGATGGCTCTGTTTTCTTCCAGCTGTCCCAGGAGGATGAGCACTGCAGAGATGGCCAGTGGTAGCATATTCCTTAGTGCACCACTAGCTTTAAAATTCAGTATATTGAGACTTGCTGAATTACCTTGCAGAGCTGCAATCATTCTAGAATGCCTCAGCTTCACTTGAGGAGGAGGTAGGGAGGGGTTGTGGAAGGCACAGGTAGGGATTAGATACCTCTGCCCTGCTGCAAATCCATGGAATTGTGCACTCCTAATTGGCAGTTGGCAGCATGACTAACTGGGTTACTGCTGTGCCTAAGGAGCTGTACCAGCACCAGCGTGGCTGGAGTCAAGTCCCCACATGCTCCTCTGGCCCCAGATGTCACACAACACCAGAATGGCTTCTGAGATTAAGCACCAGGATTGATTCATGGAGTTCCCTCACCAGCTTTGGGTTTGGCAGTGCCTCATTTGAATAAAATGCTTCTTAGCCCGTGCATTCATGACTGCACTAATAGCCTGCATGCACTTTAGTCTATTGCTCCATATGAGAAATAGCATTTAAAAGTCCTTTTAAAAAATACAGCAGTGTGCAATGTTGTTGCTCTGTAATATATCTGTAACAATAATATGATGAGCCTCAGTGTGACAGGTACTTAAGGGCATAAAGCTGAAAATAATTCTTCCCATAAGAGCCTGATAATGTAAATAATGATGTCAGACAAGAGGGAAGCCCATAATAGCAAAGGGCTATAATTTTACACGGGTTGGCAGATGAGGAAGCTCTGACTTCTGGCCAAGTCCCTTTCCTGTGCTGCAGTAGATGACCAGGTGGTATCTGAAAGGCTAAACCTGTTGTGCAAGGTGGATTTATTTGGTCTCTGAGAAGATTAATTAGTAAACAGGTAAGTGCAATGGAGTACTGCTGTCTAAGTGTGTAGGGCAGGGGAAATGACATGTTAAGGTTTGCAAGGTTTATTAGATGCAGCCAGGTCTGCCAGAAGCTCACACAATGATTGTCACAAGCTGTTCTATTGGAGACCTTTTGAATGAACTAAATAAATATATATATTTCAAAATCTTAGTCCTAAGGAGAGACAGAAAGGGACAGCTAGATTCTTTAAAGCTTTTCTTTTATAATTCTGTCATCTAACTGGTGTTTGTGCATTTGTCTTCCTTTTTTTCAAAATGTCCTTTGAAGATCTCTCACCTCCGGGATCTGACAGCACTCCTGTGTGACTATGAGAGCTTTCAGTCCATCCAGCAGCTCTGCCACCTTCCTGAGGTTCCCTTTGGGGAGCTGTGTGAGCAAGGCCAGTCTCAGGAGCAGCTCCTCCGTGCTGCTGAGCTGAGCAGCCAGCTTGTGACCAACGTGCTGAGTCACAGGAGGATCTCCCAGGAGCTCCAGGATGTCCTCATTGGGGATGCCACAGACATCCAGGCACAGCTGAAGTGGTGAGGCTCTCCCTCTGTGCTAGACTGTTTTAGTATTCTGTTTATGAAATGACTTCTTGCCTTCTCTTTATATTCTCAGTTTTGTTTGTTGTTTTGTTTTTCCAATTCAGGCTTCAAGAAAATGTACCAGAAATTGCTTTCTTTCAAGAGATTCCTCAGTATGTGGCTACTTTGAATTCCATGTTGAATGTCACTGAGGGTATAACAGACTCCAGCAAGCAAGGTACTCTTCTGTATTTTCTTTACAATCTTGGTAAACATCACCACTGGTACCACACTTTGTGCTGGAAATCCCAGAACTGCCTGGCTGCCAGGAAGAACTGGTATGAAAGAAATCACCATACACCATGACCTTGGGATCCTTTATCTGGGGTGCTTCTAGAGCCTGGTCACGACCACACTTTGTTTTCTTTACAAAGAAAGCACCAAGTCTTTCCATCTAAGCAAATTTTGCTGTCCTGAGAGATGATAACTTCAGCCCACAAACCAGACTGTGAAATGTAGGAAGTAATGACTGTATGTTCCATGTTTTTTTTAGGTTTTTTTTCATATCAACAGTGAGGTACCACGCTCCCATCCTTTACATAAACTCTTCTCCATGTGCTGGAGATTTGCTGTGTGTCTGGAAAAAGCTGTAACATCAATTGTTCTTTGACTCTTCATTCCAGAAAAGTTAAGAGATGTGTTTAAAAATGTGGACCAGCTCAAAGAGGACCTCAGAAACACAACAGGAATGTCCACAGCCAGCATTGATGCTCTTCTGGAAGCATCTTTCCCAGAAAACAGCAGTCAGGTAAGTTTGCTGTTATCCTTTAGGGAGGTCTGTTGCTTTCTACTGCTCAGACCATTAAAACTGTAATTTGTTACTGAATGCAGCTGACAGATGACCCCACAGGGACAGACAGAGGACAGCAGAGCATGTTATGGGTTGGGATAGCCACCAGGAATGCTGTAGGAGCATCACTGTTGTCAGCCCAGCCATTGGAGACCATGTGGTCCCTGTGGCTGTCACCAGGAGCTGGGCAGCAGCCAGGCACTGCCTGGAGAGGGATGGCTCTGATCTGGAGCAGGGCACAACTCTCTGGGACACACTCATGGGGGCTGAGCAGGGTCTTCAGTCAGTCCTGGTCACTGAGAAGTTGTCCCAGTCCAGGTGGAAAAGTGCATTTATAACCACAATGTGTGAGAGCGCTCAGGGTCCAAAAATACCCTCCCAGAATGAGAGATGAGCTTCCCTTCCTCAGCCTCCTGCTCCTCAAGCTGAGCTCCAGATGCTTTTCCTCTTCCCAGCCACCTTGTCTGGACTGGGCCCCAAAGAGTGTGCTCTTTTCCAAACTTCACATGCATCAGTCAATGAGAAATTGAAGCCACAAAAGCTTTTACTACTGTGCAAGCTGGGTAGTAAAACACAGTCCTTAGGATCTGTCCCTGGGAGCAGGAGTAATGGGCAGGCATTTTCTGGTTCTTGGGGGGTTGAAATATGGTTCTGTGGAAAGAACAAGAGCCAGGCAAGATGAATCCAGGCGTGGTGGAGCATGCAGTACACCCCTAACAATCCTCTTTTTCCTTTGTGCACACCCAGCTCCTCTCTCAGGTGCTGCAGCTGGAGTCCTGCAGTGCCCATCCCACTGACCCACAGCTGCAAGTGGTGGTGCAGGAGTTGTGCAGCCTCCCTGTGCCAGAGAGGACTCGCAGGACCTACCTCCTTGGGGTCACCCTGCTGAGACACTTGGACATTTACAATTTCTTATACAAGGTCAGTGCTGGATTTTTAGAGTGCTTTCTACAGGCTTTGCTGCATGCTCTGGCTGAAAGGTTATAAAATATCATTGCAGTGGCCAGAAGCTCCACTGATTTACACAAGCCAGAGATCAGGCTTTGCTCATGAAGCAATTTTTATTGCATATCCATGCTGTGACAGCGTGGATATAAATGAGAATCCCAGCTGGTGTAAAGCAGAAAACCTCATTTAAAGGCACTGGACCTACTCTAAATGCCTCCCTATCTGCTAGTATCCTTTATGTGCTGTCACAACCTCTTGAACACTCCCAGCTGACCCAAAAGTGAGCCAAATTTTTTGATTTCCTGAAAAGGGAAGCCCTGGAAAAAGTCCTGTAAAATATCTTTTCCCTATCTATTTGGAACTACAAAATATTAAATGATTCAAATTTCTCCCACCCCAGCTATAGAAACAGCATCTATGAAAACATTCACAAAGAAGTGAATAGTGAGCATGTATTTAAAAATACAGGAATGATCCTGGGCAAAAAAAAGTTGTTTAATGACAATGCCAATGAATTTGGGCTCAGGTCAAAAGTCACTCACAGTGTTTGACACCTGTGCTCTGTGAAATGGGAGATTTGGTCATATCCCAGCCAGTACATGACACATATTTCCCAACTGTAGGTGTTTGGAAACACACTGCTAGATTATGTAATGTTCAGGTGAATGGCTTGCAAAAGTGCTTGGGGATTTAGGAATACTAATCCCATTCATTTCCCATGGGACACCCACTCTGTAAAGCCTCCTTGAAGTTTTGAAAATCCCACAGTGCTCATGTTTGAGTTAACACAATATGGATGTGTGCATGCCTGTGCATGCAGATTCCTGCTCATCATAATTGATTTCCTTCCTGCCTCTTGCAGATGTTTTTCCCCAAGGAACTTCAGAAGCCCATGGACAAGATGTTAGGCCTTCTGACAAAAATGAAATATTTCAGACACCAGGTTGAATCTGGCATTGATCCATTGCTACAAGCTATTCATTCCCTGAAAAAGCTCCAACAGTCCAGGAAAATGCCACTGACTAAGGTATGTGTGGTCTGCATGTGCTTTTGAGGCAAAATGCCACTGAAATGGTTTCCACAGTAATTTCTTACCCTAGAAGCCACAGGTGCATTAAACCAAAGATTCTGTTTCAAAGCAACAGTCATCTGATGAAAAGCTCTATCAAACCTATCTCTGGAAGTGTTCAAGGCCAAGCTGGATGGGGCTTCTGGCAGGTGTCCCTGCCCATGGCAGGAGGTTGGAGTGAGATGAGCTTTGTGGTCTCTTCCAACCCAATCCATTCTGTGATTCTGTGTTGCCTTCCTGGGAAAGTTTCGATTTGGAGCTGTGGGACCATCGTGTGCTCATGAGTGGGGAGCTGTGGGAGGAACACTTGGAGCAAGAATGTCTTAAAGGAGAGAGGATTTGCAGCAAAATACTGGAAGCTGGTGAAAACTGCCCACTAAAGGCAAACCCACCAAAGTCAGCAGCAAAAAACTGCCTTAGCTTTAGTGTGCATTAGATCATACCCAAAGCCTTGAGCCTGCCCAAAACATTGAGTACAAACCCATTACTGCTCTGACAGCTGCAGTAACTCCAGGGTGCTCTGCCTTCATCCAGCACAGTGCCCAATCCATCTCTGATCCATAGTCCAGGAGAGCACAAGTGACAGGAATTGTTCCTGGTCATCATTCTGCCTGCACATTGCAGAGCCACGTGCAGCCATGGACTGGATGGGGACAGTGATGTGCACATCCATGTGACAAATCTGTGTTGTAACCCAGGTGTGTGAATGTCACCAGGCACACATTATAAGGAATTTCTCTGCACACATTGTAGGCACTTCCCACATTGGCTGTCATACCTGGAAATAAATGTGCCACCTCTGTCATAACCAAAAAATGCTTGATTTCCATGGGAAGTTCCTGTTTTTGTAAATGCAAACCTCTCATAAGAAAGCAGTGTAAAAATGTTCAGTCTTTTCCTTCTCATTCTGTTATTTCTCTCCAAGTGGGGTGCTTTCAGTGTGCAGGATTCATTTGTGTTTTGCCTTTTCTGCAGGGGTTATTTAAACCAAACAACTCTGGGATAACACATGGCACTTTTAAATCCATGTCAAAAGTCCTCTGCAACCAGGAGATCACACCTCTGTTTTTTGAGTCTTTGCTTCCAGACTTTGGAGACCCCATAAGCAACAGTTCTCATGCAGAGGATGTCTATGTCCAAAAGCTGATGAGGAAATATGGGATTCCTCAGGATTCCAGTAAGTCTGGCTTTTCCCTGGGGCACAAACGTTTCAGAGCTGAACTTTGCTATTTCCAGACAGATCTAGTGCTGAGCTATTCTCCATATGTCTCTGAGGGCTGTAAGTGCTCATTATTTATGGTAGCTGAAGATCTGCACTGCCCTAATTATTGGTGGTTTATTTCCATAAGTGTTCAAAGGGAAAACTGCCTGTGCAGCAGAGCAGTGCTTGACACTGCACTGTCTCCCTTTTGTTGATGATCTGGTCCTAGGGCTCGACAGGTCACTGCTTTTTCTTGATGTGTAGTTTTTCTGACTGTACTGACATTATTAGCTCCTCTGAGTTCACAAAACTCCATTTAACCTTCAAGCAGATAATGTTGGCTCGAGCAGCGAGACTCTTGTTGTCTTGAGTTCAGCAACAGGAGATCTTGGGGGGGGATTGCTTTTGTCAAGATGCATTAGATCAGTCAGTGAAGAGGGCCCTGAAGTCATTCACTGGCCACAGCAACAAACTGGGCAGATGGGAGAAAAAACACCCTGGCAGCTTTCTTGTGTCTGGATTGTTTGTTCTCTGTGCAATTTGTTTGCTTATCTCTCCTTGCAGCCCCATTTTGCTTATCCTTTTACCTGGACCTGGTCAAGACCCCCACTGGAGCTTTGATTTGGTCTTTCTTGAAACCAATGGTGCTTGGGAAGATCCTTTTCACACCAGATACCCCAGAAACTCGAGCAATCATGGGAAAGGTATGGCTCTGCTCCAGGATACACCCACTGCACAGGGCTGTAATTTGTCTAGCACAAGCTTGTTTCCCTGGGAAGCAGAGGGCTGCTTTCCTACTGCTTGGAGTATTCATCAAATTCTCTTTTCCTACTTGCCTTGCTGTAGCCACATGAGTCATCTTTTGTCTTTGGTTGAATCTTCCCTCCAGAAGCTGCTGTTGCTCTAATATTTATAGAATAATTGCTTGAGGTCTTCAGCTTATCAAGTTTCACCCCCATATTTTCAGCCAGTAGGAGAGATGTGTCTCCCAGGACAAATGCTGTAACCAGTGCTTGTTCACAGGCAGACCAGAGGCAGAAGGAAAGCAGATATTCAAGGCATGCTCTAAATATAACATTTTTAAGTAATTGCATAAATTCAGTGTGTTAAGGGGTATTTTGCCAAACAATGAGAGGATGCTAGGAAAAATCCTAAGGAAAACAAATTTGATCTCAACTGTTTTTTGTTTTATTTAGTGGTTAAAATCTGTAAGATAATGAATAAATTAATCCTTTTATGTTGTGGGTTTCTTTTGTAGTCAAATGCAACCCTGGAGCAGATGGCTGAGTTAGCCCTGAAGTCCCAGGAGTGGCTGGACCAGTCTCCTGTCATCCTGAATTCACTGACTAAGTTAAACCAGACAGTTCCAATGATCAAGGTATGGCTTCCTACCTCTCCTCTGCCTCTTTCCAGGAGGGAACTGAGAGGATGGATTTGTTCACTGAAGTAAACTGGGGTTCAGTTTACTTCAGACCTCTCAGGGTGTCCTGGACTTCACAGTTTCTGTGCCTGCCTGTTCCCTTAACAGAGATGCTCCTGACTCACCTTCCCCTGCAAATTCTCTTTCTCAAATGAGCTGTTTGTAATATGCTCCCTGACCCTGGCTGTGCTGGGGCCTGCTGGAGGGCTAAGATGAGCAGGGAACACTCTTCAGTTTGTAAATTAACTTTCTGCTTGATGGACTGATCCAGCCAGCCAAGACCAGGCAAGAAATGAATTTTTCAGAAAATGAAACAGTATCTATAATAAGCATGTAGTTCTGGGTACACACATAAGAGCTAGAAGATGTTTTGTACCTCAGTGAATGTAAATAAAATTTCTTTTTCCCCCTCCTAAGAAGCCTAGCCTTGCTTGGATACAGAAAGCAGTAGACTGTCATGTCACCCACACTTGTTCCTCATTCTTTCTAGTAAAAATTGTCTCCTTTTCTTACAAAAATGAGATCCCTGGAAGCCAAAAGCATTAGCAGTTAATTTTAGGGGCTGGAATTCATTCTAATTTCCATGGCACTAAGAGAAAATCCAGAGTGGAATATACAAAGGTGAAATTAAATATTCTCTGCTGATTGTAGTCATTGGTGGAATAATGAAATATTCAGCCAAAGAAAAACCTGTGCTGATCTCCAAGTTCAGTTTTGGTTGCCTGTGCATTGTGCACTGGCTGTGTTCTCAAGACTTAAACAGACACAAGGGAAATTTACTTCTAGAATAACTAAAATGATCCATGGTTTTTTGGATGAGACTCTAGTGCCTGGTGGAGACTCAGTGGGTCCTTTCTTGACTCAGAGCAGCACTGACTTGGACTCAGAGAGCTCTCCATGACATTCCCATTGCTGGCATTTCCCCATCCTGATGCAGACTGAAGGGAGTAGGGAGGGGGCTCTACAAATGCCCAGTGAAGGCAGCTGCTCTCTTGTGGTTTAGAATTACACAGTGGGTGAGCTCAAGAAGCTTCTGGTCAAACTGATGCTTTGTCTTTCTCTGCTTGATGATAGAACGCCCTGCAGAATCCCTTTGTGCAGGTTTTTATCAAGCTGATGGTGGATTTGGATGCAGCTGAGCTCCTGAGTCAGATAAATGAGCTGGGTAAGTGTGTCCATGATGTGCTGCCCTCTTCCTTCTTTGTACTTCAGGCCTGGGAGCTCCAGAGTCAGCCAGCTGCAGCCATCCCATAATCTGCTCTTCTCTGGCCATGGGCAAGGCAATCCCAGCTGTGATGCAGAAATCTTCCAGGAAAAAGACTCTTAGAGAGCAAAGTGCTGGTGTGGAGAGATGTTTCCCCTGGGTGTTCAGGGCTGGGGGATGGGAGGCTTTGCCGCGGTGTGTGGCCACTGGAGGACACTGTTTAGCCGTAATTATGGCTCCAAATGAGCTACCTGGGACTCGCTGGAAAATGTTGTGGAGAGCTCCCTTGCATCGCAGCGAGGTTCAGATGAAAAGTTCTCCAGGGCAGAAGAGCCAGGGATCAGATAAATGTACCCAGGCTGATGGAGCCAGAGGCATCAATGCAGGAGATGCTCTGTTGCAGTTTGCTGTTCTCTGGTGGGCCTGCAAGGCCCTCCAAGGTGACATTTGCTGCTGTGCACTGTGAGAATCACCAGTAACAGTGGTGGTGGGTACATCCCCTGTGAGTGCACAGCATGGGGATCACAGTCCCTTCCTGCCAGCCTGGCTGTCCCTACCTGCTGTTGCAGTGAGTGGCCAGGCATGTCACCATAAATCTGAACTGTGCCAGCAAAGCCCAGCAGCAGCCAAGAGTGATTATGGTCTGTTGCAGTCATTTACATCCAGTTGGTGATGACCCCTGTGTTATTCAGGAGCAGCAGCTCCTGCCTTAACTCCCCATAAAGCCACGGTGCCTGCAGCAGCTGTTCCATATTAGTTACCTTGCATTATGCAGCCACCTTTGAAACCTGCCAGCACACAGCAGCATCTTTATTAACTGCAGCATCAGGTTCAGTCCACACATCAGCACAGCACTCACAGCTCTGCCTTGATGTGCTTGGATAAAGCATGTCCTCCCCTGAGACACAGCAGCTCAAAAGGAGAGTTGATTACTCCTAAACCAGAGGGTGTGGAAGGAATGGTGAGCACCATGTGCGTGTCTAAAGCCTCAGCAGGTTAGTGGGGACTTCTGATTTGGGATGGCTGTCACATCCCAGTGCTGGCATCCTCCCAAAGGCAAACTCACCAGCATATTACAAATGATTAACATAAAAACTGGGTCAACAGCATGCCTTCATTGCATTGCTGAGTGCAGAAATGTATTTCACACTGCATATTTAGCATGATGGCTTTTGGTTTGTTTTCTTTCCTCTTGTCTGGTGTCATCATCAGTGTGAAGGAGTGGAAAGAGGGAGTGGGATTTTTGCTGGGTGTAGTGATGCTGGAAGGTTTGTTTGTGGGGTTTTTCCCTAGATGATATCCGGCTGGAGCTGCAGAACAATGCTGATGTTGTTGAGCAGCTGAACACCTTGGCTGCCCTGGCTGTGAACGTCTCCTCCTGCGTCTCCTTCAACCGCATCCGGGCAGTGCAGGACTTGGACGAGATGGAAGCGGTGGCTAAGGAGCTCTTCCTGAAGAACGAGCTGTTTGCAAGTATGTGACAGTCCCAAATCCCCCTGACAGTTCCATTTTGCCTGATAGAGTGTGGGAATGCAGCATAAAATATTTGGGTTTTTCACCAGCAGCTGTTGTCTTCACAGCTCCCAGCACATTGCAGTTGATTTGGAGCCAAGTGTGTGTGGGACCTTTTCATACCTTCTCTTCCCTTACACCTCCCCTGGCTGTGGTCAGCTGGTGATTCCTCTTGGTTAATTCTCAGTTTGAATAAAATCCCACAGCCCCAAGGTGATCTTTGTGCAGCCATTTCCTTTCAAGCTGCTACGGGAAAAGGTGCTTTAATCAAGAAAGGTATCACAGAATCATTCAGGTTGGAAAAGACCTTTAAGATCCTCAAGTCCAAATTTGAGGCAATTCAATTTATTAGAAGGTCATAAATCACTTGAGATATTCCAGCCCAGCACTGTAATGGTGTATTGGATCTTCTAAGTCACACTTTTCACATTTGTGGGATTGGATTGTGGAATCAGACAGCAGAGAAGGGTGGAAGGAGCAGGAAACAGGAACTTACATTTGTATCATTAATACATCTTAATACTTAAAGATTAGATCCACTCATAAATCCTCTGACCTGTTTGGTTTTATACTTTGATAGAAACTTCTGCTTCTCTTGTAACTTCAACCCCTGGTAATATTTGTCCTTTCCCATTTGTCCTTTCCCATAGTAGCAGTGTTCTTCTCTGTTTGTCCTCCCATCTATCATATGTTTTTATATGGAATAATCAAGAAAAATGTTCTGGCTAGAAAAATTTCTGTGAAGAAGCCTTGTAAAAATGAGGAGTTCCTACATATCTGTGTGTGCTGTCAACTCCTAAGGAAATCCTTTTCCCTTTCCTTTCCCAGGTATCATTTTCAAGCTGCCTTCAAGGCCTGGCCACTCAGTTGCTGGGGGCCTGTCCCTCCCTCCTGTGCTCAACTACACCATCAGGATGAGCAGCAGGATCACTCAAACCACCAACAGAATCCGGGAACGCATCTGGACCGTGGGCCCGCACAACTCCACCTCCCAGAGCCAGATCTACAGCAGGGCCTTCATCTACATCCAGGACAGCATTGAAAGGGCCATCATTGAACTGCAGACTGGCAAGAAACCAGAGGAAATAGCTGTTCAGGTCCAGGCCATGCCCTACCCCTGCTACAACAAGGACATGTAAGTTTGGGTGGCTTTTGCCTTCATGCTTTGTGCTAACTCATCTTGTATTGCTTAATACTATACTCACATAGCATGAAAATAATTTAATTCTGTTCTGTTGGGTTTTTTTTCTCCAGGGGCTGAACAAAACAGGCAATTTTTGACCCTAAGATGGTCTGTTTAGTTTGCCTAATCTTTTGGTTTCAGTGCTCTTTTTATACCTGGATTGTGGTGGGAACTGTAGGTTTTACAGCAGGTAAAACTCCCTGTCCCTGTTTTACTGCTCATAGTGGGGTTGAGAGTTGGCAGAACTTGGTTAAGTATGAGTTTGGCTTGTTCTGCAGGTGTTCACATGAAGACAATGCAGCAGAACTTAAAATATTGATTTTTTTGGGGGGGGGAAAAAAAGGGTGCCTAGGTTTATGAGCTTTGCAGTGGCCAAACTGAGTGGAAAACACACAGGGAAGGGATTTCAGTGTCCATCAGGGAGCACTGGAGGATGTCCAGCAGAAGTACTGATAGATGTGAGGATCACTGTGCCCTGACTGAGGCTCTCCCTTGGGACAAAGGGATAGGCTGGACCTGGGAGCTTTTCCTACTGAAAAACCTCCGTGCCAACTGCATGAGCCAAAAGATTTTTTGGGAGCTAGAAGAAATCATTTAGGAGTACAGCAGAGCTGTTCATCTCCTGTGTCAGCTGTCACTGCAGAGAGCTGGGCACCTATAACCCTTCCTCAGGGGAGCAGCAAGTGGGGCTCCCAGGACACAGACAGAAGCATCCAAACCCAGTTCTGCAGCAAATTCCTGGGTTACTGCTGAGAGAGAGTTTTGTGCAGTAATTAACTGCCTGCTGGAAGCACTGACTCCAGTGCTCCCTGCTCCTTTTTGTTCTTGGCCTGCTGGGAAAACCACTTGCCTTTGGGTTTCTCTCTCCCCAGCCCAGGTTCAGAGGGAGGTGTTTGCTCAATTAATACAATACCTTAAGGCTTTGGATTTGCATTCAGAAGAAATCATCACAAAATGTCTGCTTACTGATTGTTATAGCACAGTTATCATCCTGGAGAGAAAAGGGGGGAGAATATATAAATATATATAAATATAAATATATATAAACCAGTACATAAGAGGTGTTGGGCTATGCTGAATTTTTAGGAGCCTTTCTGCTGAATTTTTAGGAGCCTTTAATGGTTCTTTATAAATAAGGCTTCATTTGCATGGAAACATTTCCTAAAATGCTGGTTTATAGGAAATTTTCAGCTTTACAGGTAAAAAGAAAAGTTTGAAAACAAATGTAATGTTCATTTCTCACTGTCCTTGTACATTGTTCCAGGAATAACACTGGTTGTGGGTTTTAAGGCAGGTTTAGAAATTAAGGAGGAAAATAGAAGCCCTGCAGATGCAATGAAGGGGAGCTCCTGCTATAAAAACTTGCTTTCCATGTAAAAAGGAGAAATTTAATTTTGGCCATTGTTTTGGGTTTTCTTTTTTCTTCTCACATTTGGCATTAGAAGGTTTTAACTAAAATGAGGAGCCAAGAAATGTGCCCTGGGTCTGCCTGTCCTGTGGGGTGGCAGGACAGACAACCTGTAGGAAAGCACCCCCATCCAGACTCCAACACCAGGAAATATGGCCTGATCATGAAATTTGGCCATTTTATCTGGGAATTATGTTTCCAAGTGGAATGCAGCCCATCAGAGAGCCGGGAGATGCCATTGCCCTTGGTGCTTCCTGCTCCTGCCAGTGGTGCTGCTGAGCAAGGAAATCCCTCTGCAACATTAAAAAAACCCAAATTCTGAGCAGTCAGGAGTTTGATGAATAGAAAATCCAATGCAGTGGCAAAGGAGTCTTTTTTTTTTTTTTTTTTGTAATTAATAATTTTACTACACATTTTAAAATATAAGCATGTCTTTTCCTGTGCCAGAGTATTGTTCTGAAAAATATATTCTTGTGTAAAGCCTTAATCCAAAACATTTTGTATTCAGCTAAAGCCTGCTTTTGCTTTTTACAGGTTCTTAACCAGTGTGACCTACTCTCTTCCATTTGCTCTGATGGCTGCCTGGGTGCTGTTTATAGCTGATTTTGTTAAAACACTTGTTCAGGAGAAAGATCTGAGGCTTTATGAGGTATGGGGAAACTTTCTGGGGCGTGCAGAATTATAAACAGATTTTCCTTATTCGTGGTTAGTGTGTCTGATGTTCAATATTAAATGGAGCAAAACAAGCATTAAGGGAAATATTCCAGATACCTATTGTTTGACCTGCAGTGTGTGAATTCTGACATTATAGCCAAGCTCAAAGCCATGGAAATGCAGAGTGTTTGCCCTTCAAGTGGAGGGAATATTGCTTTGCAGTGCTGAACACAGGAAACATGGGCATCTCACAAAATTACAGGGTTTCTGAAGATTTAAAGCTCTCTAAAAATTGACTTTGAGTCATACCTACTGGGGACAAAGACATGAAAAGTGACTTATTTCCTATCCTTGAAGTTATTATACTTAATATTTCAGAAGGTGCTACATATTACATCAGCTCCTCTGAAATGAAGTTCTTCATTCAGGTTGCCTGTTGGGAAAGAAATGACATTGAGACATTGGGAATTTATTAAATGAACTCAGGTTTTCAGTGTGATCACTGTCAACAGAGATGAACAGCAAAGAACTTTTGTCAAACTAAGCTTCAGCAAGCAACAAAAGCTTTGAGCAGATTTGTTTTTTATCCAACACCATGGTAACAAATACAGATTCACCAAAAACACTTCCAAGAAAGGACACTGTGACCTGTGATGAGATGGAAAATGAATGAACCCCAGGGTGTGCTCCCTGGCAGCCCTCTGCTCTAATTTAGGCATTTTCTCCAAGGATCAGGGCATCACTAATCTTTTTAGCTGTGTAATAATCCACAAGAAAACACCAGCACATGTAATCTCTTCTGCATTTATCAATACAAATTTACACTTTCATGCAAGTATGGGGAATTAATTATCAGCTAATATAAATTAATATTTCCTCCTTCTGACCATAGCAATTGAGCTGTTATTTTTTTCTGTCTTGGGGTTGTGTGAGAAAGGTCTGGTTTCAAAGACATTTGAGAGCTTTTAGGCTTAAGCCACTGGATCAATTATTATTTTTAAAAACAACCAAAAGGCTTTAGAAAACTTACAAATCTGAGGCCAGAAGCTGCTTTGGAGCCTGTGGGCTGTGACATTTGATCCTTGCAGGTCCTGTCTGGGCTGTTCTTTTCCAACAGACTGCTTTGCAAATCTTGGGCATTCCTGAAATGGGAGTGCAGGGTTTGTCCCTGGACAGAACAAGCATGGTCTGGTTGCAGAAGCTGGAAAAAGAAATCATTCAATATCAACAGAAAGATCTCTTCATTTCTCTGGAATGCCACTTGTGATTGTTATTTTTTACCTTCCTCTGTGCAGTACATGAAGATGATGGGTGTCAATGCCAGCAGCCATTTCATCGCCTGGTTCATCGAGTGCGCCGTCTTCCTCCTGATTACTGTCACCTTCCTCATTGTTGTCCTGAAAGTGGGTGAGATCCTTCCCAAAACAGACACAGCACTCCTCTTCCTGTACCTGATGGACTACAGCCTGTCCATCATAGCCATGAGCTACTTCATCAGTGTTTTCTTCAACAACACCAACATCGCTGCCTTGGTGGGCAGCCTCGTCTACATCCTCACCTTCTTCCCCTTCATCGTGCTGCTCGTCATCGAGAACCACCTGAGCTTCTCTGCCAAGAGCCTCCTGGTGAGTTCTGCTTCTCCTCATTCCCAGGCAGTGTGTGGAGGCAGGAACCTCAGTACACTCCAGCTCTTTCTGTATCTCGTGCCTTTCTGAATTCCATCACCAGTGGTGACAGGCATGCTAGGAGAGTTGGCCATGGCCCTTTTTAGGGACACCTGGAATTAGCTGCATCCCCTGACTGAAGGCACTCCTTGTGGATTTTTAGTGAGTTCCCACCTGCCAGCTGGATCACAGTAATTTGAGTTATGTACTTTCCCCTTTGGAATTGCAAAGGAAAATGGGCTGCTTTTATCCACTGAAAAACCAGGCTGTCTCAGTGAGGGGTTTGGGTAGCAGGGCCAGCTTTGCTCATTGCTGCTTCAGATCATCCTCTGGCTTCCTGTGTCTCAAATTCCTACCCATGGGAGTAGATGTAGAGCCTTGTTTCTTACCAAGGGGCAGAGTAGGAAGGTTTTAGGTTCCAGAAGCCAGACTCGTCACCAAATTCAGGAAATGACATCTATTAATGCAAGTGGTAAAAGAATGACTCCATGAGGTCTTTCTCAAGCACTGCTGTATTTCAAAAGCCTAAAATAAAGTCCTACATGAGGGAGGAAGCTGCATCCTGGGTGTGGAAGCAAAAGTCAAGCCCTAAGGAGACATTTCAGCCTATCACCAGGTAACATTTCCCATCACAGGCCTGGTCCAGTGCTCCTTGTGACTGCTGGGGAAAAAACAAACCCAACACTCATTTTTCTGGCTATTGGAATAACCCAGTGAAGTACCTGATTGGTTGACTGACCTGACTTCTCTTTGAGACTAATTCAAATGTTTCTTGTTTTCAATTTTGTTTATTCCCCAGAGTCTGTTGTCTCCAACTGCCTTCAGTTATGCAAGTCAATACATTGCTCGCTACGAGGCACAGGGCATAGGTGAGTTTGTGGCTGACAAAGCCAGGCTTTGAGCTCTCCTGTGGGTGCTGTTTCACTGGCTGAGAGGGCTTCTGATTGTATTTCTCAATTCCTCTCTGCAGGACTGCAGTGGGACAACATGTACAAGTCCCCAATGATTGGAGACAACACCTCCTTTGGTTGGATGTGCTGGCTCATTCTGATAGACTCCTTCATTTACTTCATCCTGGGGTGGTACATCAGGAATGTTTTCCCAGGTAAGGATGCAAAGCATGGAGGGTGGTGCTGTAGCACCTCTTTTGGAGAACAGTGAGCACAGAGCTGGCTGAGGCAGTGAGACAGTGCACACACACTCTGTCCCAGGCCAAAGGGAGCATGACTTTGTGGGTGTCTGAGCCTGTTAATGGCACTGAGAGAGCACAGCAAGGGAGAATTAGGGTTTCTCAGCCTGTCACTGGGGTAGGTGGGTCTCCTGAAGAAGCTGAAGCCAAGGACACAGGAGGGTGTGACTGCAGTCTGGTGGGTGAGAGTGGAGCATGTTAGACTGCATTTGTCAGCTGAGTGATTTGGAGCTGTGTTACTTACATCATTTGGTTTCAAAAAGTAATTCTTGCCTTGGGCAAGAGCCAGTACATTTGTCTTTTGCTTTTCTTCCCCACCTAATGAAGCAGTCCACTGGCATACAGAAATCTACCCAGTGGAAAATGTGAAGTTTTCCTGCCCTCCAGCTATGGAGTTACTCAGAATAACAAATTAGTGAGTGTTTCCTATTGTGCCAATCAGAAAAAGTCTCTACAAAGTCCTGGTAGTGCATGAACATATCAAGAAATCTCTGTGAAGTTAATTTTTGCTATTTTGAGTGCACCCCAACAGTGGCACTTCCTGAGGAACAGACAGCTGAATGAGACTCCTGTTCCTGCAGGTAGATATGGCATGGCTGCTCCCTGGTACTTCCCACTGCTTCCATCTTACTGGATTGAGTACAACAGCTACCTGCCCTTCTGGAATGAGAAACAAAGATGCCTGCTCTTCTCCAAGCTGATGTTGAGGAAAGAAGTCACCCTCCCCAACAAGATATGTATGTGGATACTAGAAGGGGTACCAATAATAACTTCTATTTTGGGTAAACAAAGGCAAATTTGTAAAGAGGCACCATACTCAGAAAACACCATTGATTGTTACTTTGAAGCACAGGAAAAATTGAAAGCTGTTCCTCACATGAATGGAGATCTGGCCCTTAAATTATGTTTGTTCTTTCTATTTGTTGTGGAGAGTCAGTACTGATTTTCACACTCATATTCATGTGTGTTCTAGTTGGGCAGTTATCTTCCATGCCTGTCTCTCTGTGTAGAAATACACTTTGGTTTGGGCAAGCAAATACAGGTTTCCACTTGGCAAAGGGCACGTGTGCTTCCTTGCTTACCCTTTAAATATTTAGCCTGTGGAATATTGAGATCACACATAAAAGCTTGCTGGTTGCACCTAACTGAAAATAACTCTGTAGTTTTGCTTCATGTCCTCTAACTTTGTGTGCTTGTCTGGTATAAATAAAGTTAGGTGCTCTGAAACACCTAAATATGAGACCTTTTCAGAAGTGATTAATGCCTGTTGTCAGGAGTTATTAGAAGCTTCAGAAGTAGAAAGGAAAACAATCTCAGAGAGTTCAAAATGATACAGATCCAGTGGCATGTTCTCAATGTTCCTGGCTGAAAGGCACCTGCCTCTGCTGTATTTTGGTTTGCTCTGAGATGAAAAAAGTAGCACAACACCTGCTGGAGTGCAGTAAGTGTCCCTGACCCTTCTGTTTGGTGTCCAAGGTGCCCCCCACCCTCACGTGGAACCGGAGCCCACCGACCTCACCTTGGGAGTGTCCCTCCATGGCATAACAAAGGTTTATGGATCCAAAGCTGCAGTGGACAACCTCAGCCTCAACTTTTATGAAGGGAATATCACTTCCCTGCTGGGACACAATGGAGCTGGGAAAACTACAACCATGTGTGTATCCTTTAAAGCAGCTCTTTTTTATCCTGTGGGGTGTGGTTGGGTGAGCAAGAGGGCAAGTGGGGCTGTGCTGCAGTGGGAGACTGAGGAAGGTGTTTCACTAGGCCAAATCTCTCCTGTAGTTTCATCTTGGCCTCAGGAGTTCCTTCATCTGTTAGAATTCTTTAGGTTCTAAAAGGTCCTTTTTCTACTTAGGAACATGCTTTTTAATCTGCTGAGATACCTGGGATCCACAGCACAGCAGCTGTTCAGGTGTTCTGTGCCATGGCCTGGGGTTAGGTTGTTCTGGAGCCCATGGGGAGCTCATGCACACACCAAAGCTGAAGTGATTCTAGCAAGAAAACTTAATAAAGATACACTTCAGCTGTCCAGAGTCATGTGTTGGCTGGGCTGGAATGGCAGGGGATTAATGCATTGGCCTTTCAGCCTTGCTGTTTATAAATTATTATTTGACTTGTTAGATAACAGCACTAAAACAGACCTGTAGAACTTGATTTTTCCACTGATATATATGTGCATATCTCTGAAAGGAACATTAAGCTGATAAATAGAAGCCTCAGAAGAGCCAAAATCAGTAAGACAGATGTGTGCTTCACCTCAGCTTATTATCAATTCACCTCAGATTCTGTTTGCAAAGTGTAGCAAAGGTGATATGCAGAAAAGTATAAAACCTTCCTGAAACTTAGCACGGGCTTCAAATCCTGAGTAAGGTCACAAGTTTCTGCTTTTAAATGATGGTTTGAAGTCCCAGGAGAAAGGAAAAACTCTGTGAAGGTGAAGGGTGGTCTGAGATGCATCTTCTCCCTTTAGTCCCTGCAGGACAGCAGCAAAAATGAGCTGTAATGTGCAAGTAGTTATTCTGAGCAGAGGGAGTTTGACTCAGCTCCTGCTTGGTGGGTGATTATTTGCTTGAAGTAGATGAAAGTGCTGCCCACTGTGAGGTGTCTCATGGAGAAGTCCTCTCCCATTTCTCATGAATAATGGCAGTGAAATCAGGTCTGCATGCTCTCTGATTAGTCAGATGAAGAGGTGGTTTTCAGTCTCAGCTGTGGTTACAATCTGAGGCCGTGTGGGCACTCCAGACAAACCCCAGAGAACCAGGAGTAACTGCATTCTGGGAATTCCCAGTAATTAAACTGGAAGTCAAGGGCATTCCTGAGTGTGTGGGATGTGGGTCTGACCTAGGGAGAGGGAGGCTGCAGCAGGTAAAAGGAGAGCTGAGGAGTAGCCAGGGTGAGCTTGGAGCTTGGCCCTGCAATCCCACAGAGGGGAACAGGGATGGCCATGGATGTTCATTTGCCTCTGCTCTGCCAGAGCATGGCTGGACAGCAGGACACACAGTGGGCAGTGGTGTCTGCCTGGAAGGAGTGGGAGGGGGATACAAGGAAACCTTGAAAGTGGTGACAGCTCCAAGGCCACATGGAAAAAATTACCCATGGCTTCCTCCTTTTTCTAACTTCCCCTTTCTATTTCTTTTCCCTTCAGATCTATTTTGACTGGGTTGTTCCCTACATCATCAGGCACAATCTTTGTGTATGGCAAAGACATCAGGACTGACCAGGAGGTGATCAGGAAGAACATGGGGGTGTGCATGCAGCACAACGTGCTCTTCAACTACCTCACCACCAAGGAGCACCTGCTGCTCTATGGCTACATCAAAGTCCCTCACTGCAGCAAACAAGAGCTCTACCAAGAAGTGAAGAGGTATAAAATAGCAGAGAAGGGAGAGAGGGCTGTCAAAATGGTTGTGTGGTGGTGCCAGCCCCCCTGCAAAGCTCAAAATCGTGGATTGGAGGTTTTGTTGCAGCTCCAGCTTAGGGTTCAAATGGTGCCTTGCTCCAACTAGAGGAATACATTGATACCTGTGCTGTAAGAAAACAATACCTCTTCTCCAGGGTGTTTACAGGCTGCTGTGGCAATTATTTGGAGATGAATTTATAGGCCTAAGGGGCTACTCCTTGCTGCTTTACAGTTTGCCCTGGGAAGAGATTTAATCAACCAGTCAGAAAGATGATGTTGGCTTTATTGGTTCTGCAGAGAAATGAAGCAGCCAGAACATCCCAGGGAGTTTGGATCTTGGTGTCTCAGTTGATGGGGTTGAGCCTTTAACCTTGACTTGTCAGATGAAAACTGACTGAAAACTTTGAAAACATCCTCAAAAATATTTTAAATTAAAATCCCAGTGACTGACTGCAGGGTGACTCTACACTGTGACCACTCAGCAGAGCAGTCCATACTTGAGCAGGTTACAGTTTTTTTCCAGTTACAGTTTTTTCAGATATTTTCAGATTCCCTGCTTGGTAAAGATACATGAAGGACAACTTTTGGCAGTTGTTTTCCCTCTGTTTTGCAGGACTTTGAAGGAGACTGGGCTGTACAGCCATCGTCACAAGCTGGCTGGCACCCTGTCAGGGGGCATGAAGAGGAAGTTATCCATAGCCATTGCTCTGCTGGGGGGATCCAGGGTGGTGATCCTGGATGAACCAACCACGGGTGTGGATCCCTGCTCCAGGAGGAGTATTTGGGAAATCATCTCCAAGAATAAAAAAGGTACTGTGATGAGAGATTGCCCAGAGACAAAGGGGATTTGTGTCACTTTACAAAGATGGTACCAGTGGATTTGAATTGAGGGTTTTGGAGGCCAGAGAGAAAAAAATTTGGCAGACTGGGATTTTGCAATTCTGGAGGTTGCTTTCTGTGAATTCACAGTGTCATTTAAAAAATAAATTCACCATAGAACACAGCTTACAATACTGTAAAATTTGTCTCTCTTGTTGCCTTTCATCTGATTTCACTAATAATTACCCAAAAATGCAGTTGATTTTCACCTGATACTCTGGGTTCCCTCATTCAGTGAGGCTTTCAGCTGTCTCACTGTTGAGATAAGGACAGATCTGACCTGAATGTGATAAAATAAAATTGCTATAAACATTCATTGTTTTGATTTAACAATGTGGACTTATTTGCCATGGGCTGATCCAGAGCAAGGGGAAGCTCTGGACCCCTGCAATTATATTGTGTAGGGAAATACAGAAATTTATGAGGAAGAAAAGAAAATAACCCAAATCCTTCTAAAATCCAGTTTTGCCATAAAACCAGGTGTCCATTTTGTGGTGACTGTGTTTTCCAGGCAGAACCATCATTCTCTCCACACATCACCTGGATGAAGCAGAGGTGCTGAGTGACCGGATCGCCTTCCTAGAGCATGGAGGGCTCAAATGTTGTGGCTCCCCTTTCTACCTGAAGGAAACCTTTGGGGATGGCTACCACCTGACCCTCACCAAAAAGAAGGTTTGTGTCTGAGCTGGTCCTGGAGCTCCTGGCAGCTCTGTCTCTAAGGGAGTCATCAGGGCTGGTTGAGGGATGTGTTTGGAGGAGCTGAGTGATCTCCATGGTCTTGTGAAAACAGCAATGTCAGTGCTCTGCTTTGGTGAAGAAGAACAGGGTCTCCTGGAAGGTTAAAGGCAAGGGTGCAGCATGAGAACTCTGGAGGAATAAAGCAGATGGAAAGAGCCCATCCATAGTGTCTGGCCTGGATCAAAGTGTTCTGCTTGCAAAGAGTGGGGAATTCTGTTCTTGCTAGCATTTATTACAGTGCTGTTGGTAGCCCCAGCACACAGGTACCATGAGAGACCAGCCCCTCTTCCAGACAGAGAAAATGAAAAAAGACCCATGAGCAAGCCCATTTTTCATGGGAAAAAGAGTGAGTTTGGGCTGGCAGCCACGTTCTGCTCTGTTGTACTACAAACCTCTAGCACTGCAAAGTAGTTGGTTCAGCCCAACCTGCTGAGGTTATGGATGGACCAAGATGGGAGACTGTCACAAATCCCTTTTTCAAGGGCCAGAAACCCACCTTCATCTGCTTTTCATATTTACCCTGACATGCTGGATAGCTGGACTGAGATCACTTACTAGTTATGCTGTGGGACAGGATTTGGGCTACATCCCGCAGGAGAAAACTTGACCTTGCAGCCTTCTCAGTGACCACAGAGTGTTTTCCTCCTTTTTCAGAACATGCTAGAGGAATGTGACACCACAGCAGTGACCTCCTTGATCCAATCCTATCTCCCAGAGGCTTATCTGAAGGAGGATATTGGTGGGGAGCTGGTGTATGTGCTTCCCCCCTTCAAGTCCACAGTGTCAGGGGCCTACCAGGCTCTCCTCAGAGCCCTGGACACCAGCTTGAATGATCTCCACCTGGGATGCTACGGGATTTCCAACACAACTGTGGAAGAGGTATGAGCTCAGGAGCTGCTGGATTTGCTGAATTGTCATGGAGATTCATTTCACAGCACTGTGTGGCTCTGCTCCCTGGGCATGTTAGGAATTCCATGAGGGTTTCAGGCAGGGAGGAAGGGGTTACACTGAGGTACACATCTATAAATCTATATAAATCTGTATATACTAATGCTGTCTCACCTTGCTGACAGCCTTTTGATGTTTTACCCAGAAAATGAGGCACTGGAGTTTGACTGAGGAGAGAGTAACACAGGCACCTTTCTGCCCATGGGGAATCTCTGGTCAAATAAACACATTTAATTGCATCAGAAATAAAAAGGATATTATTACCAGTGATGACCTGTGTCTTGCAGGAGGGAGGGAGGGAGATTGTTACCCTCCTGCTCAGAATTTCTTGCTTTCTTTTAAGATGTTTTCCTAAGGCAGCAAGAATCAGTTGTACATCATGTCCCATGTGCCATGACTGCACACTCCCAGCATGGAGGCAGTGGGATTGTCAGGAGCTACAGGGTGAATATCCCAGGGAAACAGGTTTGAGTTTCCACTGCTGCAACAGAACAGAGATAGGAGGTGACAGGGAGTTGGACAACAATTTTACATGGAAAAAAAAGTTAATTTCTCTCACACAAAGGGAATAGAAAGAGAATTATTGTACATAACTGCTGCACCAACTACAGCTGCAAAGCAGGAGAGTGGATTCTGGTAATTGTTTTGGTAAATGAAGTCATTTGAACAAATTTTCCTTCCTATTTTCTTGCTCCATAGGTGTTCCTCAATCTGACAAAAGAGCTTGTGAAGGACCAGCAAGAAGATGCTGTGCTGCCCCATCAGCTGCCTGGAGCCAGTGGTCACACTGGTGGTGACGAAATGTCTGTGAGCACAGACACCTTCACAGAAAGAGATGGTACTCAATCACTTACAGGGTTTATTCCAGATTTACTGCAGATGCAAACACTGACAGATGGACTGATTTGAGCTCCCTGTCTTCTTTCTTTGTTGAAAACCACATTTCACCCAGCCAGGAATCACAAAACTTATAAATCACTGGAAATACAGCACTCATCAGTCCTTTAGGTCCCCTGCTTTGGAACAGTCTGAATCACAGGATAAATTACTGAAGGGGTTTTGTTTGCATCTGCTTTCCTTTAAATTGATCCAGGTTTTAATCTAATCAAATACAGCATGTGGGTGAAAGAGTGAATGTGTACCTCTGAAACTAATTGCTGTCATAGATGTAGAGGATCATTGTCCCATAAATAGTAGAATTGGAAAGAAACTTCATGGAAATCCTTTAGTGTGTTGGAAAAGCAGCACAGCTCTGAACTGGGTCCTCCTTAATGCTTTTTGCTGTGCCCCAGACATTGCAGTATGAAGGAGCCCAAGGGAGCAGACAGTGGGGTAAATTCAGAAAAGAACCAAGCTGCAGCACTATCCCTGGGGGTCTGAGACCTCCTAAAGGTGCCCCAACCCAAAAATGAGATATCCCTGGCTGCAAGGTTTTCTTGGGTTAGAAACTGTACTTATAACTATACAATTTGTAGTCAGGAAGGTGTCCAAGGGGCAACCCAGAGGTATTTTTGTACTTCTCAAAGCTGACCTGCACTGTAAATGTTACTGTAAACCATCACTCATGTAGAAAAGGGTTTTGTTTCACCTTTAAAAAAGCTGAAAAGGATTTGCTTCATGGTGTATTATACAGGTTAATATTTCATAAAGAAGAATAGCTGGCACAGGATTTGGCTCTGCTTTTAGTATACCACAAAATCTGTCTGTGCAAGAGGCCCAGTGGTTTGTGCTGGTTTTTTTTTATTTCAAGTCTAATTCCGTTATTTATTTTTCTGAGGACCTGCTTTTTAAATTATGAAAAATTTCAGCTTGCAAATCGAAAAGAAAAATGTATTTTGCCTGAAAGTTGAAGTGAATAGGTTGGATGTACATAACCTATTTCATCTGGAAGCCTGTGTTCCTCTTGCAAGGTCTCACACTGAAGGTCACTACACGCACACACTTGAAATTTAACAAAATACTGGTGTTACATGAGCTTATGACTGGAGTCCTGTCCCACACCTGATCCTGTGTTTGCTCCACCTGGGTAGTTTGGATTTGCCATCTGTGAAAGTGTGCAGGAAGCGAAATACCCTCTCAGAGTGCTCTACCCAGCACTTCCTGCCTTGCACAAATGCTGAGCCATGACCCAGTGCCATCCTTTGTGCCCAGACCAGCTCCAGTTCAGGTCCAATCTCCCCATCACTGCCCTGCCTTGCACAAACGCTGAGCCATGACCCAGTGCCATCCTTTATGCCCAGACCAGCTCCAGTTCAGGTCCAATCTCCCCATCACTTCCTCCATTGCACAAATGCTGAGCCATGACCCAGTGCCATCCTTTGTGCCCAGACCAGCTGCTGATCAGGTCCAAGAGCCTGCGGGGTTTGCCACTGTTGCTGAAGAGAACCTCAGCCCTGTTCATCAAGAGGTTCCACCACACCCGGCGGGACGTGCGCGGCTTCATCGCCCAGGTCATCCTCCCCGTGCTCTTTGTGATGGCTGCCATGGGCCTGGGGACACTGAGGACCAAGGAGACCGAGTACCCTGAGCTGCCTCTGTCCCCCTCCCTGTATGGCACGGCTGACCAGGCAGACTTCTTTGGGTGAGTGCTGCTCCTTGGGACCCTGTGATGCCCTGTGAAGGCTGACCTGGAACAGAGTTAAAGAATAAAGCAGGGATTTATTAGGAGGCCTCAATGGATCCACCTTGGGCAGCACAAGAGCCCAGCCAGGGCTGCACCCAAGATGAACCAAAATGGTCACAAAATGGACACCTGGTCACAGGGTCTCTCACTTCTATAAGTTTTGGTCCATTTGCATATTGGAGTTAATTGTCCAATTACAGCTTTAGGTTATGAAGTCCCATCCTTCTTGTATTTCTTCTTCTGTCCACATTGTTTATGCTCTTGGGCCTGAAATTTGGATCATTTGTCCTTGGTCCCCTGGAGAAGGAATTGTTTGTCTCACTACTCTGTGAAGAGAGCTTACTATCTCTTAATGTGAAGCTCAGAACTACACACTAAAGCAGTACAGAATCTAAAAAATATAAAAGCTAAAAGCTGAGGCATCACCCTACTCCCCTTGGTTCAGGAGGGAAATGAGGGACCCACCTCAGTTGCATCCAACATTGCAATTCTGGGATCAAATTCCATCCATCTTGTGAGCATTTCCCTCCTCTCTGTAAGCACAGGATGTTCTTTCCTGCTCAGGCCTTGCTGGTCCAAGGCAATTGGAAGAGCATGTGCTTTTCCAGGGTCATTAGGATGCCACCACTGAATTATTTCATTCTCCTTAAAAATCCTCTTACCAAAACAAGTATAATTGGTATAATTTGGTTTTCATGCTGTGAACCTCTTTCCTTTTCCAGTAATTCTCAGCTCTAAGTCAGAAATACAAAATTTAACTCTAAAGCCATCTGCTCTAGGTGTTCTTCCCAGGATTCCTCACACCTTTCCACTTCAGTCCTGCTAGATGGGGGAATGAGCCAGAGTTGCATGTCTGAGTCCTCTGTTCCTAATGTTCCCTGCTTCTCCTTTTGGATCATTGCTGGAGAGCTGGGGCAGAACCAAGGACAATCTTCTGGAATGGCCCAAACCAAGTGAATGTCACGGATGAGAGACCTGATTGAGCCAGGGCTGCAAGCAGTGCCTGGAAATTGCAGTAGATTTTTTTTTTTTCCCCATAAAGAGAAATTTGATTGTCCAAAAGTATCTTGCTTGGATCTAGAGGCAGCAAATCCCTGGAGTGGCTGAGATGATGAGGGCTCCTTTTAAATCTGTGTGACTGTCCTCACGTACAGCGTGTCCTTCAGAGCTGCTTCCACAAATACTCAATTATTCAACATCCTAAATCCTGTTTCAATCAAACACAGTTTTCCTCTGCACAGTGGAAGTGGAAATTCTTTGAACATTCTCCTGTTTTCTGTTTTTCTTTGTTAATTCTTAGGAATTTTAATGAAACCACAGCTGCTCTAGTTTCTTCCATGCTGGCTTTCCCTGGGACGGATAACACGTGCATGAACGAAAGCAATTCGTAAGTAGATCTTGGGGGTTTTTTTCCACTTAAACTCCAAACCTGCAAGAGAATTGGCATGACACTATTAGCCATTAGACCTTAATAACCATCTTTGATCATGGGCAGAATTCTCATGCATTGGACTCCTGCATTATGAGGAGTGATAAGGAAGCAGCTTTGGTGGTGGCAGGATGCCAGGAGGAAAATGAGCAATTCTCCTCTCTGGGAAGTGGTCCTTGCCGCCCCAATAACTCCAATTATAACCTGAGCCCACACAGCAAGTCCTCAGCACTGTGTTTGCTACCTCTATCTAGAAGCTGTGCCATGAGGGCTGGTTTGTTTTGGGCTTTGCAGATAAATTCTCAGGATGGTAAAGTCCTGGGCAGACTTGAATGCTCATGAAGGCAAATATTTACTCTGAGTGTTTGCAGTGACTGCCCAGGCAATACAGCCCATCACAGGAGTGCCCAGGGATTGCCACAACAATAGCCCTTATTTCTGGGCAGGTTTCAGCTGCTTTTGGCCTCTGGGTGCCAATTCCTTGCACTGTCTGCTGTAGGAATGAAGTGGTGCCTGGATTCCATCTGATAGCTGAGCGAATCCAGGCACAGGGAGCAGCAGCAGGGAGGGCTCTCTGCCAAGGGGCACGAGAGGCAGCAGCAGGCTGGGGATTCCCTGAACCACCCAGAGCTGACAAGAAGCTCTCTTTTCTGCTGGAACTGCCCAGCTGCCAGCCTTGCTGTCATTAAACATGACAGCAATTAGCTTCCTTTGCACACCTGAGCCCAGAGAGCCTCAGAGGAAAACGTGTTCCTTTTCAGGCAGTGTTTAACAGAGGACATGCTTGGCCAGTGGATTACCAGTGGAAACCAGAGAACTAAATATTCTGCCTGCAACTGCACAGATGGCATCCAGGTAACTTGGATAAACCCAAAAGTGAGGGGGCTTGGGGGATAATTGGGGGCCTTGTTTGTTGGGAGTGGTTTTATGGGCTGGCATGATGCTGAGAGGGACTCAGCCTTCCAAGTCCTCCTGTCTGTCTTTGGCCTTGTTGAATTTGCACACTGGATGACCACTGTCTGCACCAGCTTGGGGACAGGAAAGGAGACAGCATCCTCAGAATATTCACACCCTAACATCCCTGCCTTGCTCCTCATGGTGGGAAAAGGTTTAGTGGTGTTTTTGAGTGTTGTATGATTGTCCTTTTTGACAGAGGTGAGCATGTGTTCAAGAGGAAGATTTCATCTTATACAAGCACTGTCACTGGATAAAATCACAGCTACTTTTCTGCTTGCTCTTCAGAATTTAACTTTATGCAAAGTCTAGATCTGCTCCTTGTTCTAAATATTAATGATTAATAAGAATAATTTGCATTACAGTGGTACCTACAGAGCCAGATATGGGCACTGCTGGGATTTGCCTGCACTTGGGGAAAAGTCAGATTGTGCCCCAAGGGTGTTACAGTTTTAGAGTTCAGTTTGGGGCTGAGCTCTCCTCCCTTCAGTGCTGCTCACCTGTCCTCAGCTTTTTGCCATAGCAGATAAACTCATGGCACAATGTGATGCCTTTTAACATAAAGGATGTACTTAGCTGAACATTTCTAGTCATTCTTTCAAATGCAGCTCTTTTGTGCAGTTTTCTGGACATACACCTAATTTCACATCATTAAAAGTATTGGCATAATTTCTCCAGCAAGTTGGGATAATGTTCAAAGCTGATTCTCACCTCTAGCAGGCACAGGCAGGTGTTCCTCAGCATGGAGGAAGCTATTTTGTGTATTCAGATGAACAGATGCACAATGGGGGAGTCCAGGGCTTTTGTTCTAGATGAGCTGAAGGAAGAAGCCAACATGCTGTCTGGGAGGACACTTCAACCTCATGAAACACTGATGTGACTTTGGGCCTCAGCATGTTAAATTATATATTCAGGACTAATTCAAGGTTTCTCTGAAGCCCAGGAAAACATTTCCAGTGACTGACAGTAAAGCAGAAATGCAGAGTGTGGCTGCTGAGAAATGGAAGTTGAGAGTTTGAGGCCACAGAGTTTTCTGCTCTCTGAGTTGTTTTGCCCTCTGCAGTTGTCTGTGCAGTCACTCTGCTAAATTCAGCCTTAATTCAACCAAAATCTTCCTCCATAGCATGAAGCACATCTCCCAGTGATGCCAGGAGAACTGAAGGGTAGATTTAAGCAGAGGTTGTTTTTAAGCACGTCCCTGAATGTGTTGGGGACAGTGTGCAGGGGTGTGTGCTGTGTGTCCCTGCACCCTGGCTTGGGAAGGAGCAGCCTCTGCAGGAATGCTGCCATGGCAGGCTCTCAGTCTTGTCCTAATGTGCTGGTTTTTAGTTAAAACACAAAGTTTTGCTTTGTCTCCCCTCAGACATGTCCACAGACAAACTACACTCCCCCTCACAGAAGGACCTTCTCCACACGGACCCTTTACAACGTGACAGGGCACAATGTGGAGAGCTACATCCTGGCAACCACCAAAGACTTCCTGCAGAAAAGGTGGGGCACAAACCCCTCCCTCTGTGCTGGATGGCACTGGGAGCAAGGCAGGACATCCTGGGGTGGTTCTTTCCTCGGGGTCACCATTTGTGACAGTGTTTGCAGGGATCCCAGGATGAGGGAAGAGATGAGAATCTTGACTCCATGTTCAGAAGGCTGATTTATTATTTTATGATCTATATTACATTAAAACTATACTAAAAGAACAGAAGAAAAGATTTCAGCAGAAGGCTGGCTGGGAATAGAAAAGGAATGAATAACAAAGGTTTGTGTCTGGCCAGCTGGGCTGGGATTGGCCATTGATCAGAAACAACCACAGAGACCAATCCCAGACCCACCTGTGCATCCCACAGCAGCAGGTAAGAATTGTTTGCAGTTTGTTCCTGAGGCCTCTCAGCTCCTCAGGAGGGAAAAATCCTAAGGAAAGGATTTTTCACAGAACACGTCAGTGACAACGTCCCCTCTGCCTCAAGAGGTGGCAGGGCAGTGGGGTTTGGAGTCTGCTGAAAGGAGCTGAAGTGTCCTGCAATCATGGATAAAAGATAAAGGCTCGTGCAAGTGCTCTGCTTGATGGAGCAGATCATAGCCTGGGGATAATAACGTGTCAGTCAGCTGGCATCTTGGGGCTGCATCTGCAGACAAGCCTTTGTCTGACTCAAATCTTTAAAAAGAGGAAATCTGATACAGCCTGTCATGAAATAAACTCTGGGGAGAGATTTTCCTCCAGATTTGACTCTCTGAAGAGTCTCAGTGAGTGCTTTACTTCGAGGAGTGCATCCATTGCAGTGAGAGCAGAGTCTGAGCATTTCCTTGTGCTGTGGGGTGGGTGTGAGCTCTCTGCCAGGCAGCTGGCACAGCAGGGATGGGGCAGAGGTCACCTGCCACTGAGGCTGGCAGGAAATGTGTCCCTCTGCCACTGACAAACTGAGCTGCTCATCTCCTGGGTCAGAAGCAGCATCTCATCCCAGAGTGGCAGGTACACAGCTCCAGGATCTGCCTCCAAGGGAGGCTTTCAGCAGCTTTGTGACAAGGCTACAGAGCTTCTGGGGTTTTTTCCCCCAAAAAAGGCTCCCAGGGGAGAGGTGGCTTGGCCCCACCTGGGATAAGCTCTCTGAAGTCAGGCTGGAATTGCCTGGGGGGGCAGTGACATGTTGGCATGGCTCATCCAAGGCAATCAGGGCTTTGGGATGAGGGCAGCAATGCATTTCCCTCTGGTTTTCACTCAGGTATGGTGGCTGGAGCTTTGGGCTGCCTTTGACACCAGATCTGCAGTTTGACATCAGGCCAGTGCCCCCCAACAGAACACTGACTAAGGTAACCAACCTCCACCTGCTCACCCTGGCATGGGAAGGGTGGGACTCAGGAGAAGCAATGTCAAGTTCATGGAAATTCCAAAAAAACCCAAACAAAACCCTCTGAAATCTGCAGCTTGGCATGACAAAGATGACTTGCAGTTCATTTTCTTTTCTCTCCCCTTTTCTCTCTTTTCTCTCACTTCTCTTGCTAGCAGGAGGTAATTTTTCTGCTGTCATAATTTTATTATACAGGGGTGAAAAGATCAATTAGTAACACTTTTATCTCGTGAGGGGATGTATGTACCATAACAAGGGCTGGTGCATTCTGATATGCCCATTTCTCTGGTTCAGCTCAGGGAAAATGTTGTAAAGCACCAGGGCTAAAATGTGAGGTGGTTTGCAGAAGTGAAGCAGGACAAACCAACATATTGTCAGTAATAATTTCTCAATTGTGTGCAGGTGTGGTACAATCCTGAGGGTTATCACAGCCTCCCAGCCTATCTCAACAGCTTGAACAACTTCATTCTTCGAGCCAACTTGCCAAAAAATGAGACTTCTAGATATGGTAAGTGTCCCTTTACAAGAGCAGGTAACTTCTCCCCTTTGGAGGGATATCCTGCAAATCAATGACAACACTTACCTTGACTTCAATGAGGCCTTTTCTTTACTCACTGTTCTGCAATTCCTTTCCAAACAGAATTCAAGAGCATGAATAACTCACAGAGTTCATTTGTCATAGTCAGAGGCTCAGGGGAGCTGGGCAGGGAGCCCCAGGTCCTATGTGAAACACTTCATCTGAGACATGCCAGCAGTTCCTGATGGATTTATTGCCTCTCATGTGGCACTGCAAGGGCTTTCTCTTGAGAGGTGCCCATCAGAGAAAAGCTCCTCTAGGTCATCTCCAGGGGTGGGTTAGATTGGGAAATTTTAGGATGTCACCCATCTGCTGAGAGCAGCCAAGGGTGTGTGGAGATTGAAGGAGGAACAGAATTTCCAGCTGTGTTTTGACTCTGACACCTGACAGACACAGATCCTGGAGTGCTGATGGCCCATTTGGGGTCCTCATAGCTTCTCCTCCATAACACACTGCAGCAACCCAAACTCCTGCTGGTTAACCAGGGCACCTTGCCTTTCCCTTTGCAGCTGAGCACCTTTCACAGTGCAGTGTGGGCACAAACCTGTCTGCAGGTGTGTCTGCCTCCAGAGAGGGCCAGGCTGCAGAGACAAGAAGAGATTGATCTTGCACAGAGATGTCTGTGCTCTGCTCTGCCAAGAGCAGCAATTGTGTGCAGAAACACCCTCCTGACTGATCTTGGAGCTGCAGTGCCCTTCCAGCCATGTCTAGCCCTGCTCACCTCAGAGGGCTGCTGTCCCTGGTGACACAGGGACAGGTGGCAGTGTCTCTTGGCTCACAGGACATGTCTGAATTGTGCTATGATGGAGCCAGGCATGTGGCCTGAAGCTCTGTGTGTGACACCCTGAATTCCAGCAGCAGCTGATCCCAAGTGGCCCCCAGTTCTTCCCAGCTCACTCCACTGCACTGAGACTCCCCTCCCAGCCAGCTCAGCTCACAGGGAGTGACACCAGAGCCTTGTCCTGGCCACCCCCTCAGTCAGGGCCTGGCTGTCCTCTCTGGGGTTTGCAGTGTGCCCTCAGCTCACACATCACAGAGCTGCCCAGAGAGGAGACCCCAGCCAGGCACTTCCACATCCCAGAGCAGCTGAATTATTAAGCAGTGAAGCTCCTTGCTCTGTCTCTCTATTCCCAACACATGCTGTGTTGGGAAAGAGCAAACAGCAAAGGCAGGAAGCTCTTGTGAACAGCCAGAAAGTTTTCCCAGGGAAAGTTTTCTACCAGCAAAATAGCAATTTTCAGGGGGAAAGAGTTCTGTTCTATCTGCCCCACTGCTTCTGTGGTTTTGGAAAGAAATGCTTAGCAATAAATGACCAGAAAGACAATTCTGTGCTTCCCACTAATCATCCAAGCCAGAGAAGGGGAGAGATAAAGTGAGTGGATGAGGCTGGTTCCCCTGAGGTGGAGTAAATCCAGTCTGAAATACAAGAGAAGGCACATTCCTTGGGGTATGCTCCTGGCAGCTCAATGGAGTTGTTGTTGTGACAAATAAATGATGGTTTAAGAGCCATTGAAATGGCCAGATCAAAGTGTGTTGTCACTTCAGCACTCAGAAAGAGGTGCCAGTCCTGCTCTAGAGGTTTGACTTAGACTGGGTGTATTTAAAAAAAAATACATAAAAAGCTTTTTACCCTGTCACTAAGCAAGTCATAATAGCTTTTGACTTCTGTATATTGTGCTTTCTCTTCTCTCAATCCCAGCTAACAAAAAAGGAGGAAGCATTGAAATGGAAATTTTGACTTCTAGCCTAAGCTCCAGTAAAGGAAAATGGCTTCATAGTGAAGTATTAACAGATTAGACAGACAGTATCTTTCTTTCTCTCTCTCCCTTTTGGAGAAGGCAAACATTTCCTGGCTGTTTGTATGGCTTTATCAGCAGTCCAGGATTTTAATCCCATTTCTCTCACTGATGACAAGACTGAGGTTTGGTTGGGTTTGGTTTTTTTTCCCTCCAAAATTAATTTCTGGTTAAATCCTCCCTTTCAGATTCATTTGCTCAGCATGGCATTTGATCAGCTAAACCCTCAGGCTCCTCCCTTCTGGTCCCCCTGTCAGAGTGCCCATTCTTAGGGAAAATTACCCAGGATAATTCTTCATCACATCATTCCTAAGGTCTGCCACCTGGCTGTGAGGAGTTTAAATTCCACAAGTGGCATGGTGTAGAAAATCTCTGGATTTAAGAACAGCTGGAGGTCCCCCAACACTCCCTGAGGCATCTTTTAAGATGTCAAAATACAAATTGAGAGCCACATTTTTAGGCACATAAACATGGGAGCCCTTTCTCAGGAGTCTTAGAGACTGGGCTGGGCCAAGGCAGTGGAGGTTGGGGCTGCCCCACCAGTGCCCTCTGTGCTCCTTTTGCTTTTGTGGGCACCAATTGCCTCCAGACATGAGAAGCACTGTGGTGAACAATACCACTGTCTTTTGGGCTGGGTGTTCTCCTTGGAGAAGAAGTGCTTAAACCTCATCTGAAGATACCTGCACATAAGTAGAGAATTTCTCCGTTGCAGTTTGGGCCTGATAAAAACCCATTTTTAATAGATTGGTGTTTTTTTTTTTTTTTGAAAACATCACAGGGACTTATCAGTGTGATAATTAAATTTTTGCTAGTAACTGATATCAAAATACTCTTTATTTTATTTTTTTCTAGTTTTTTAAGACAGAACAGTTCAGAATTAACTCACTGCCACACTGGGGGCAAAAGTAGCTTACCTGGGTTTCTGCTCTCACCTCCACAGATCCCATATGGAGAAAGAAAAACACCTATCACAGGCAGGTAGCAGTTGTGGAGGAGGGCAGAAGGGAAAGAATTGTTCCTGGTGATAAAGGAACAAATGGAACAAGGTGGGCTCAGCAGACAGCAGCTCTGAAACAGAACACATCCATCAGTCTGGAGGGTGTCAGTGCTGAGGGATCTGAGCTGCCCAGCACAGCCCCACAGTGCCTGATCTGAGTGTGGGATGGGAATGGGGCTGGCAGCCACACAGGTGGAGGAACAGGGCCCAGGGTTTGCATTTCAGATCTGTCTGCAGCCAAGTGAAATCCTAGGAAAAAGGAGGATGCACAAAATCCTGCCCGAGATCACACAGAGATGACAGAGCACAAACACACTTTTGATCTGCTTTTCTTCTTTTTTCTCTATTTTCTATACTGTTGTCAATATCAGGAGCTGGTGAAGGAAGCTTTAATCTGGACATATTTTCAATTTCTTTTTTTCTTTTTTTTCCTCCCATAGGTATTTTCCTATCAGCTCACCCATATCCTGGAGGACAGAGCCAAGAACAAGTAATGTAAGAAGATTCATTTGGCTGATGCCTGAATTTTTTTAGCTTTAAAAGGAGCAAACCAGCTTATTGCAAACCATAAACCAGCCTAAATTCCTGGATATCTTTCTCTAAGTGATGAAACTGTTCTCACTCATCTTCATTCCCCCTATTCATGAATATTGTCCTACTTGCCACCAGAACTGGGGATTCCTGGGGGGGATTTTTGGCAGGATCTCATGGAGATCTGGAGGTCACAGTTACAGCCTCACACATTTGTGTGCTTGGGCATATAAATAAATAAATAAATAAGGATTATGATGATGATAATAGTAATTATGATGATGATATTATTTTTCTTTTGGCCCTTCCATTCCATGCTGAGGTCCAGCACTCCAGCTCAGTCCTGTGAGTCCCCTTTGCTGGAAATCATTGCCATCAGCAAAGGGACCAAAGAAAGGAAGAAATTCTCCTCTGTAAGGGGGGTGAGGCCATCCCTGGGAGTGTCCCAGGCCAGGTTGGACAGGGCTTGGAGCAGCCTGGGATAGTGGAAGGTGTCCCTGCCCATGGCAGAGGACTGGGATGGGCTTTGAGGTCCCTTCCAGCCCCAAATCATCCCTGGATTATAAAAGATCTGTACCAGACTCAGGACCTTATTTCTCCTGAGCTCTGACCAAGCCTCACAGTGAGGCAAATCTGCCACTTTCACTCACCAAATGCATCTTTCTCCCCTTTTTTCCAGGCTCAACAGCTTACTGGACATCATAGTGTCCATGTCTGTTTTGGTGGGCTACTCCATCACCACTGCAAGCTTTGTGCTCTACATGGTCAAGGAGCACCAAACCAAAGCCAAGCAGCTGCAGCACATTTCAGGCATTGGGATGACAACCTACTGGGTGACCAACTTGGTTTATGATCTGGTAAATAATTCACATTCCTAAATGCACCAGGGGGAGCATTACACACCATGGGGGAAAAAAAGTTCTTTATTTAAAGTTCTTCCTATTGCTACCAAGAGTGTTGTGTAGTAATTGTTCTCCAAGGCACTGGGGAAGATTAGATGTGAACTGCAGCACTGGATTCTGCCAAGCAAAGGCATTCCTGCTCTCTGGAGTGTGTGTAAAACACCCAGCAGATTTATATGGCAGCAGCAGGGAGCAGGCTGCAGCTTGATTTCCATCCCAGCACCCAGCTACTGCTCTGACAGCTTGCAGGGCTGGATCTGCTGTCAGCCAGGCTCCCCAGATCTGGGGTGAGGCTTTGGGGCTCGGGGCTACAGCCCCTCTGGGATCCCACAGCAGCAGGATCCCTCAGCTGACACAACCCTGCTGGGCAAAACCCCACCTCTGGCTGGAATGCTGTCTGTAAGAGTCTGTGTTACAAAGTTTTTAAGCCAAGAAAAGCTACAAATGCAGCCTTGCAGGACCTGAGCAGTTCTTTTTCACACAGTGCTGCTTGGATGTGCCTTGCTGAGCTCCCAGCACTGCATTCCCTGGCATAGGTGTGCCCCTGTTCCTCCTGAAGTTGTTTCCTCCTGGGGCAGAGGGTTCATGGCACTGTTGGAAAGCATTGCTGGGCCAAGGGGAACAATGTTTGGAGTGTCTGTAGGCTGGAGTGCTTTGTGTGTTCTGCATTCCCCCTGGTGCAGGCTGTCAGACCCTCACACAGGGAATGGGCAGTGCAGCCAAGCTCAGCTCCTGAGCCTGGGCACTGCCAGCTGGGCTGCAGTGGTGACCAGCTCCCCCCATCCCACACAGATCTGCAAGAGCCTGAAATCCCAGTGATTCCATTGCTTCCCAAAACCAGGAGATCCTCAAGGGCTTTTGGGTGACTGACCCTCTTTGGTGTAGGGAGAAGCAAGGGCTGGAATCCCATGGGGAATGTGAGCAGAAGTTCCTGCCTGGTGGAGCTGATGGGTGCAGGGAGCAGCACAAGGATGCCCTGCCCTGCAGGAGGGATGGAAGGGATCCCAAAGCAGAGGCTCAAGGATGCCCTGCCCTGCAGGAGGGATGGAGGGGATCCCAAAGCAGAGGCTCAAGGATGCCCTGCCCTGCAGGAGGGATGGAGGGGATCCCAAAGCAGCAGCACAAGGATGCCCTGCCCTGCAGGAGGAGTGGAAGGGGTCCCAAAGCAGAGGCTCAAGGATGCCCTGCCCTGCAGGAGGGATGGAGGGGATCCCAAAGCAGCAGCACAAGGATGCCCTGCCCTGCAGGAGGGATGGAGGGGATCCCAAAGCAGCAGCTCAAGGATGCCCTGCCCTGCAGGAGGGATGGAGGGGATCCCAAAGCAGCAGCACAAGGATGCCCTGCCCTGCAGGAGGAGTGGAAGGGGTTCCAAAGCAGCAGCTCAAGGATGCCCTGCCCTGCAGGAGGAGTGGAAGGGGTCCCAAAGCAGCAGCTCAAGGATGCCCTGCCCTGCAGGAGTAGAAGGGGTCCCAAAGCAGCAGCACAAGGATGCCCTGCCCTCCAGGAGGGATGGAGGGGATCCCAGGGCAGCGTGGCCCCAGCCTGGCTGGGCAGTGCCCAGCAGGGAGGGTGGAGCCGCTCTGTGCCTGCCTGCCCGCTCCGGGCCCTCCCTCCAGCCCTGCATATTTGTAAATCAGCCTGTGGCAAAATCCCCGGAGTCCTTGCACAGCCGGTATTCAGCGGGCTGAAACTAATCCAGCGCTCTCGGCAACTTGATATTTCTCAGTGAATCCCTGCCAGTAAATTCTGCTAAATCCCAGAGCAGGGGAGGAGAGGGAGCTCTCCAGGCAGACATTTGGTAGATCTCTGGCTTGCCTCGACACTATAAAGACTGGATTTACAGGGCACAGTGAAGTGGTCTGACTGCAAGGCTAACAGAAAACCCAGAGGGGTATTTTTCATTCACAACCTTTTTTTAAAAGTTCTTTCTGCCCACTCTCCTCAGTGCTGAGATTTTGCCTATTCAAAGAGGTTTTGTGGGTTTTCATCTGCAATTCATCTGGGGGGAATTGAGAGCCCACCTGTGTTTGGCTCCCCAAGAAAAACCAAACCAAGCTGCATTTGTTGGACGAGATTCAGTCCTGGCATTGTTTCTTCTGTATGGTTGTAGAACTGTTGTCCTAGTAACACCTTTTTAATATCATTTTGCAGGTACTTTTTATGGTCCCTATTGGACTCTCAGTAGGAGTTATTTCAGCCTTCCAGATCCCAGCTTTCTGCAACAACAGTAACTTAGTGGCAGTATTTCTCCTGCTGTTACTCTTTGGGTAAGTGTGGAGCTTAGTTATTTAAATATCACTGCACAGGGTAAGGAAGTGGATCTGAGATCCAGGGGGGAATATGTGGGCTTTTCTCTTCAACATGCCCTTCACAAAGAGTGACTGAGTTGCTCCTTGCAGGAGCAGGGGGAGGTGAAGCATTGTTGTCATGCCTGCTTTATTCAAAGCAATCCCTGTGTGAGGATATAGAAATATCAAGGAACAGCCCAAGCTATAAAAAAATGCTTGCTGACCTCTTGCAAAGTCCAAGAGCATTTTAATATCAGAGAGCAAAAGAAACAGCAATAACACAACTCTGGAAAACTTAGACAAACCCTGCCTGGCTTTGAATCCTTCAGGCCCAGGATCTCTGTTTTCAGGGGGGTTCCATGTTCAAAGTATGTCTCATAAACCTTTTCTCCAAATTCAATTCTTTCTAACACAAAGGCATTTTTCCTTTCTTTAAGCTCTGTCATGTGGAAATGTAATTACATACCAGAACAGAACTGTTGTGTTCCAACTCTGGGAGTGTTCAAAGCCAGGTTGGACAGGGCTTGGAGCAACCTGATCTAGTGGCAGGTGTCCCTGCTCATGGCAGGGGGTGGAACTGGATGGGCTTTAAGCTCTCTTCAAACTCAAACCAGCCAATGATTGTGTTGTCTGATGTCTTCAGTGGTTTGTTTTCAAAGTAGCCTTTGAGTTACCATGGTTTTCTCTGCACTGTTGGTATTTATAGATATGCATCATTTTCCTGGATGTACCTGCTGGCTGGGCTTTTCAAGGAAACAGGGATGGCCTTCATTGTTTATGTCTGTGTCAACCTGTTCTTTGGCATCAACACCATTATCACTCACTCTGTTGTGTTCCTGCTCTCCCAGGAGAAAGCCACAGACCAGGTAGGAGCCCCACAGGTACTGACCCTGTGGTGACCCAGCAGGAGGCTTCTTGTGGGCTTGGTGGCTTTAATCAGGTCTGTAGCAGCTGGACACAGTCACAGGGTTTCATGGGGTTCCCTACAGACAGGACAGGAGTCAGATATGGATCTTGCTTGTCTGTAAATCTGCACCCCCAGCAAAGAAGGAAATGATGGTGACAGAGGGGAGAACATAAAAAGAGAGGGAGAAAACTGAGGACAGTTTATAACCACCCTGGTGATGGAAGATGGAGGGCAGAAGGTGGTGGAGATGCTTGATAAGAAGTTGTTGATGGACTTCAAACCATTGCTGAGTTCTTGTGGGGGGTGACAGCTGAATGTCACTGCCCTGAGTCTGACATGGGCTGCAGTTAACCCAGCACCAGCTGTCTGTCATTTCAATCTGTAGTGCAGTCATCTTCTCCCTGCAAGGATGAAAAACAACCCAGAGACAGTGATGATTCCCTAAAGTAAAGCCCTCTCTTAAACTGAGATCTGCCTGGGAATGGCTGGGATAAAATGCACACCTTACACTTCGATTTCTTTCTTTGTGGAGGGCAATTACAATAGCTGGGTTGGATTTTTCTCTCTGTCTGGACAGAGTTTGTTCAGCAACCCCTTGGATTTTAGGGATATGCAATTATGATCACCTTTCATCCCTCTGTGTCCCAGTGGCAGAGAGTCAGTTCCCTTCCATGCTAATTTAGTGCCTCTCCAGTTTGCTTTGTGCACTAATCCTTTCTTCTGCTAGAAATGTACCAGAGATCTTTGCTGTGAGACTGCACTGGGCTGTTCTGCTGTGAATTAGCTGGAAAAGCCCTTCTATGTCTAGAAAAGCCAAATCTTTTGTTTTATGGAGATGTTTGTCCAAGGAAAACAGACAGGGCAGTGCTCCAGGGGAGCAGATTAGGGGGGCACAGTGGCAGGACTCAGCTCTGGCTCCTGGGTGGGTTCAGAGTGCTGGAGCAGCAGCAGGGACCATGCTGGGAGCTGCCTGCTGTTTACTATGGGTGATCACAACCTCAGAGCTGCCTGTTGACTTTTATGACCTTGTGCCTGTGAAACGAGCTGTCTGCAGAGCTCTTTGCTCTCAATTTATCTCTGCTGAGACACAGGCAAATCCCAATGTAATTGTTACACTTCAATCCCACAGTAAAACCTATGAATTTATTCCATGTATAAAAGCAGTGACTGACTGCTGCTCTTTGTTGGTTTTTTTTTCTTCCAGGGCTTGCGTGATCTTGCTGAAAATTTAAGGCATGTGTTCCTCCTGTTCCCACAATTTTGCTTTGGCTATGGCTTGATTGAACTGTCTCAGGATCAGGCACTGCTGGGCTTCTTAAGAGCCTATGGAGTGGACTACCCTGACAAAACCTTTGAGCTGGACAAGACCACATCCAAGCTGCTGGCCATGTTCATCCAGGGCACCGTGTTCTTTGCCATTCGACTCACAGTTCACGACAGGATGGTCCAGAGAGTCTGGAACAAGGTCCTGGAGTAAGTAACACCTGGAGCCCAAGTCCTAAGTAACACCTGGAGCCCGAGTCCTAAGTAACATCTGGAGCCTAAGTCCTAAGTAACATCTGGAACCTCCCTGGGAGCAGCCCCAGCCACAGCTCCATGGTCACATTCCAGGCTTCCACACCATCACTGGCAATTATCCAGCCCATAAATTTCCAGGACAATTTGTGAATGTGGAGTGAGTTTTCTCTCTGTTAATATTAGAATATTAACTACCAGAGGTGGAGTTTACAGAGTGCCCTGGTAGTTGGTGCTGGCTGGCACTGCAGCCCTGGGTTTGGTGGGTGGATGCTCAGCTGTTGGTGAGGGCAGTCACTCCACTGACAGCCTCCTTTGTTTGGCTCTCCCCATCTCCTCTGCCCTGGGTGCTCACAGAGAGGAGTGAGAACATCCCTGTCACCTGCATTAGGAGCTGTCCACAAGGCAGGACCTGCTCCAGCCCAGATTATCTGCTGAAAAAGAGGGGGAAAAAAACAGGCAGGAAGAGAACACTGGGTGGAGCAAATAGCGGGAGAGAACAGAAACTCCGAGTGTTGTGTGCATGCCCTGGGATCTCACAGGGAGGCTCCCCAGGATCTATCCCGGCTGCTGCTGGAGGCTGAGTCCCTCTCTGCCCTCCCCCAGGTTCCTGTTTGACAGAGTCCATGGCAAAGCCTCCCTTCTGCCCCCTGCGGCCGTGGAGGATGGGGATGTCCAGGCAGAGAGGAGCCGGGTGGAGTCTGGCAAAGCTGACTTCGACGTGGTGCAGCTCCAGAACCTCACCAAGATCTACCACCTCCCTCACAAACGCATCACAGCAGTGAAGAACATCAGCCTTGGCATCCCTGCTGGGGAGGTGAGTGAGGGGAGAAGGCTGCAGGCACCGTCCCCTGTCAATGGTTTGTTCTGCTCTGGCCTCTTCCTTTCTTTGCCTCATTTATTGATTCTTGGGGTTGCAGCAGTGACAAAAGGTTCCTGGTAGATTTGGGACATCAAGTGACAGTTTGAAGGCCCTAGAAGGATGGGAATTGATGGAGCTCTATATTCAGAGCAAAATGGCTGCATGCTCTGTTTGTTCAGTGCAGTCTTGGGGGGGTCACTGGGGATCACCAGGTGGTGAATGAGAACAGCAGAACGTGTCCAGCTGAAATTATTCACCTGAACTGCATGGGACATGGTGAGTCAGGCTTATCTGCTTGTGTTATCCCATCAGGGGAAGACAAATCACTCCAGCTGAACACACATTTTCATGAATCAGGACCTAAAATTAGCTCCAAAGAAAAAAAACATTCTTTGGTCATGTCACTGCAGCTGCCTCCCTGAGAAGTGAAAAGACAGGAGTACAGAGAGCACCCCTGAGATCCAGAGGAAACTGGAGACCAGATTCTACCTCAGGCTGTGCACCTGACTTGTGGGGAAGCTTGGAATTAATCCTTGGCACCTGGTTTATTTTAATGGCCTGGGTCCCACTGAGATGAAAGGACAGTATCCTCACATGGACACTGTGCTGGTCTTTATGGCTGAGGAGTTTTTATAAGCCAGGACTGGCACTGAGGTCTCTGACTTCTAGAAAAATTCACTCTGATGCTGGTGGGATTCAGGGCACCATTCCCCACCTGTAAGCAGGAGCTGTGCCTAGATCCTGTTCCTGTATGGACCAAGGTGGGGAAGAGCCCTGGATTGCTGTGCATCCTCAGCACAGGAGGACTTTCACATCAGCTGGTCTGTACTAATGATGGCAAAGTAACAGTAATTATCAGCACAATGGAGATGCCTGATGCAACACACAACTGCCTATCTCCAACCTTAGCTATAAAATGTGGATTTTACCATGACATGCAGGAAGACAATTTTTCATCTTATTAAGGTAGTGCTTTGGTGATACTATGTGACAAAAACCTTGTGTTGATGAAGGTTTTAACCAGTGCCAGCCCAAACCTCACTCACCCCATCCCCAGGAGCAGCTCTGTCCCTGTCAAGGGGAGGCTTGGCACAGATGAGCTGATGGGGATTTGGCCTGAGCTCCTGCAGAAGTGCACCCCACAGTAAAAGGACTGACTCTACTGGAGACACATCCTTGGTTCTTCACCATATTAAACAAATGGTGCTGATATAGGCTGGAGTGTATGGCACCATAAACTCCACTGTAACACTGCCATGCTCTGAGTTCCTCTGGCAATTCATCTTGCTCAAGGGACTGGAGAAAGAAGGGGCAAGGTGCACTGAGCAGCCATCTCAGAGCAATATTTCTGCATTACAAATACAGCAGGTTTACATTTTGACTTTTCTTTCCCAGTGCTTTGGCTTGCTTGGTGTGAATGGAGCTGGAAAGACAACAATCTTTAAGATGCTGACAGGGGATATTGGAGCATCCAGTGGAAGGCTGCGGGTCCAGGATCATTCTGGGTATGGAGGATTTGATTTCTGGGGAAGCAAATCAACCTGAGAGCAGTTTTTAAGGCTGGGTGGCAAAGGAAAAGAAATGTAAAAGTCTGAAATAAAACACTCAAACCAAAGCAAAAGTAAATAAGCCAGGGAATTCATCCCTTGAAGATGACATGGTTGCTTCTTAGAGGATTGCATTGTGCTGCTCAGAGGTGTTTGTTCCACTTCAGCCCATTGCACATGGGATCAGGCTCAGATCCTGAGCAGTGTGATCCCACTTCTAAGCCAGACCTGGAGCCCAGCAGGGCTCACCTCAAAGCTTTCTTCACCAGGTGTAGGCTTGGTGGCAGCTGTGCCACCAGAGGTGCTGGCAGTAACTGGAGAGCTACATACTGGACATGCAGCCTCTGCAGAACTGGGGGCCTGAAAGCTGGAGCTCTGCAGATCCATCTTGCATTTTCCTTCAAGGGCTGGGAAGGTTGGTAGGGAGTAGGAGAAAGAGATTTTCTCCCTCCTGTTTGATTCCAGAGCAATTCAGTGAGGTTATAGTGATGTGCCAACCTCCTTTCACAGGTCCTTGAATGACATCAGTGAGGCCCACTGGCAATTCAGTGAGGTTATAGTGATGTGCAACCTCCTTACACAGGTCCTTGAATGACATCAGTGAGGCCCACTGGTCACTCTTTGGCTACTGTCCTCAGGAAGATGCCTTGGATGACCTGCTGACCGTGGAGGAGCACATGTATTACTATGCTCGGCTGCACGGCATCCCAGAGGGGGACATCAAGGGAGTGAGTAACAAGGGCTTTGACTTGCAGCATTTCTGTCCTTTGGAGCCTTTAAATCAGTCCTTCAATTAGACACATGTGTGGTAATCCATGGGCTGGACAGGTTGTGGTAGCAGAACTCTTGTTGCCTAGGTTGTGCTCCAGCTACTCCACCGGCTGAACCTGATGGCCTACAAGGACAGAGTGACCTCTATGTGCAGCTATGGCACCAACAGGAAACTGTCAACTGCTCTGGCTCTCATTGGCAATCCATCCATTCTGCTGCTGGTGAGAAATGGGGTCTTGTTGAGGGAAGAGGAGCAGGTCCTTGGGCTGGCAGGAGAACTTGGACAGTCTCACAAAACCTCCTCAGGCACAGCTTAAGGGACATTCCCCACATACCCATGCTTGGCCTGACAACAGAAACCATGGCAGGAAAGTTCAGGTTCCAGCAAACACTCATCTTTTCTAAGAGAGTGGCAAGTCTTTCAGTTTCTCTGGCAGCATCTTCCAGAAGTCAAAAATAGATCATATATTTGCCAATTAAACTCTCCTAGTTCCCAGCTCTCTCTTGTTTTTTATTTCTATCAACTTACCTGCACAGCCTTGCAAGAAAAGCAGCAGCCAAGACTTCAAAACTGTAGGAGAGCAAAGGAGCCACTTTCCTCAGGCTTAGAACATGACTGCTTTTTTAGCTTTGGCTTCCTGTCTTGTCTTTCACTCTGAATTTCTCCTTCTTCCATTTGCTTACCTCATTGGTAAAACGTTGCTTTTTGTGCAGTTTTCCCACTTGCTGTGCACTCAGTGTGTGCAGCAGGATTTCCAATAATAAGTCAGATACCTAGTGGACATAAATATCCCTTGTCCCAACTTCTATTGAGCCCAGCAGTGCTGCCTTTACTTCTGACCACCTGCCAGTGCTCATGCTGCTTTGTGAGATAAAAAAATCCCAATAAAAATAGGAGGGGGGAATTCTCTCTATACTAAACTGCTGGTGAGCCCAGGCTTGTTTACTTTTTGAGTGCAAATTTCCATCCAGTCCTTTTTGAGTGCAAATTTCCATCCAGTCCTGTCTTTCCCAACAGGATGAGCCGAGCTCTGGAATGGACCCGAACGCCAAACGCCACCTTTGGAAAATCATCAGTGAGGAAGTGCAGAACAAATGCTCAGTGATACTCACATCCCACAGGTAGGGCTGGGCTGCTCTGCCTCCCCTTTTGGGGTCAGCAGGAGTGTGGAGAGACCCATCCCTCCCTGCTCTTTGCACAGTTTCAGGGCACCAAGCTGTGGCAGGTTTGGGGGTTTGTTGTGGCTGACTGTGGTGTCCACAGAGACCCACTTCAGGGAAGACTTTAGTGCTGTTCTCCAGGTACTTAACCATGTTTTTATACCTTCTCAGTGACTTACTAGGGTTTCTTGGTTGGTTTTGCAGCATGGAGGAGTGTGAAGCCCTGTGTACCAGGCTGGCCATCATGGTGAATGGGAGTTTCCAGTGCATTGGCTCTTTGCAGCACATCAAGAGCAGGTCAGTAAAGTGAACCTATTTCACTTTCACTGAGCAGCCTCTGGAGTGACTGACCTACAGCTCTGAGTGCTCAGAACATGAGAGCTGTGTTATCAAAACAATGACTTTTCCTGGTTCATCTCCCTTATACTCCAGTGAAATTCTGGGTTAACTAATGCACTTTCTACTCCCTCACAGCCTGTCTTCCCAGAATGTGTCCCCCAAAGTATTCTGTTCACTGCTACAAATGAAAAATGTGTATTAGGGTTGAGCTTTGGTTTTATTAGTTATAACAATAGCTCAGCTTCTCACTAAGTTTCACTGCAGGTTAACAACACTGACCCCATTCAGGCTGCACCATGCCTGGATTAGATTTCCCCAAAGAGGCTGTGCAGCACTTTCAAAGGTGTTTCTTCATCTGTTTTTCTCTTTTTTACAGCATTAATTGTGATTTTCTTTTCCCCCCAGATTTGGAAGAGGATTCACTGTGAAGATGCACTTAAACAGCAGCACAGTTTGCACTGAGAAGCTGACAGAGTTTATGAAGTCACACTTCCCAAATACATGCCTGAAGGTAAGCAAGGCAAATGCTTTCAGGAGAGGCTTTCAAAATCCCTTCAAACTGACCAAGAAGATCCTTGCCCAGTGGACATCTTGTGACATACTGTGCACATAGATCTGAGCTCTCAGAGCCACACTTGTCACTGCTTTCAGCTACATTTTCTGAGAGCTGGAGCACTCCAGTTCCTGGTGGCTGAAGTAACATCAGCCAAAGAGCTGCAGTGACCCTGGAAGGCAGCTGTTATGTGACCCTCTGCCCTGGGAATGCCCTTCCCACTGAAGCCTGGAATGGATGGAAACCCCCCTTAGGTTCAGTGGGTAGAGATGCTTCCAGTACTTCCAGTAACTGAGTAATTGTAAAACCAGAGTAACTGAGTCACAAATCCCATCCATTGTCTGTAACCCAATCTCTGCATGAATCAAAACTGCACACCTGGAGCTGGAAAATGCCTTGGCCACCCTGGAGCCTCCAGCCTTGCAGTTCAGTTGTGCTCCCCCAGTCACAAACCCCACGAGAACTCCCAGTGGGGAATCACTGGTCACTCCCAGACAATAACATTCAGGAGACACCACAGCCCCTGCCCCTTCATCCTGCCATGGTGCAGCTGTTGGATCTGTTGGCTCTGGGCTTTCCCCCACCACTCCTGTCCCCACAGGATCAGCATTTCAAGATGGTGGAGTACCACGTCCCGGTCTCTGCAGGAGGGGTAGCAAATATATTTGATCTCCTGGAAGGCAGCAAAGCAGCCTTCAACATCAGGCACTTCTCTGTGAGTCAGACAACGCTGGAGGAGGTAAGGAATTAAAATGTGAGGCCATCCATTTAAAACTGCTAACAGGGGAGCAGAATGATGGTTACACATAATGGACTGCTGCACACAATAGACTACAGTTTGAAAGGGATTTCCATCTATATTCCTCCTGGGGGTACTTTGTCAGCACTGCTGCCTCCAGGTACCTCTGCTGGTGCTAGGGAAACACACACAGAAAGCTGCCTGGAGCATAAAGGATTTATTCTTCCCTCTGTCACTGCTGATTTCAGGAGCCTCGTGGGTGTGGGTGAAGGGCAGGACTATGAATCACCCCCAAGTCCAGGGCTAGGCTTTCCACCAGTATTGAAAATATGCTTAATTTCACTTTTTAGGTTGTAAGTTCACTTAGCATTACTCCAAACTTAGCTTTGGGGCTCATTCCATTTTCCCTTGGAAGAGCATTCTCAATGGCAACAAAATCTTATAGGGAGCACCTTAGCTGAAGGGATTGCCACAAGGACTATCCAGAAGAAATCTGGATAGCAGATCCTGTTGAGCATCAGCACCTGGAATATTAGGTTTGTCCCAGACAGAGGAGCAGAGCTGCAGCCCTGCAGTGCCATGGACTGTCACACAGCAGTCTGGGAGGGGATTTCCTCAGTGCTGCTCCAGCCAGGGGCAGTGGCTGTGGGAGAAACAGGCAGGTAAAGTGCAGGAAGCCCCAGCTCAAATTTTGTGGGAGGACAGCTTGGCTCGGTGAATATGCAAATGTGATTGCAGGGAGTGTTCTGGTAAGAGTCCTTTCTGTATTCATTAGGTGCTGTTGAAAGGAAGGCTGTTCTGTGATTTCCTACACCTCTCTGCACGCTCTGCAGTTGTGCGTGCACAGATGTCAATTACACAGAGACAGATGGGTTTATGAAGTAATCATGGGACTGTATTCCAGTGTGATTGAAACCAGCACTGCAGGGGCAGTGCCTTGCTGGCTCCTGGCGAGCCTGAGCTGCAGGACAATGAGGTTCCATGCAGGAATGTCTGCCTTTGGATACGGGAGTGCACATCCATTTATTTACATGAGCCCACAGAAGCTGCAATTCTCAAATTCAGCGTGAATCCAGGCTCACAGTCAAATGAACAGCCATGCCTTTTTTATATTCATTCGTGTCATAAATTATTTATGCTGTCACACACTGAGTGTTTTCCTTTAAACTTCCAGGTTTTCATCAACTTTGCTAAAGATCAAGCAGATCCTGATGGCACCGATGCAGGTCCTGATGTGACGCTGGACAGCTCTGACACAAGTAGCCAGGCTAGCACCATAAGCTCCATCTATTGAAGGGATCCACTCACACAGGATCATGGAAGCTGGGGAAAAGACCTGACAGCCCCTTCAACCCTGTTTTAAGTGATTTTAGGGTGATGGGGATAAGCAGTTCCACTTTCTTTTGTTTTTTGATATGCGCTTCATTAATGTCACTAGGAACGTGGTAGGTGTTTGAGACTGGCACTTGGTTACAAATCAGATTGGTCTTTCCACAGGTTCTTTCCCCCCCACCCCCAATTCTTGTTTTATGATCACTGTGAGGATTTCAAGAACACCACCTGCAGCTCGTGGCTGTTTGCTTGCAGCAGAGTGGCTGTGATGGAGCAGAGGAGTTGTGGGCAGTGCAGGCTGTCTGACCACAAAAGCAGCCCCACGGCCACAGAGGAGAGCCCACCTCCTCTCCCTGCTCAGCAGCTGACTTCTGGGTGAAAGTGGCTCAGTTTTGACAGGCTCCCCCTGGGGAAATGGGGCTCATGGCCTTGCCCCTCCTCACAGGGGGGTTGTGAGGATGCAGGTGTTAAATACTGACAGTGGCAAAGGCCACTGGTGGGGGCCATCTTTGGTGATGACACAGAGCTTATCTGGTTATGTCAGCACAAATATAACTATTTTATAAGTTAGTGCTTCCAGTGGTTTTGGTTTGTTCCTGTAGCTTATTCCAGCTCTGTGTAACTCCTTGAGTGAGTTCCCTGGTCCCAGGCAGTTCCGGGCTCTTGGTACCCAGTGGAAGATGATTCCCCCATGAGCTCCTTTCTCCTTCTGGCTGGAGTTCAGGGCTGCTCTGGAACAGCTGAGGAGTGGTACAGGGCAGGTCTGTTGGCTGAATGCTCTGACAAGAAGCAGCTCTTTGCTTCATAAGATTGTATTTCCCTGAGCACAGTAGAAGCAAGGAGCATCCCCCTTGCTCATAAAGCCTCCATCTCCAGCAGCTTTGCCTCTCTGTGTCCTCTCCAGTGACCTTCCTCCTCAACCCCACGTGCTGGCTGCCCCCTGACTCTGGAGCTGTGTTTTCCTACATAATAAGGCATCATTAGCTCCTGCTTCAAAGACTCTGCCTGCTGGCTTTAAGGGAGTGCTCTGCCCACTTCTGAGAGCAGCCCCCAGCAGCAGAGTTCAGCACACCACCACACACACCCTGCTCTCTTCCCCAGAATGATTAATAGATAGAATAGTTTAATATGATTCTTTATTAGATGTATCAGCATAAGGCCCCAAAGACTTGGGTTTGGGTCAGGACATTGATGTACCTTCAAGCACAAAATGAACTGAAACTCTGAGCTCAATAAACTTGCTGTTGCTGGTAAAACAGATTGCAGATCAAGCCTTACCTTGTGAGACCTGGGGTGGCCCATACTTACCTGGGTTCACCCACACAATTCCAGCCAGGTGATTTCTTTCTTCTTTTCTTTTCCTTCCCTCAAACTAATTTGAGTCAAAGAAACCTTTGATGAAAGCTGCAATGACACATCTCTGTTACCCTGGCCATGAGTTTGAGTAGTTCAGCTCCTCTGTGATGTCAGGGTTTGCTGTGAGAATCATGCAAGGAGTAGGCAATTTGTAAAATCCCAAACACCCTTGGTATTCAGTGGGATGCTGAAGTTCAAGGTTTAGCTGCTGCAAGGAGGTCATGTCCTCTCCTTGGTCTTGGTGTAAACTTCTTACTGATAGCAGGAGGAGTTTTATTATGGATTGAAAATGTTACAGAGCTTTGAATTATGCCTCAACCTGCTGACTGTAATTAAAACTGGGATTCAGCTTCTTTCCAGAATGCATTTGACACCTGCAGTTTATAAGTGACTGAAAAAGCTGCCCAGACATCCATTGTAGCTTCTATTATTATGTCTCCAGCTCTGCAAAAGCTCTTTTTCTCATTTTCATTGCACATCTTACACAGATCACAGTGTAAAATTAAGCTTTTCTCTAATGGAGGGCTTGTGCTCCCTGCAAAGGACTTGGAGCATGAATGCCAATGATTTAAATGCAGCCTTGTAATACCAATCAGAGTATTATTTTATTATGTCGATGGCTTTGCAACTGCCAGTGAAAGATGGATCTTCAGACTCTGTCCAGATGTATTTTCATGTAATTGAGGGAGACTGATACAAAACTATTCTTTTGTCCCTTTAGAGCCTACTAATCAAACAGGGGAAAAAAAAAAGAGGAAGTGATTCATTGGAATACTTCAGCAAGTTGCAATTTAATTGTGTAAAATAGAGTTTTGAGGAGAAAAAAAAAAGCCAAAAGCATCCTTTGAATTCCCACCCAATTCTGGCATTAATAGAAACATCTGCTCCATGTGAAATGTGTCACGGCCATGATCTACGCTCCCCGCTCTCACTCGCAGGTAAAAATAAACCATCTGCTCTTGCAATCAAGTCTGTGGGTATTGGTCCAAGCAAGGCAGAGTTTATATACCGGGGGAATTTAACTGAGGCCCGTGGAGAAGCAGTTACATCCATTTGGGGGCTGGAAGCATCTGGCAGGGAGGTTGTGTATGACGCCACCAGGGCTGAATTACCATTCCTGCCACTTTCCAAACATCCCTGTTCCCTGCAGAGCCTCAGATCCATCCTGTCCCTTTCAGAGGCAGGACATGCTCCAAGCTCAATTCGAGGCAGAACCCTTGGAAGCCAGCACTCTGCTTCCTCTGAACAGCTCCATGCCTGCCATCACCTCCTTGTCTCCCTGAGAAGGTCCCAGGAGTGGCCAGGAATGCAGAGCGCTGACTGAGAAACCACTGATGAGAATCTGAAAGGTTTTGAGCAGGCTCTACAGGACAGGGGTGTCATACTGGGTGCCCCCTACTGCCAGCCCTCTCTGAATCCCCTCAGAAATTTTGGCTTTACATGACTCAGCTTCCAAAATGAGCCACCAGGCTGCCTCCTTCCTCTGGCCTGAGCAGGGAGCTGAGATTGCTGCCTACCACGGCACATCACCTCTCCAGGAGCCAGAGATGAGTGCGTGTTCCAGGGAAAACAAGCTTTTCATCTTCCTCCTTTAATGCAGCGTCACCTCAGTCACCCCAATATCCCCCGAGGGGGCAGCAGTGCCAGGGCGAGCCCGCCCAGCGCGGTCACAGAGCCCTGGGGCGTTAATTGGCACCGGCCTCACCCCGGCTTCGTTTAAAATGCATTTAACACAGGGAGAGGCAGGGCAGTCGCTAAGCAGGGCCAGGGAGTCAAGGAGGAGTTGCAGAATTGGTTTTGTGCATTGGCAGGCTGATTGAAGTCGGGTTTGTAATTTGAGTTGTGGACTTGGAGACAGTGATTCAAATCTCCATCCTGGCTCTCCTGCATTTATCACTTCGTGCTGCTCCAGCCTGGTCCTTCCTTAGCTCTGCTCTCGGTGCAAATGGCCACTGAGGGCTGGTTTGGCAGGGTCAGAAAGGGTCTGGCAGGGGCTGGGGAAAACTCTTCAGAGGAGCCAGTGTTAAGTAAAATATTGTAAATATAAATTCAAGGTCTCTAATGGGATTTTTTGGTCCTTTCATGAGAGCTGCAGGAGTGGTTTTGTTACAGGGTCAGTTCAGTAAACATGTTTACAGCTCAGACAAACACATCCAGGTAAACAAAATTCAGTGACTGCTGGAGCTTAGGGGCTGGTGGTGCCCAAAGACCTGCAGCCTGTGAGGAGTCACTCCTGGGATCCAGAATTTGAGGGATCCATCCTCATAACAGGCTCACAATAGAGCTTAGCCTGTTGGAGGAGCTTCATCTTCTTCCATTGCTGCAGCTTCACTGAAGTTGCTGGAAGGCTTTTGGGCTTTTTACAAGCCAAGAAAAATATATGTCTCTTCAGTTAATAGTGGAAGGGTTATTTTGTGAGCTGGTGGAGAAAGAAAAATGGGTTTTGGATGGCAACAGCACATAGCATGATTTTACTCTTTTTTTGTGGACAACAGCTGTGATCTTGTATAGCTCTAACAAAATATCAACAGCATATTAAAAGTGAGCCCAACACAGAAAAGCGGCAGTGGGGAATGACAAAAAAAATTGAATTCACGAGAATTATTATTCCATGGCAGTATTTAAAGAAAAAAAATCACTCTAATTAATTTAGTTGTTCAGGGAGAGGATGGAAAGAAGGAGGATGGCACTGAAATAATAAGAAGAACATTAGTAAGGGACACAGCCAGCTCTTGCTGTTGGCTCTGCTCCTCATGCTACTCACATACACAGCACTGGGAAGGAGGGAGCACAATGGAGAGCAGAATGGTGAGTGCAGCCCATTTTGGGCCAGACCTGACTCCTCAAAATATCTGTAGAATGCATGAGATCATCCCAGGGAGTATCAGAGTTTTGGGGTTGGAGGCTGCCCTGTGCCATGGTACAACCCTGCAGCACCTGGATGGTGGCACGTGCCAGAGTGGAAGGGTCCCACTGGTTGAGCCTGGGATGAAGAACACAGATCCTTGTGCCTGCAACACTTGGAAGCCGTTCCCTCTCCCAAGTGCTCATCCTGGGGGGTGTAGCCTCCACTTCATTGCTCAATGCTGCTGGAAGACCCTTCTGGAAACAAGGGAGAGCAACCCTGAGGGCCCCGTGCTGGGGGTGAGACAAGGACATGGCAGCACTCCCATGAGCTGTAAGGCTCAAAGCAACAACCCCACCATCTCCCCAGCCTTGAGAGTCTTGGAGGTGCTTTGGTGTTAAGCAGTGAGGAGGCTCTCACTAGACCTGCAAGTTGGGTAGAAATGAAGAATCTCTTGGAAAAAGTTCAGGTCTTCACGACAATTTATGGTAACACACATGAGATGAAATCCAAGTGAAGACAGGGGAATATATGAGGCTCTTACCTCCATGAGCAGGCCAAGGTGAGCTCTCAGCCCTCTACTCTCCATGTCCTGGTTGGTTTTGCCCAGCTCTCTGCTTGAGTGTGCACTGCCTCTTTCCCAGCCAGAGACAAACAAACTGAAGCACATCCAGCATGTGACAGGGAGGAGGAAGCAGGATGATCTGCCTCTCCATAACCAGACCCAGCTGGGTTATTCCTGCACAAGACAGCAATGAATTTAGGTTCAAATGATACCAACCAGATTGAAATGCAATTAAAGGAGTCCCCTTAGGGTTGTGCATCCAATTAGTAGTGTACCTTTAATTACATCAGTGCAGCTCCAAGCAGACACGTGCTGAGAGGGCCAGCAGCCCAGAGCTGAAGCCTGCCTGGTGACCCATGTCTGTGAGGTCCCAGAGCTGATACATGAGGGTTTGCATCACCAACAGTGACCTGCTCCTCCCCTGGGGAAGAGCTCCCAGAGGAGAAACACAGGAACCTTTTTCAGCTTTGTAAGAGCAATTTTCTCCAACAGACAGTTGCTGGAAAACAATTAAGATCCAGGTGCTTCTAAAAGGTAAGAGCTTTTCACACTTTTTTGTACATGACATTTCTCTCTTGCACTGCCAAAATGTACCCTGCCTCCAGGAACCCTGAAAGTTAAAGCAACAGAGCTGACTTTGTTAAGAAAACTCATTAAAAAATTAGCAATGCAAACATTAGGAATTGCTAGAAACACCAGAGCACTTCTGGCTGTCCCTCAGCCATCTCTGTGGAGTTACATGAGGTAAAAGAACTTTAACCTTGAGCATAATTCCATCCCCAAAGCAGCCAGCTGTGAGTCTAGAGTATGGTCCTTGGTCTGGAGCCTTAGCTGAAGTCCCTGGCAAAGCCTGCAGTTAAGCTGCTCTGGACAGCAGCAGGCTGTGCAACCACAGCTTGCTCCCCCAGATTCTTATTTAAAATCCTGTCAAAGAGAGAAAATAAAGCTGAAGGAGACTCTCGTGAACCACATGACTCTGCCAGCCTACAGGAAAATGTCATTCCTGGGTGAATGTCAGTGACCTGTGGGAGCAAGAAACCTTCACAGCTCCCTTGGAGAGTCTTGATGTTGTAAGGGGTCATTTTCCCACTGTGAATATCCTACACAGGGTGATTTCAGGGCTTGAAAGCAGCTCATATGTGATGCTAATCTAGTGCCCCTGTGAATAACAGAGCACCACTTCTCCCAGCAAGTGAAATGGGAGAGGCAAGTGTCCCCCCTGGACTGCTAAGTTCCTGTATTATCTCACCAGCCTCATCCTGATAAATCAAAGCTGCTGTGTTGTACTTCCCTCCCAGCCCCTTTGGCATTCTTGAGCTCTGGCTCAAGCAGGAATTATGGAGTGAGCTGACTTGGGCTGTGTAAGGGGAGCACTCCAGCCTGTGAGCTTATAAAGTCCTTGGAATCACCTTAGGATGTGGAAGCTGTTTTCCCATCCACCCAGGCTGTGACATGCAGAGCACCCACCTAGTGCAAACAGGAGGGTCTGTGGCAGAGCCTTCCCACCCCCACTTGCAGAGTGGGGCAGGAAAAAGGAGCCTGTGCAAAGGGTTTGGATGGCTCAGGGCTGGGGTATCCCAGCATGGGGCACTGAGGGTGCAGGGCTGGGGAGGTGCACTGGCTCTGGGAGGGCAGAGGAGCTCACAAACCATCCTGCTTCCCTCGGGTGGATCCAGAGGAGGGTTTACAGCAAAACCAGAGCACAGAAATAGTGGTTGTGCTTGCAGTGTGGTACATTTGAGTGACAGAGCCTGCTAACCCAGAGGGGGGGGTGTGATGGTGTCATCCACTGTCACAGTTTGGCTCTCTTCCCTGCAGAGCCTGGAGAAGCCAGACCTGCTCCCAGAGGGTTTCCAGAGGGAAACAGAGGTTTCCTCTGTTTTCCAGAGGGAAACAGCCCCCGTGGCTCACAGGTCAGACCACTGTTTCTTCTGGAACTTTATGGCAATCCTATTTGTGGATTAAAATGCAGCTGAAATCCGAGGCTGCTGGCACAGGATTTACAACGTGGCATCAAAATACAGGAGAGAAGGAAAGCTGAACTCTCCTTTGATGTTTGCAAGTGTAAACTGCAGACCTGGGCTGAACACACTGTAAATAAGGATCATTAATCATCAGCTAAGTGCCGTGCAGTTGCTGTTATTTACTATAACAACATAAATCACCAGGAGCTGCTATCATGTTAATTTGGATTTAGTATGGATTAGTATGGAAAAAAATAATATCCTCACCTATTTGCAGAATCCATAACTTGTTAACACATACAGATGTGCTGTGGCTTTTGTTCTTTAGCTTCCTCCAGCCAGGATGCAAGTCAGGAAAACACTCTGGGATCTCTCCACGTGAGGGATTCCCAACAGTTCAGGCCAAGCCCAACAAAATCTGTCGTGTGCTGACACAGTAAATCAGCACTGAGGGGCAAAGCAAGACCAGGGGGTCTTGGACCTGTTCTGCCACCCCCAGCCCTCCCTCCAGCCCCAGTGCAGGGCACAGTGCTGGCACTTCCCAGCTGCTGCATTGCATCCAGGGATCTCTGCAGTAACTCCACGGCTTTCCTTATCTTGTTATCTGCAGCTCAACTCTGGCTTTCCCATTTAAAAAGCACCAGGCTTGGGTTTTGTGGGATGCTGGAGCCTGCTGCTCCTCCCTTTGGAAGGAAGGCTTAGCAGGGAAGGAGCATTTAATTTTAAATTAAGGGAGCATTACCCACATATTCCATATTCTCCAGAAATGCCAGCTGCACTCCTTGCTGATGTATTAGTTTTTCCCCCTAATTTGACTTTATTCAAGCTAAAAGGGGGGGGGGGCTGAGACACTTGTGCACCAGAGCAAGGCTGGCAGGGCACCAACATGACCATACTTGGTGTTTTGGGTGTGGAGCTCATGCCAGATTGGCTCCATCCCTCTCCACAGATCATTTCTAAATTTGGTGGTGACACAGCTTCCCTGCCCAGGGATCCTCAATCTTGGTGCTTGGGCACAGCATCTGCCTCTGCCCTCAAGCACTCAGGCAAAGTGGGGGTGTCTTCTCTAGCCCCCAAAATAACTTGAATTTTTTAAAGTGAGGCAGGTTTGTTGCTAAGAAATCACAGCAGATTTCTTCTCAAAGGTAGTCCAGCACTCACAGTCCTGGTTATCAGCTTTATCCTGCTGGAACTGGAGGTGCTAAGCCCTGACTGAAAGTGTGGATGTCCCTGACTGACCTCATGGAGGTCACCAGTGCTGCTCTAGCTGCAGGTTAGTCCTGATTAAGAAATAGGCCTTGATATCTGGGAAACAATTACAGTATGCATTTTTAAAATGTAACTGGAAGGGAAATAAAAAGAATTTGATTTTTGGGGGGTTTCCCAAAGATTTCCCTTAGGCATGAAGCTGCAATGATACTTTTAAAAACACTCACAGGTGAAAAGAACAAAAGCAATGATGCACCTGCACTTTGGTACTCCACCAGGCCTAAAAATACAAGTAATTGCCTTTAATGGTCTCTGTCATTTTTAAACTGTGTTTTGTGTGTGCCAGATGAACAGACATCAAACCAGGGTGAATCTCTCCAAGCATTGAGCCAGAGCTGAGGTTTGCATAAATTAAAAGTGGGTTAATTATAATAATTCTACCACAATAGGGATAGTATAATAAGATTAATTAGATGAGGACTAATAAGAGGGTTCAATCCACAGCAGTACAAAAACTGCACTAAGGTTCTTCAGTGGACTTGTCTCCCACTCAGCTCAAGGGCAATCCAACATCTAAAAGCCACTGCAGAGCCTTGACTGTGTTTTCCTGAGCAGCCAGGCTCGCCTCGCACCGACCATATGTCTGTCTCTGTCTGCTAGCAGCTTGCACCAAATATTTTCCTTTTTCATGGTGGCTGAGCAAACAAACACCATCTGTGGGGCTCCAGGGAAATCCTGGCCCCCTGGTGCCAAAGTGAAGGCAGCCACACGTGTCCATGGGGCTGACATTTCTGACATCCACAGCCCCAGACAAGAACTTCCCTCTGCTCCTCAGCTCTGCCCATCTGCCCAGTTGAGTCAGGACCTGCCATCTCCCAGATTTAAATTCAGGTTTTACTGAAGAAAGGCTGGGTCCCATCGAAGCAGACTGCCTGGCCTGACCCAGGTTAGTGGGACTGCCTTGGGTGGTGGTAGCTGGAAGAGGGCAAGAAGGCTGTTTTTTGGGTGATTCTGTCTTGGATGTACCCACCCTGCTGGAGGCTTTGGGCATTTTCCAGCCATACTGAAATCCCTCAAATCCCAGGACTGATGGGGATATTTGGTCTTGCTTGACCTGCTTAGAGCCAGAGTTCTTGGAGGGCAGCTGATGTGGGATGCACATTATTCCCTGTTCAGACATTTTCCCTTCAGAAGTTAAAACTCTGGGGGACACCCTCACCTGGTAGGGAGGGTCTGTGCCATCTCTCCATGCACTCCAGCACTGGAGCAAGGGAGCATCAGCAGTTACTGCAGCAAAGGTGTGAACATGGTCCCTGGCTGGGCACAGGGTTTCTCATGCTTTGCTGTTCTCTGTTACTTGCCTTTCTGCAGGAAATCCCTTTTCCGGTCAAAACAGAAGGGTAATTTAAATTTTGTAAAATCCCCCCCAGTTTTTGACCCATATGAGCATTGACAGAGATCTCCTGCTGGGCGATGGGCAGGTGGAAATTACCTGTCACCTCTGCTGCTTTTCTGCAGTGCTGGGCCCAGAGCGTGTGCTCTGACCAAATCTTTTGTACAAGTGCCCTTTGGATTTAGCAATTCACACAGTGAAAGCAGAACCAATGAACCACAGGCTTCTCTGCTGCTGCCTTTAATTAAAAATGCCATGTCTAACACCAGCAGATGTTCCTGCTATCAAGACTTGAGGAATAATTTAATGCTCTGTAATGCAATGCTGACTGTGCTGCTTAGTCTGAAAGTGTAATAGACTTTTTAAAATTATCATTATTATTTCCTTTGAGGGATCAAATCCCTCAGTATCTGAGACCTTAAAATTTGGTAGTCTAACAGCCCTAATCAATTCCTGCCCTGAAAGATCTCAGCAGCCCCATGTCTGTCAAACCAGCACTGCAGCCCACGATTGCCTCTGTGACCACCGTGAGCTCACAGGGCTTTGGGTGTGGGGCAAAACTGGCCCCAGAGGGGTGGCCTGAGGAGCAAACTAAGCCTGTTAAAGCCTGTGATTCAGACATTTGGGAAGAGAGGGAATTCAAAGATGAGGCTGCACCTCCTCCAGTTTTTTCTGCAGTCTTCTGATGAAGAGGATCCATCCTGTCACTTGCTGTGGGTGGTCAGCACGTCGAGCTGAGCAGCCTTTCCTGGCAGGGTGCAGAGATTTCAGGATGTGCTCTGTATTCAGGTGGATGAGAGCAGAGGGATCCCCTCTTCAGGGAGCTTTGGCTCTTTTAACCCCTAGGAAAACAACAGATTTACAAGACTCATTGGAACTGCTTCTCTCTGCTCCTTCCCGTTACACGATGAATCCCATAATAATTGTATATTTGTTGAAAAACAGCTGGGGAGCTTCACTAAATGAATAAAATATCAGGTAGCAGTGGATTTCCATAAAAAGGCCTTTACCAGATGGGCAATGCTTCGAAATGAAGCACGAGCTAGGTGAGGATTTTTTCCCTGCCTTGTCAGCCAGGGAGCTGAGCCATCCTTCAGCATGGCTTTGGCTCTGGAGCCCAGCATTGTTTGGAAATCCCATTTCCAGCCCAGCACAGTGAGGATGAGCACTGCCTCAGCGGGGTGTGGAGCTGCTGATTCATGCACACACCAAACGCTGCTGCCTCACTATATCACACCACTGCTGAAACCCTTCCACTGGCTTTCTGTCATGCAACAAATTTATTTTAAAGTCTGTGGGCCTTATACTGCCTGGAATGGCTTGACTTGTACTTTAAATACCGCATAAACCAAATTTAGGGATATATTTCTTGCTTCCCTCTGTTCCCCCCCATCATTTTTTTTTTCTGCTCTGACTGTCCAATTGGTTGCAGTAATTCACTGCTGAAGAAGACATTTCTTAGATTTCCAAGAGTGCCAGCTCCTTAACCTTTATAAAATTAAGGGGAATGAATCATTCGTGACTTTTACATCTTTCTTGAACACAAGTATTTGTTAGATGCAGGCTGCCCAGGGCAGTGCTTTGCCTTAGTTTAACTTAGTTGTAAATGTTTGTAAATTCCCACATAATGTCTCAGCACAATGGAAACTATTGCATCTGTGGATTTATTGAGAGAGACACTAAACATATTTCAGCTGGAGGAAAGGAAGAGGAGGCACTTATCTGCTTTACTGTGCTATACAGTATATATTGGCATCTCATATTTTGTGAACATAAATGCCAGGTTGACTCAAGAGATCTATGGATCAAGTGTTGTTTGTAACCTGCTCCAAATGCTTCAAATAGTGTTAAAGTTTCATCTCAGCACTGAGGCCTTTTGCCATCTTCCAGGATCCCTGGTGCATGGGGAGCTGCTGGGAGCTGGGTTTTTGGAGCACAGGATGAGCCAAGAAACAGGGAGTAGCTTAAAGTTAAGGTTGCCCTTGTCAATTCTTCATTCTTAAGGGAAAAATGACAGGCTTAGCTTATTTTCTTAAGCCTAATTCTTCTTTTCTTAAGCCTTATTCTTATTTTCTTAGCTTATTTTCTTCAGGGACTTAAGTCCCTTGGCTTGAAGGGACAAACTCCTCTTTGAGCAGCACACCCAGGGCACCTCTGCCTGCCCCTTTTCCCTCTCCCAAGCCAGGAAAGGAGGATGCTGTGCCCCGCAGCAGCTCATTGCACCCAGATCCTGTCAGACACACATCCGAGCCCGCCTGCTGCCCGCGAACATCCATCCACACGTGTCCCTCGCAAGGTGCGCTTTGTAACACGAGTGGTTTTTGTTGCACTCCCACACTCGCCTCCGCGGCTGCTGCTCTTCCCTGGGAGGTGCCGGGCTGTCGGCAGAGGGGACACAGCGCCGTGTTATTAACGCAGCGGGGCTTCCCTGAGCGCCGGGAAAGAACAGCCCGTTCCAGAGACACACCGCACTTCTCCCGGCTGGATCCGAGCGCGCTGATGGCAGCGGGCAGCCCCGCTCCCCGCGCCGGGGAAAGGAGGGGATGGGCGGGCTGGCTTTCATCCCTCCCTGCCCCTGGTTCCGGGAGGGCACTGTCACCTGCAAAGGCTGCTGAGTGACCCTGCAGCCCCTCCATGGATTCTTCTCTCACTGATAAGGACTGCAAGTTACCGCGAGTGCTGAGAGCGTGATGCTGCTTCACCCTGGGATGTGTCAGCTTTGCTCCAGAGGACAGCAGCAAACGTTCTCCAAAGTGCTGATATTTCACATTTTCACATCCTATGTGGAGCCCACTTTGCTGCACCTCTGGCTCATATTAGTAAAAAAGATAAATATTTAGCCTTCCCTTGAGAAAGAGAAAAAAAAATAGAAAGTTCACATTTTAGACCATCCCCGGTGTTCAGGAGCCGTGGAGGGAACAAGCTACAAAAGCAGGGGAGTGTGACCCTTGAAAACTGTAGAACCTCCCTCTTGGAAGACATTAATAATAAGACATTAATAACTTATTAAGAAATACTTTCAGCCCTGATTTAACACCCATTCCAGTAGAACTCCTTCTGTCTGGATAGGGTAAGGCTGGGACACCCCTCTGATGGCTGTTTTCTACGACTGTCACAAACCCAATTTTGCAGCTCCACACCGCCATGTCCTTTTATGATGAAGTTCCCTCAAAGAATAACTTGCTCGCTTTAATCACGTTTTCTCTGAGATTTATGGCTTGATGCTTATTCACTGGCGGAGCTTCTCCACGTGAAATGTCAGTAAGCCTGTTATAAATTGCTCCTGGCATTCCTGCTCTATCTTTTACTTGGCCAGGAGTATTTCTACCTGAAAGTGATAAATTCCTGCTATAACTACTTTATGTGCTCCAGTAATTACACTGTAGAGGGATGGCAGGGGCTGCATCTCTGTGTAGGTACCACCTAAAAAACATCAAGCTGCAAAAGTGGGAGATTGGGCTGTGGCTGGGGTGCTGCAGGACCAACAGGCTGAAGGAAAAACCACCCTGGAAACCTGAAATAACGGGGACTGGTGAGGTATCTCTGCCAGATATTTATGTTTATGCTGTGTTAGACATGCTTGTTATAGATACACAGATACTGGGAAGGCATGCATAGGAGCATCAGGTTTGGGTAGGAGATTGATTTGGGTGTTGTTGTGATATCTTGATGGCATTAGGTTCAAGAAGGCCAAGTGTGTCCTGCACTTCAGCCAGGATAACCCCCTGCAGCTCCAGGCTGGGGCAGAGAGGCTGGAAAGCTGGGAAAGGTGCCAGAAGCAACGGCTGAACATGAGCCCAGGTAGGCAAGAAGGCCAATGGCACCTGGCCTATATCAGGAATCGTATGGCCACAGGAGCAGGGAGGTGATTTTTTCCCCAGTGCTGGGCACTGGTGAGGCCACACCTCACGTGTTGTGTCCAGCTCTGGGCACTTCAGGACACTATGGATATCGAGGGGCTGGAGCAGGTCAGAAGGGCAGCGGAGCTGAGGAAGGGTCTGGAGCACCAGGAGAGGCTGAGGGAGCTGGGAAAGGAGCTCAGCTTGGAGAAAAGGAGGCTCAGGGGGCCCTTGTGGCTCTGCACAGCTCCCTGACCGGAGGGGACAGCCGGGGGGTCGGGCTGGGCCCCCAGAGAACTGCGATGGGACATGAGGAAATGGCTTCAAGCTGCTTGAACTTGTATCGTCATTTGCCACTAAAGTTCGGAAGTTCAGACGCTCTGGGTTCTGCATAGACTTAGAAACTTGTGCGGAGACATTTCTGCCATTGCCCTAAAGTTCGGAAGTTTAAACTGTAACAAGTTCCCGCAGTTTGACTTTAGAGACAAAAAGACTGTCAAGACTGTCAAGCTATTCTTTCAGACCTATTCGTTCCTTAAGCCTATTTTCCCAGTAATTACTTCAGACTCCCACCCATGGAGCTGCACGTGAAGACATTAACACCCAATTTTTCCTGCCACACCTTAAATGACCCCGAGCTCCTGGCTCTCCGCTCCGAATTTCGCCCAGCCCGCCATTTCCCCGCCTCTCCCCTCACGGGCGGCCCCGCCCCGCTCCCGGCGCGCGGGAAACGCTGAGGGCGGGGAGCGCGCGCGCGCCCTCGCGCCTGCGCAGTGACGGCGAGCGGGGGATTCGGAGCGGCGGCGGGAAGCGCTGAGGGAAGGAAGGGCTCGGTTCGGAGCTGATGAGGGAACCGCTGTGAGAGAAGCGATGAGGGAGGCGCTGCGCGGACGCTCGGGCAACCAGCCGGCCCCAGGCAGCTCCCTCCGCTCCGCTGCCCCCTCCATGGCGCCGCCCGAGCACCCCTGGTCCCACACCCGCGCTGCGCTGGGGCGGCTGGAGAGGGCACTGATCTGCTCCCGCTGGTAATGGATGTCCTCCTTCCCCCTTCCCCTCCTACCCCGTTTTCCTCCACGGCCCCTGCTGTGTGTGTTAAAAGTGCCGCGTTTCTCCTTGCTCTGCCCACAGCGCCGGTGTCCTGCGGGAGCCCGTGTCCCTGGGGCAGTGCGAGCACGTCTTCTGCCTGTAAGTACCGGGGCCCGCCGCCGTGCTGTGGAGAAAGGACAGGGAATGGGCACCGCTGGGGCCTGCTGCTCCTCCCGGAGAGCTGAGAGCGGGAGCTGCTGTTCCCCTGAGGGTCCCATGCAGGAGTGCTGGTTTAGGCTTCAGAATGCTGGCCAGGTGTGAAGGGAACTTTCAGTGTGGTGGAGGGAATTGTCCGCTTGTAGTGAGGTAAAAATCCAAAATAACCTGCAGCTCGCATCACTTTAAACTACTTTTTCCTCACATAAAGAAAAAAGAGCAGCTTGGAAAGGTGTTTTCCGTTCCGAGGGGGTTTTCCTCTGCCCCTGAAGGTTGGGTGGTGCTTGTTGTTGGTTTGGCTTTCTGTCAAGACTTTGCTCCTTCAGCTCTGCCTCTGTGCCTGTTGCTGTTCTCACACGCATCCGAACACATTGGCATAGGCAGGTTTACCTCTGCTCAGAGCTGGTCAAATAATCTGAGTGCTTCAAAAAACAGACTTTAATTAGAAACGTTCTGCCAGCAAGGCGCTTCTGAAGTGGCAGTGTTCTGGTCGCCTGTTGTGGGACAACTCACTGCATTTTCAATAAAGGCAGAGGCTGAAATATTTGTGCCCCAGAGCCACCTTTGGGTGAGGTGGGGGAACCTTTTGGCCACCGTGTGTGTCACTGCTCTTCAGGGCATTCCCAGGCACGCACGGGGAGTTAAAAGGTCTGCTGTGCATCTTAAAGAGGTTCTCTGCACAGCACAGGTGTAAGCAATCTGATAAAATCTACCTTTGTTAGGGTGAAGAAGAAGGATACTGTCTAACCTCTACTTGTAGACCAGTATAGATACTCAGCTTTATGTCCTGTTAATCTGTAGTCAGTATGTCAGTAAAAACTGAAGGAAAAAAAAAAAAAAACCCGGAAATATAATCCAGGATGTGTTGGAGGCAAGAGCTGTGCTTCTGTCTGCCCAAACCAGCAGTGCCTCAGCCACAAGGGCCACTGCTTGTTTAAAGCATGAAACACACCTAGCAGCAATTTTTCCATGAGTAGTGCTCAGGTAACTGAGACTGTTCAAACTGATTCAATTTTGGCTGTGTGGAACTGTAACCTCTATTTAAAAGGTTAGATGGGGGGTGAGATGGAAATGGCCCTTGAATGTTGCAGTTCAGGTGACAAATCATAAGGTCTTCTCACTGGCCTAATCAAAGAATAACAGATTTTAGGCTGATTTGGGGAGAGTAGTATTAGTGAGTAAATCTATTTCCCCACCTATCCCTCCACAATCATCTGACATAAATGCTGAGAAAGAGAGCAGTGATAAAATACTCCGAGCACCTGGAGTTCCTCGTGGGACTTCATACAGAGAAATGTTCACACAGGTGAAACGTCTTCACAGCATCAAGCAAATTTTAACTGGGAAGAAGGGGAAATTGTAGTTTATTATGAGTTGGCTTTCTGACACTTGTTTAAAAATGGAAGGCTGCAGAATAGCAGATGTAAAAGAATTTGTAGTTTTAACAGCAAAGCCTAATTGTTACCTGAAATCAAACAGCAGTGGAGCATTTGAAAATTTGGGTCAGCTTGTGAGGCACTGCGTTTTTAATGGCTGTCCTGACAAGGCTTTGGAAGTGGGTTGCTTAATTTTATGTTCAGTTTGTCACTTGCCATGATAAATATGTCCTGTCCTGCGTTTGTGACTAATTCGTGTGGGCTTTCTTACAGTGCTCAAACAAGAGATTCTCGCTGGGCTGTGAAATGGTTGATGGTGGGTGCAGTGGATAACTTCCACTGGATAATGGGTTTTCCCCTTGCCTTGCAGGTCCTGTGTGGGTGACTGTGTTGGCACCGAGTGCCCTGTGTGCCACATGCCAGCCTGGGTGCAGGATGCACAGATCAACAGGCAGCTGGATAACATGATCCAGCTCTGCAGCAAGCTGCGGCAGCTCCTGCGCATCAACGCCTCAGGTGAGACTCACTCGGCTCCCTGGTGGCTGCAGAGTCCAGGCCACCCCGGTTCATTTTACAGGGAATGAACTGTGCAGCCCTGCTTAAAATTCTGAGAGGCTGTTCCAAATCATGTTTGGAAAGTTTGATTTGAAGGGAGCTGTCTGTATGGATTGCTCGTTCTTTGAATCTGTTTTACTAAGAGATCTGCGTGAGTGGGTTAGTCCATAATTCATTAGAATCTGTTTTCCAAAATTAGATGAAAGTGGGAGAGATTGCTGAGTCATGTGGCACAAAATAGGGGCACAGGTTTCCATATCTTATGGGAGCCCCTGTGTGTAAAGTTCCCCTATTAAAGAATTAATGCATGTCTTCTCCTGCCTCTGGGTTTCTGTGCACTGAGTTGTGCCTGCTGTCCCAGTAATTTTCAGTTCAGGGTTTTTGCACACGGGGAAAAATGATCTATGTTCTTTGCCTAAAAAGGGGAAAGAAGCAAGTCTTAACTAATTTATTTTCTGGTCCCTAACAATCAGCTAATCTGCTGCAGTGAAGTTTTGTCATTGCTGTCTGTGCTAGGAGATTGCAGAGAACGTACTCTGGGAATCAATCTCTATCAAATTTTAGATTGTTTATCAAAGTAGGAAAAACTGTATGAAATCAACATAGATGATTGTGTGCTTCCTCTGCAAGCTCAGAGAGGAGCATTTATGTAATACCAAGTTTTAGAAAACATTGATTTACTTGTCAGATACAGAGTAGGTAATTCTTCCTTCATTGTTGCTTCCCAATATGTTTGTCTAAGTCAGATTCCTTTTCATTGTCTAATCCTATCAGCACCTATCAGCACCTTCACTCATTTATGGAATATCTCTTTATTGACACCAAAATGGATTTTAAGTGATGTGGCTTGAAGCCTGTGTCCAAGTGTAAAGGAATACATTTTATATAGGTATAAAATCCTGTGGTGATTAAATCTTCTGGAGCACAGAAAACAGATGATGGCTTAAATAGGATTTCAGGGAAACATTTTAAGTGATGAAGGCTTTTAAAAGCACACTGGGAAGAGAATCATTCTGAGAGGAACTGTTTTTGATGCTATAAATAAAGCATTTAAATACAACCCGGTAGCATTATTGATACTGTTTAGATGTTTTGGAGAGCTCTTAGAGATGGATTAACTCTTAAAAATTGGTCTGATGTTTAACTGTACTAAAAATTGAATACTACATTTAATCCCATAGTTCTTCTAAAATGTAGTCTGTGTGCTGTGGCTAGGCCACAGAACTAAATGAGGTCCTTTTTATCATCCCTTGTTCTGACTAAAAGCAGACACAAAATAGAAGTTTATATGAGTGTTTTATATTAAATGATTTGAGAGATGCCTTTCTGTCACTTGTAATCTCTGCAGTGTGCTCAGGATGAGCACAGTGGCCTTTTGGAGGTGTGGTTAGGAGGAAATCCTCCCGAGCTGGTAATAGTTCACTGTCATAAGTAAATGAGCACACCTCTAAGAACAGCCAATTATATATTGGGAAAAAAATATATATATACGGTTGAAAATCACAGGATATTGTAGCTTTAGAGATTTTGAGAGCAAATTCTTCAGGATGTTTTGTCCCTCATCTCCAGCAAGTCCCTCACCTCCCATAGATGCCTGGATACATTAAGTTCTGCCTTGAACTTACTGTATCCAAAGAGAAATATGTTTGAGTTTGGAGAATCATGGGTTCTTTTCTCTTGTTAAGGACTTGCTTTCATGTTCTTACAGCACCGTACTTCTGTCAACAATATTTTCTTCTCTTTTGTGTTAGAAGGTCAGAAATTGTACTTTATGTTCCAGTAAAGGAAGTAGACCGAAAAATCAATCTTTCAGTGCAGGAGAGAAGCAGTTGAAATAACGAATATTTCCATATATTTGTTTTATGTCCCTTTTGCATATTTGCTGTGTATACCTTGTTTTGAGACAATTGTAGCTTCTCTTGAATCTTGTTGGAGATCCTTGTTGACACTGAAATTTCTAAGTGCATCCTGCTAGTAATTTTTTTTTGTCTCTGACAGAGCTAGTGCATGCAGTAAGTTGTGTGTTTTTCTTTTAAAAAACCCCATGGAACTGCTGTGACTGAAAAGGATAGGGTTAAACTCACACTGAATATTTCAAATACAAAAATCCCTGTACCTTGAGGTTCCACAGTAGACATGAGAGGGATCTCACTTTGTATTCCATTGGGATAAAAATAGCTTCTGCCAAACAGCATGTGCATTGTAAGAAGCAGCAGCAAATAATTCAGGAAAGACTGCACAAAACAGCTAATACTTCCCTACTTCCCTTTTAAATTAGAGGGAAACACAGCCAGTGACACTCCTGGGGTGACTGAAGATGAATTGACAAACCTGAAACTGGCTGGAAAATGCAGATTATAGGTGGAAAATTCAAGCTATAGGTAGGAAATGCTGAGCCTCCAAATTAATTCACTTGTTGGAGGTTTTCTGTGCTTAGTCTATGGCAAGATGAAGAGAGGTGCCTGACATTTTGGCTGCCCTGTGCTGTGCCTTCCTAAGGGTGAAGGGAAGCTGCCTGGCAGGCACCACAGGCAGGATGTCTGCACTCAAACTCCTTAGCTTTAGTGTTGCAGGGTCCAAGGTATCTTGGGAGCTGACACTGGTGGTATGATGGGCTTCATGGGTGGGTAATTCCTGAGGACTTGTGGAATCATGGGCCTAGTGTACATAAACCACTTGATTTGTTGATTTACAGAGATGATTTTGAAAGAGAAGTTCTAAATACTTGAGAGTTTTCTGTGTGATATAAATTTTCAGAACCATCAGCAAGCATTTATAGTTGATTTTACCTTATTCTTTGTAGCAATCTGCTTCACTGTTACACATCAAACAGAAGGACCTCCCCCCTCTTCTCATGCAGAGCTGCACCTTGCAGGAGTTGATCAAAGCTTCCCAAGCTGGTGCTGATGCTGGTGGACAGTCAGGTCAATCAGCCTTTATAGCATCATGACTGTTTCACATTTACTGCATGTGGAACTCCTGTAGTAACAGATGACATTGCATTTCATGGCTGCTGTGACATTTTTCATAACATCTAAAGATTAAGTTTGAATTGCTGGAATTTCTCCCTTTCCCCTTCGGTGTTGAATACTTAACTTGCAAAATAATCACTCTTCAGTGAAGGCACTAATGTTGCACAGATGGTACCAAAGCTCTTCCCTTTGATTTTTAATAAGGGACTAGTTTGTTAAAGAGATTTCTCAACTTCTGTTCTGAAACCCGTAATAGAGAATAATTTAAAAGGCACACAATGTGCATCATTACATTCCTTTGATGCAGATTAATGATAGCTAAACCACATTTTCTAATTGCTCCTTTTTTTCCCCTGCACTAACCTGCTATTGCACTGCAGCAGAACTTGGAGCTCTAGTTGCAAGGCACTGACCATCTCCTGGTATTTCTGTGTACTCTCAACCCTTTTAACACTTAAGAACTCCAACTCTATTAAATGCCAGCATTGAGAAACTTGTGCTTATTGTGTGCAAATAACTCTAATTTAGAAATAATTCAGTTACTACATTGTGTATCTGAATGTTATGTTTAAGAGGTAATGGAGACTAAATTTACTGCATTTATTATAGGCTGATTCTAATACTGTTATTGTGGATGCCCTTTATGCTATTGCAGATGCTTAAAATCTAGAATTAGTAAGGAATGCTCTACTGATTTACCTTGTCTAAATGCCTCTCTGAAAATCTTTGTCAGGACACTTATGTATTAAAAAGACAAATCAAAATCTTAATAGTAATTTTATTTCAATCCTGTTGAGATCCAAGCTCTGGCTTCAAACTCAATGACAGCAGAGAATTCATTTGGATTGATTTTATTGGGAGCAATTATCTCTGAAGGTACTTTAACTGAATGAACTTAGCTACCAGATAATACCCTCTTTATATGAATTAACATTTACTTATTTAATCATAAGAACATCCTTTCAGCTTCTTGACTCTGGATCTCCCCTCTTTATTTCTCTCTCACAACTCTTGGTCCATCAAGAGATTTGATTTTCAGGGGAGGCAGATTGGCCATTTGTCCAAGTTGCTGGGGCTCCCTACCTTGTACACTTTGGAAATGGAGGAAGGGGTAGCAGAGTCTGAGAAAAGCCAGAAAATTCAGTTTCCTGCCCTGGGTGTGCAGGGCTGGCCTCTGGATGGAGTGGATCTCTGTCAGGATATGGGCATCTTCTGATCATGTCCCGTGAGTGCCTCCCTGGTCTAGAACATGCAGCACACCCTATTACACCTCAAGTCATTGCAGGTGAGGAAAAACACTCCTTGGGAAGTATTTATTTAGCATGTTCTGTTTTCAGCAGGTTTTTAATAACCTGACTGGTAAGTCCCTGCTGAGCAACCAGCATTGACCAGATCAGTTCAGGAAGCCTTGTGGTGGATTTCTCACAGGCTTTCCTGCTGCCAGAAGTGGTACATCAGTGTAAATGCTTCATTGTGTTCTGCTGCTTTAGATCATACTTCTGAAGGACAGTGCCTTTGATTGAATTTGTCACTTGGACTTTAAAGTCTTGCTGTGCTATATACATCAAAAAGAATTCTGGCCATCACAAAATTGTTGCACAAATTACTTCTGCAAGCCGATGTTATTCTTTCTCTTTACTTGGGGATGACTGATACTTTTAGCACGGTAAATATTTTACAAGGAGATCTGCTAGTTTGTGTAAACACTGGCAAGATGAGAAAATAGTAACTTGTGTTTTATATTTTGCATCTGTTTGCAATCAAGCTCTTCCTTTTTTAGATGTTATTGCCAGAATGAGATTGGATATGTTCTCAAGGCTAGCTAGTTCTGAGATTTCAGTCTCAATTTCAGTGCTTTTTTCTTGTTTGCACCAAGCCCAGCCTTAGAGGAAAACCAAATAGCTGCAGTTCTGTACTTGATAATTATCTTTAGATGACTAAATGATTGATTACCTAGCCTCAAGCTGTATTCTTAATGACACTTTTGGTCTGATGGCTTTACATATTCCTCTAGCTGAATCTAACATGTAACAGGATTTAATTTGAGGGGTAAGTAGGGTAATTGAAATCAAGATTAAGGAAACATTTAACTTTGCAATATTGCTTTGAAAGACAACTGTGAATGTCTGTTTTAGTGTTGAATTACTAGCTACATGGTTCTCTTTTAAGTGGAGTTTCAAAAGCACTTATTTTTGTGACTGAGAGATTGGAACCAGTGTGTTTGTTGCTATGAGTTTATCCCAGCTTGCTGTGAAAAACTGGCTGTAGTTACTAAGACCAAAAATAGAAGAGAAGGTATGGAGATAATAAATTAGCCATAGAAACTTAATGCACTGAAGTGAAAGTGATAGATTGTTGCAGTGAGTGTCTGTCACTTTTAATAATTGAGACTTTATATTGTTTATTTCAAGAATATTTAAAACCCTCCCCTCCCTTCTAATCTCGGTCTTAGTGCTGCTTCAGAACAAAATTCATATTGGTTTTGTGTTTGATTGCTATAAATCACCAAGACTTTTGTGAGTGGTAGTCCCTAAGGTTTGAGGCAACAGGAAGAATGAGTTGTGCATTTACTTTGGAGGACTTGTCCAAATAACCTAAAATGACACCAGTTCAGAATGAAGGAATTGGTCAAAAATCTGCTATGGTTCTTTTGTGTTAAAAAACTGTGACATTAAATTAGTGTCTAAGTTTAAGGTCACTTTATACTCCTTAATTTATTCTTAAGCCATTGAAGACAGTATTTATGTCCTCAGTCCTTGTTCTCAACTGTTATTTCATGTGCTGGGAGTACAGGATATTCCTCCATCCTGGTCATTGATTTGTAATGTGCTGTACAATGTGATTTATAAAATTGCTCCACTGCATATTTTTAAAGAAATGTTTGAGATCATCAAAATGCATAGCTTCCTTGAAGTTATTTACTACCCAGGGGTAAAGGATCAAATGACAGGGCACAATTGCTTACAGATTTTCTATATATATTCCTCTGGTTCATCTGCTGTATCTGTGGAATCAGTCAAAAATTTTCAGGAATGTTTGACATTTTTATAAGGGTATTGGTTTTGCTTGCTTACAGCTATTTTTCCTTTCCATCTTTGGATGAACTGTAATATCTCTTTAGAAAATTGTTTCTGTGCTCTTTTGTGTATGCACATGCCTCTTTGTTAACTTTTTTTCCAAGGAAAACTCAGTGAGAAAGACAACTTCTGTCTGTCCTTTTCTCACCTGGTCAGAACTCTGCTGTGTTGTGAACTCAGACTACTGAAGGAATTGCTCTGCCAGGATGTTCACTAGCCTGATGGACAGCTGTCAGTGCACTGGGATCTGAGCTCCACAGTGGTATGTGGCCTGGCCAGGGCTTTTAAAGTCACTCTATGTGCCTTCTCAGAAGGGTCACCTTGCCAGGGCTTTTAAAGTCACCACATGAAGAAATGAAGGCACTCATTGATTGTATTTAGTAACACTTCATCAATTCTTGCAGTTGTTATGATCTTTTTTTTGCTTTGTGAGCTTCTGAAGAGTACTCCATAATTATTTTTCCCCTTTTCTCATGCACTTAGATTCAGCAGAAGATGCATCCACACCGCCTGACTCAGAGATGGAAAAGAAGAGCAAGAAGGAACAGATAAAAATGTGGTTCAGCCCAAGAAGCAGGAAGATTCGATGTGTGTTGAAGAGGAGTCAGGCTGGCACTAAAAGCAGTGACCTTGGTCAAGACACATCTTCAGCTTATGATTTCTTTCCTTCCCCTCCTCATGAAAAGCCCTCTAAGCCCACAAAAAGACCAACTCAGAGACAGAGTAAGAAGACGAAGAAGAAACATCTAGCAGACATTAACAAAGAGTGGAGCTTAGAGAAACCTGAGCAGAAAAAAGCTGAGAAGACTGCCAAGGAAAAGTGTGTGACCATCTGCAGTCAGCCAATAGTGCTGTGCACTCAGGAACCAGAGAGTCCTGAAGAAAGACCTCAGCAGGAATCTCTGAAGGAAGCTGACTCCAGCAATAATACAGAAGATGTGGAAGTTCTACCAAAGACAGAATCCCCAGAGAAGAAAGATAACAGTGAAGTTGTGTGCTCTGCACAAGAGAGCAAGGAAAAAAATTGTGCTGCAGAGGCATTGCTGTCAATAGCAAATGAAGTTACACCCTTGAAACGTGGAAGGGAGCAGTCCAGACCTCAGGGTACTCCTCAGTCTAAAAGAGCAAGAAGTGAGAGGGGCATTCCTGGGAAATCAGGCAGGCAGGCTGATGGCTTAGAGGAGTCTCTGCAGGGCTCCCCCATCTCCCCAGGCACTGGACAGACACCAGTCCAGATTTCTTCCTCTGCATCCAAAGTCACCGACACTGGAGTGAAGACAAGAAGATCTGCAGCTCTTCAAGCCATGAACAGTCCTTCACTTGCAGAATCTCCCTCTACCCCATCCACTTCCAAGAGTTGCAGTCAGGTGGCAACACCACTCAGTCCTTCTGTGGTGAAATCCCCTGGTGTCAACACAATTGCCAGAAGAAATTACAAGGGGGAGACTTTGCTCCATGTTGCTTCCATCAAGGTAGGACCATCATCTTCTAGTTCAGCTTTAAGCAGAGGTTTAAAAAGACAATGTTGTTTAAAAATATTCTGGAAACCAGTTACTTCAGAACATCCTGTTTCAGGGAGGGAAATCTCATTTTGTGATCTGTTTCTTCTGGGTTTATTGGGAGCTTTCCAACCTGATTCTCTGATTTCATAAAGAAATGACTGTTTGAATGATCAAAGATGATTGTACTTGGAAACTCAAAGCACTACAGTGTCAGTTATACCTGTGAGGTTTAGGAAGTGATAAGCATTTAAATGTTTTGGCCTTGTGTGCCAGGAAGCTGTCTCTGATTTGTCACAAGGAGTTTAGGAAGTATTTCAGATCTCACTGAGTGACCTTGATCCGTTCAGTCTGAGCTGGTAACTCAGCCAGGAAAAGATCTGAGTTATGCACATGAAGATAACTCTGTGAAACATTGGTTAACATTATCTAAGTGTTGAGATCCACCACCTGATGCAAGTGTTGGCTCAGGGGAATGAGGTGCTGCACCCTGTGATTGCCATGCTGATTCCCTGTACTCTGGAGGGAAGGGACACAGTTGGGGTGTTCTGACTCTCAACATTATTCTTGGAATGTCAGCTATCACTCATTATGCTGTTTATATCTTAACCAGTTCCTGGTATGGTAGAACTTCATGGCTTTGCTCTTTGCAGGGGCTGTCCTTGCCCATTACTTTTTAAAAGCTGGGTAAAACATGTCCCACTCATCAGATATACTCATGGCAGCTCCCTTCTGAGAGGTCATTTCAAAGAGTTTGTAGTCTGGCAATTTAAATGTACTTTGTGCTAAATCATATAATACAAATGCTGTGTGGTTAATAAACTGCATCTACTGGAAGAATTGATTCTTCTCTAAGCACCTGACATTTATACAGCACTTCTGGCTGGTGAGACAGAGGCTGTTCTTGATAAATAACTCTGTCCTCTTCCAAAGGCATTCTAATAAGCCACTCCTGCTGCACGAGACCTTTTTAAATGGAAGTGTCAGCTGAGCTGAGTTCAAATCTTGTATTTGATGTCATTAATATGGAATTAGAGGGGAGAAAATGAAATGTTGTCCTCACAGGACTCAAGAGCTTTGAAGGAGAGATCTCTTGTTATCTCTTGTCATAAGTCCTGCATATTCCTCTTTATTAAAACACTGTTTACAAATTACCCTTCTGTGATTTTCTGGGAATTTGTGATGAATGCAGTCATGACTGACTGGTTCTGAAAAAAATAGATCTGCCTTGACAAGTTTTCACACAGGTATGGTTTCCAGCAATATGCCTGATGCTTCTTTGGAACACAGGTATTTCATCTAAGGAAACAGCATCCCTGCAGCTTATTGAGACTTGGAATATTGGCATGTTGGGGAAATGCCAATAAGGTTTCATTGCAAAGCATTTTGATGATAAATGAAAAATTAAGCAGTTCATGCTGTAGACAAAAAGGATGATAAACATGTTTTGATTATTGAAGTTCAGTGGTGTTGCTGGCACTCCTTACTGGCATTGGTACAGCCAAAAAAAAAGCTGACTTCCAGCTGGAGTGTGGGCAGTGGGATGGGCTTTTTCAGTCCTGTGTGTGAGTTCCTTTCACTGTTGTCTTTTGATGTTTATAATTATTGAGCTAAAGTGGGAAATGGCTTCTGTTCCTCATTAGTTCTGCTGTGGTTTTTATCCAGCAGCTCCACTCTGATTGAGGAGCTCATTAGCAAAGGCTTTTGTAGCTAGCTAGGTCTTCAGGTTGATTCCCAAAGTTTGCTTTGAAAAGGAACTAAAATAAGACAAGGAAAGTGATGCTTGGTTATGATCTTTGCACTTGCAGAAGCCCTGTATGAACTGATAAAAGTATTTTGTCAAACTGCTCTTGAAAATACCAGGCTTTATCCTCTTTGTGTATTTTCAGTGTGGGGTTTAGATTTACTGGTTTGAGTTTGGTTGGTGCTTTGGGTTTTTGTTTTTTTTCCTTCTAACTAGTTCTGATTGTTTGTTTTTTTTTCCTGAAAGAAGCATTTCTCTTCCAATTTTGTTTTATGGGCAGGTTTTTTTCTTGTTGTTTTCACAGCAAGTAATGTTTTTCCATGTGTGTAAAGTGAAACAGACTTGTAGCTGCCACCCTCCCCCAGAGTAAAATGAAGTCTAATTCTCTGGCACTTCATTAGTTACAAAAACAAATCTGTATTATTTTCATTAGCTGTTGGGGTCTAACAGCCAGATTCCAGTTAAAGTTAATTGAATTATCCCTTTTTTTCTTATTTAAAAGAGATCATAAACAAGGTTAGCAGGCATGAGAACTAAGAGTGTTGTGCTGTTTATAATGATTCTGAAGGATTGTCCCCATTTACTGCTAGTACTAGTAGTTATTATTTTCACTGAAATCAAAATGGTTCTCGAGAAAGGTTCTAGTGTGGATGAACTTAATGTTGAGTTAAACTAGTAAATGAAAATAAATGTGACTCTTCCTGTAACAACCAGCAGTCACGTTTGTCTTCATAGTCATTAAAGGGGAAAATCCAATTAGTTAAAATACAAAATGTGACCTATTCACCTCTGAATATTCTAAACTAATGGGAAATTGCCCCATCAACAGCCCTTCCACATGGGACTTTTTTTTGCAGTAAGAGAACAGATTGTTCCCAGGACCAGCTCTTCCATGGCAATTAAATCACAGCAGCACTTAACAGTCAGTGCAGAGTCCTAAATCTGCTGTGGAGAGAGGAACCCCCAGTGCCTTGGCACTGCATTTCAGGTCTGGGTGGTGCCTCTGCTCCTCCTGCTTTGCTGAGGGAAGGGATGGGGCAAATTGTGCCACTCTGGATTCCAGAGAGAGAGACAGTGAACTGCAACAGGAGAGGGTGACAGGGGACCTTGGCAACATTACAAGGAGTAGATGGGAAATAGCTGGGAGAAGGCTCCTGGTGCTTCAGGTTAGGAGGAAATAAGGGGTTGTCCTTCTTCTGAGGAAAGAATTTGTCTCTATGCAGAGCATCTGTTGAGTTTGGAGAGAGAGGTGTAGTGTATTTGGACCAGTTTTGGTTATCTCCTGTTCCAGGAACCCTTTCATTTTGCCAGCTCATGATGGCTTTCCCTCCTTGCACTCTCAGACTCACAGAAAGGCTTCACCCATGGCTAGCCTGCTGTGCTGGACTCCTCATGGTCATTATAATTAACACAGTAAAATAACTGTGAACTAATTCCTTCTGAGCCTGTGAGAGTGCTCCTTTTATTGCTGTGTTACCAGTTAATGACACCTCAGGAAGGAAGAGCAGAGAAGATGGTGTGGCTTTGTGAGCATGTGATGACAAACATCAGGATGGCGTTTAAATTTTGTTTTCAGGTGTCTGACCTAGTCAGCTGTGCCCTTCCTTGCTTTTGGGACTGGATCTGCCTGTGTCATGGCTGGGAGATGGGTCACAGATGAACATCTCCCCTCCTGGAGAGAGGAGGTCAAGGCAAATATGAAATAGTGCAATGGTTTCAAATGCAGGACATGAGAATATGGAAACTGGCCATGAGTCAAAGCAATCCATCTTCCCAAGTGCTGATCTGGAAGCTTGGAAACAAATTACCATTTCTTTTCCAATAATGCTTGGTTGTCACTTGTCTTGTTTCTGAGGCTGGGCAACTTCTTGCACGTTTTCTCTTTATTAAAGGTTAATCATAGCTTCTTGTGTGTTTGTTATCAGGGAACAGGCTGTGTGGGGAATTCATTTGGAGGATTTTGAGGTGAGAAACTTGCAGGATTCTGGAAAGAATTCCCATAAGAATTCCCACAACCTCTTTATTGCATATTTGTCCTCCTTGACCATTTATGAGTTGTAGATAATCCAGTTCCCCCACAGCTTAAACAAGCAAATGGCATTGTCTTTGAAAGGGGGCTTTTTGGTTCATTTGTTTGACCTAAAGACTGAAGCTGCTTGATTAAATTTGTAAATAAAAGAAGAATTATTTGGTTGAAGGAGTACAGCTCTTAGCTTCATCTTCATGTACTATCCTAATTCGTTGGATATCTCATTAACTGGTAGAATATGTTTTCTGGTTTTTATTTATTTAGTAATTTGACTTTTTGGTGAAAAATATCTTGATTTATGGAAGTTTGTAAAGGACAAAATGGAAAAGAAAAGCCCTGTAAAATAGAACTAAAAGGACACTTGCAGTTCTTGACCATATGTATTAAATTCAGGACTTGAGAGAAAAGGAAAAAAAGCCTCCAACAACCTTTTGTAAGCCAAGTAGAGATGGTTTTCTGGTCAGAAATTCTCCTTGGGAGGAGGAAGTGCTAAAGCCCTGTAAATGCTCCTCTCTGTCTCATCTACTGCCGGCTCCAGCTCTGCCAACAGATGGCCCCAGTGCCTTTCCTGCTTCTCCTCTTTGCCGAGCTCCGGGAGCGGCGGTGCCGAGGAGGAGCAAACCCGTGGCTTCACTGCCGTGTCACTACGGCTGAGCTTTGTTATGAACGTGAAATGTCCTGAGCTTTGTTTGTTCCCAATGGGTAATTCTGCAATCTGCAGCAGCTCCTGCTTTTTCAAGAGCTGGATGTAATCCTTCATTGATAATTAGATTTCAAAATAAACACTTGCCTGTGAATTCTTAATGGTAGGAGCATTTTTCTACCTGATGTTTGCCTTGTTCTCCTTTTCTGAACAAGAATGTCTCCACTTAACGTTTCCCCTCTGTTGCTGCAGACTGCTAAGAGGGTCTCTCCTTGTGTCCCCTGGTTATGGCTTCTTGGTGCACACTGGTGATATTCCTGCTGCATCAAATATACTCGAGGAACTAAATGTGCAGAATTAATTTCAGCATTAGTCAAAGCACATCTTTATGCAGCATGTTGGAATTACTCATTCCATACTAATAGGTGTAGTTTTTTCTGCTCTCTTGTGGAGGGAAGACCTGGAATTCTGGGATTTGCACCTCTGTGCTCCTTACTCTTGTTTAAGAGTTTAGAAAAGCATTTATTAGCTTATAAATGTTAGTAATTCCTTCAACTTGGATAGAAGTGGCCAATGTAAAAAATCACCAAGCCACTTTTTTTTTTACTTTTGGATCACAGTTATTTGGCTTGACTTGGCATCTAAAGATGTTATCAGCCTCTGGAAGATCCATGCAAATGTCAGAGGCACCTGTGGCTGGATTTGATGATCTTATAGGTTTTTTCCAACCAAAATGATTCTGTGATTGTGGTCCTGCTTGCAGGAGGGACTTGGTAACATGTCTGTTAATCATCTGCCACTTGAAATTTAGTCTCCTGCTTTTTTAAGCTAAATGTTCACTTATGGTGGCTGACTGAAGAGCCTCTGAGGACACAAAAGGCACATTCTCCTGGCTCTGGTTTGTTAACATCTCTCTTGTAATCCTGATTGGCAGCCCCCATCCAGTCCCTGCACAGCTCATGACAGCTTTCCCTCCTTGCTGTCACTCTCAGTGCTCGGTGCTGGTTGTAGGGAGCAGGTTCCATTTACAGATGACATGATGACAATATTTATCTTCTGTAAGCAGCAAACCACCAATTTTCTAATTCTGACATGGGCCTGGATTTAAGTCAGGGGATGTTGTCAGTCCTGGGGTCCACACCAGCAACATTTCCTTTGCTGAAGCCCCAGCGATGTTTTACAAATCAATGCTCACATAACTGATCTGAAAAGCTGTGATAGCATCTGATGCCCACACAAATGATTAGCTGTGCTTCCTGCTTTAAAGCAGTACTCCTGAAATGTCAAACCCTTTGCAGTACATGTTTGCAAACTGAACTTTAAATGATAAGCTCAGCTCTTGCTCATTATAGATAATTGTGTGTTCCCTCTGTCAGGAAGGATCTTAATGCTGAGTGCTGCCTTGGCTGCCTCTGAATAACTCCTCAGGTTTGATCTATGTCTGTTACCTTGCAACCATAAAGAATATACTGCTGCTAGGATCCTTTAATTGCTTTGAAAGGTAGCATTTTGCTGGGACATCCAGATTGTGAATATAATGCATGAAATTTATCTCTGATGTGTTAATTTGCTTGATGGTTGTAAAGCCAGTGAGTCTCAGCATTTATTTGGGTGAATTTTGAGTTTATAGTTGTTGCTCTCTGGATTTATTTTTGCAGAGCAGTCTGTCTTATTATTTTTTCTAACTTAAAGAGTAAAGATTAAAGCTGTTTTGTTTTTTCAAAGAGTTTCTTGGTAAGAAAATCGGATTTAGTTTGTTTTTATTGTATTTCAAGCTTAGTATAATATTCTCTCACCTTTTCCAAGGCTTGCTGTGAGTAGCACCTTGAAATTCCACTACTTAAAGGCATTGAACTTGATATGTATCATGGATTAAATTTCTCTCTTCCAGATCTTTTGCCCTGGCAAGAGCTACATACCAATTTGTATATTAACAGATCTCAGTACCCTGGTCTAGGCAAAGTGTCTGCAGTTGTCTTGAAATGCTTTATTTTGCCTAAAATAATAAGAATTGAGGCCTGCACTGCAATCTTATTACCAGCTTTGCTTTTCAAAACCTCTGATTTCCTAAATTCTGCCCTTTTGCTTCCTTTGCCTCATCTCTATTCAGCCTCTTTTCCTTAGGCTCTGCATCACTTTCCACCCTTTCCACACCTCCTTGCTTGCAGTGAAAGCTGAGTATAGCATTTTTCCAAAAAGCAAATTAAAACTATTTTGGTAGATAACTGTCAGAGAAAGTGTCAGTGAGATTCAACATAAAGTAGTAATTGCAGTGTTAAATAAAACTCTTTTCCTTTCATGGAAAACCAATTTCTAGAAGCTTGTCAGGCTTATTAATTTATTTCACCTGTGTTTTCAGACAGTTACTTTGATTAACTTGAAAAAAATCCAGTCTGAAGGACGAGAAAATTCTTAATAAATGTTTCCAACTTTGCTCCTTGCAGTTTGACCGTAGTGCATGGACTGCACATAACACAAACTTTTCCATTTATTTTGAATTATCTCTGTTACATGCATAGTTTTTATCTAGAAATAAGTAGTTTTGTAAAATGTGTGGGTGGTTCTAAATGAACAGCAATGATTAACTGTGATCTCCAGGTCACTTGAGCTTTTGTTATCCTGACAATATCTACATGGAAGGCTTATACCATAACATTCTCATTGCAGCTAAATTTACAATTGGGCATCTCTCCAACTGGTGTTTTATCTATGTATTTTCTTCATTACTTTTTCATAATTCTGGTTTTTCCCCTGTGTAGGGTGACTTAGCAGCTGTGGAGCAGCTGCTGAAAAACGGGGCAGATCCCAATGTCAAAGATAATGCTGGCTGGACACCTTTGGTGAGTGTTGAAGGCTTCTTTCTGTCATCTAATCAGATTTCACTTCATCCCTCCTTTCTCTCTGATATTTTAGTTCCCTTCACACACATTTAGGTGACAGAGAGTTATGCAAAGTGAAGAAGTGATGATAAACAAAAGAATTCATCAGCAGCCACTGACCTGCCCAGGTGTCATTCTCCTTTGCTGGGGTGTAGGGCAGGCCATGAAATTGATCAGCTGGTGACTGCAAATGCAGAAAATTACAGCTGGGATTACTCGAAAATGATCAAATCCAAACAATGTTTGTATTTAATGGGTTCCTAATATCCTCAGTGGTTTGGAAATATATCAAGTAGTGGAGTGAAAAAATTGCTTGATTGAATTACAGAAAATAAACAAAAGGTTCTTGTCAACCATGACTTCTTCCTTTCCTGCAGAATACTCCTGGTAGGCTGTAGTCTGGAGGGGTTTGTTCCCTGTGGTCTAACTTGCACACAGCTGGCCTTTGTTCAGTTCTTTTTGGGCTTTTTGTTAGTGTTGGGTTGTCAGAGACCTATTTTATGAAAAATCTTTTTGCCAAGATCTTTTCTCTTAAGAAGCTGAAAGGCCTCAGAAACAAAATGTAAACAATGATTATCTGCTGCTGTGGAATGCCACAGGTGCATCTTTGGTCTCATGTAGTTGTTTTTAATTAATGGCCAGTCTCAGTCCAGCTGTCTCAGACTCTCTGGTCAGCCACAAGATTTTATTATGTGCCCTTTCCCCACCATGATGAAATCCTTTTCTTCTATTATTTTAGTATAGTTTTAGTTTTCTTTTAATACATATCATAAAATAATAAATCAGCCATCTGAAAATGAAGTCAAGATTCTCATCTCTCCCCTTGTCCTAAGACCCCTGCAAACACCACCACATGTGGTGACCCCGAGTGAAGAACTTTGGGTTCCCAGGGCCATTCCTGTCAGCAATGTGACACAATACCCTTGCCTCATCTTCCCTGGCCATCCCTGGAGTGCTGCCATGAGAGGAGTCCCCCTGTGAGTTGTGCTTCCCCTGAGTTGCCCCCTGTGGCTCTCCCCCCGCAGCACGAGGCGTGTAACCACGGGCACAGGGAGGTGGTGGAGCTGCTGCTGCAGCACGGGGCGCTGGTGAACACCACGGGCTACCAGAACGACTCGCCCCTGCACGACGCTGCCAGGAACGACCACGTGGCCGTGGTGGAGCTGCTGCTGCTGCACGGCGCCTCCCGCCACGCCGTGTGAGTATCTCACATCAGCACCGAGTGTTCCTGCCATTAACCGAGCCTGCAGCGCCCACAGGGGGTGGGGAGTGAACGTGGAGCAGGGCTGGTGATAAATGTGGTTTATGTGAAGTGAGGGGGTGGGTGTTAAATGTGTGCTCTGCTGTGCTTACCAGGTGGGTGTTTGCTTTCCTTTTGGCTTTGTCCTGAGCTTTTCTGAGGATGCCTGAGTCATAGATAGCTGGAGTACTGGAGAGGAAAGTAGCAACATATGCACGCCCTAATCTTACACTTTCCTGTTGGCATCTTGTTATAGCTGCTGTCAGCTCTAAGATGCTGAGCTAGATGGGTTTTGAACTGCTACAGCTGGTTTTTGTCTCTTTACTTTTACTACACTACTTGCCAGCAGAAGGCATTTTGCTCCAGTCTCTTCTCTTTTCACAAATGACACAGACACAGGCTGGGACATGGGAATTTTCATTTTTTGCCTTTCTGGATCAAAGCACTAATCCTTGGTGTACCTTTTAATTAAAAAAAAAAGTAGCTAAGTAATATTTTCAGTTGACTCTTCTATACAGTTAAGTCTTCTGAAGGTTTTGACATTTGTGTATAAGAGTTGCTAAAGAATCTTTCAGTCTATGAATAACCCTGTTAGCATTCCAGGCACTAATATAATTTTAGGGGTTGTACTGTTGTTGTGCCAGGGCCTGTGTGTATAAATTTGAGTCCAGTGCAAGGACTCTTGTCCATAGGTGTGTGTGTGTATAGAAACACAACAAGATGATATTTCTGTGGCAGCCACAGAGGAAGCATAAACAAGTTCAGCTTTATCACTTCAGCTCTAAATATTCACACTCTTGAAGCACACAGAATTAAGGTGCTTTGTGGGAAAGCATAGGGTTTTCAGCAAGTCCTAATCTTGTATATATTAGAGTTTACAAAACAAGACAGAGCCAAAACAAAGCAACAAGACTTTTGACTTAAGACTTCAGCATGAAAAAGTAAAACAAGGATCAGTTGTTCATCTTCACTTTGTTCATGAATGAGCAGCAAGGACTGGTGCACCTGGAAAAGTGACAGCTTCAGAGATTTTCAAGCCACTTGAATATGAGGAGCTGGTTGTGTCACACTTACCACGTGTTTGTCTGGTGTTTGAAAGCACAGCCAACAGCTTTGTTGGGAGGTTGTGGCAGGGTTTCAGCTCTGGTGGCTTTGCTCAGCCCAGGCTCCAAAATGCCAGCCATGGACTCTGCAGGCTCCTGTTAGCCTTGGTCTCTGCTGCATGTGCTCACACAAACAGAGGTCAAACTGAATCCTTCAGCTCACTCTGCATGAGCAAACATGACTCTGTTGAAACAGAAGCTTTTTAATCAGGGAAGGGCAGATTTATGTAAACTTTAAGCCCTGCTTTAACTTTTCACTGAATGTTGATAATGTTCAGTTAAAATCTCTGAGGACAAATGTAGCTGCCATTAATCTTTGTGTGATTTGTCTGGGTGCTGTGGCACAAATTCAGTCCTGTCCATCCCTCCTGGAATACCTGAGACTTCCAGATCTTCTGTAGGCTTTGTCTTTGGCTGAAATCCCACTGTGTGTGTTGCAATTGCACTGATCATGGAAAGGAGGTGGGGTTTCCCCTCCCCTATTTTTACACACAGTATTAGAGCCACAGAAAAATAGATGTACAAGCCAAGTGTTCAGACTTGCTCTGCTGGCCCCTTCCAAACAGTGTCAAGAAACAACAGAAACAAGAGTAGTGTGTCTGAGACTCCTGAGAATGCCTGGTGCCTCCCTTCCCTCCTGTTCCCCTGTAGCTTCCAGCAGTGAATGGTGCTGTGATCTCCCCCTGGATCATGACTTTGCAAATCTCACAGGGTGTTTTTGCAGCCTCTGCCAGTTCTAGTCCTAATTAAGCAGTGGTTGGATTTGGCTAGGTAAGTGGAACCTTCTTGCACCTAGAAGGTTTAGTTAATTCTTCTTTCCTAGTGGATGCAGGTATCCTTATAATGGAGTCCCATCTGACAAGAAGCTTGTTTTTTCTTCAGTGACTTTTTTTTCCAGATCTCTGAAACCAGCTGGCCACAATTCTGAAAACAGGAGATGAGAACTGGCTGATCATTTAAAATGGTGCAATTACAGTTCATTTCATTATGGCTAGTTATAATTGCTCTCTTTGTACTTAATGCTCACCTTCACATTATTATTTTAGGTTCTTTACAGTAGAAATTGAAGCAGTGATGAGTAGGACTTGCATCTCCAAGGCTTATTTTCTTGAGGAGTGCCTTAACTTGAGAGGAGTGCAGTGTGTGAGCTAAGGCTACACCAAACCAATTTTGTCAAATGGATAAATTGGTCTCATTTTAGTTCACTTTTTTTTTCTCTTTGGTGTATAAAACCCTTTCTAGTCCGTTTGTAGGCTCTTCAGGCTCACAATGAATTAACTTTCAGCCAAGGAGAGGACTCTCCTTAATGTGGTGGGATAAAGTGATTCTTCTTTATCTCACAGGAGCGAGGAGAAAAGTTTGATTAGTTCACTGTGTTACTTACGTGTTTTACTTTAGCTAAACGAAGTAAAATGTGAACATGACAAATGCATTCAAATGTTACTTGGGACACTGTGAAATATATAGCATGAGACCTCCCAGGAGTGACTGATGTCGTGCTGCTGTCTTAAGAGTAGAATTAACTCAGTTTGGTGTCTTAATGTCCCTTGTGTGTTGAAGAGTTAATCTACTGGAACAAAACCAGAGCTTGCATCCAGCAGCCTGCTTAGAGCAGTAGTTTGGAAATTTAGCATGATCCTCAGTTGTGCCAGGTGAGATTGATTTTAAAGGTGTGCAGCAGTGACTGACAGCAGGTCCAAAGGCAGGTTAGACACTGGCTGTGGGGGGATGTAGGATTTATGTGAGAAACCTCAGTGGGTGAGGTACAACCCTATCCAGAGAGCTGAGACTTTGCCATTTCACATTTAGATGTCAGATATTCACAAACCCATCAAGTGGGCACATTCCAAGTGCCTTTCAGGCTGTGTTTTTCTCCTTTCATGTTAACTTGTAGTGCATTAAGAAATAGCTCTGTATAACAGGAAGCAGCCACATATCTTTTGGACCAAGCAAGAACAGATGAGGGCTTCCTCTTTTGCCAGAAATTAACCCTGGGATTTCCTTATTCCTTGGCAAAATTTCTTATTGGTAATCTGTGAGATTGAATAGTTGTGGCACTTCAGTTGTCCACAACTTCCATTGAAGTTTCACTGACTGGGAGAGACACAAACTACAAATGAAAAATATTATATGGACCAGTGAACCTATTAATTGTCCTACTGGTCCTGTTAATTTTTCGACGTTAATCTCCTACACATAACTAATTTTTATTTTTATGGCTTTTTTCAACATGCTTGAATTCTTTTTTCTTTGCTTCACAGCAAGCCAAGTGATTTGAAAAATTAGATCTGTGCATTTGCAATTTCACAGTACTTCCTAAATGCTTTCACTCAAATGGGCTGTCTTTCCAGTTCTTCATGCACAGTAAGTTTAGCATTGGCAGGAACTGTCATCTTGCTCTGGTTTTTTAGGTGTAGTAGCTGTGAGTCTGACTCTGAACAAACCTGTGGGAATGCTAAGGGGAAGACCAGGGTCCTCAATTATGAATGGCACAGGGACAAAAATGATTCTAACCTGTTCCAGGAGGCATTAGACTCATGGCACTGATAGCATTTTGTCTCCTTATTCTGAGTCGAGATAATGCTGGTTTTGCTGCTCAAAGTGCAAGACAGTGTGTTGAACTTCCTGCTGACAGTAGGTTAATTAAAATCCTGGCTCTGTTTGGATATGTCAGATGGTCTTTCTGGCTACACACATTAGGTTTTCTTCCCTCTGTCAGGTTCAGGAAAGATTTCTACTTAGCACATTCTCAAAATCCAGGTGCTGCCTGGAGAGCCCTGAGCCAGTCAGATTTCCACGTGGGAGTTAGTGGGTAGTGCACTGAGACCTGGCTGCAGGATTTCCATTCACTGCTGAACTCTTCTGTGGGGCTGGGGCAAAACTTGGTTTGTGGAGCAGCTTAAAAGTCCTGTCATTATGTCATTTCATGGAAAGTCACCCTCAGATTTGTTGAGTTGCTCCTCACTGGGCTCCTCTTTGTCCTCAGCAGAGCCATCCTGCTCTTGGATTGGATTTGTTCCAGCTGTAACAGCCCCCTAGTGATTATTCAATACCTTGATGACTGGCTAACAGGAAGCTGCTTGCACCCAAGGGTACATCTGACACTGGGATGGTTAAAAAAAACTTCCAGACAGCCACTTGCCTTCTGGTAGAAAGAAGGATGCCTTGGGTACCTGGTATTCCAGATTAAACACCTCACTAATTTCTCTCTAGCAGAAACAATTGTGTCTTCCTGCTGAATGTAGAACTCATCATGTGCACTGGACCCATTCCAAACAAACCCAGCTTTGCAGGAGGAGCACCCAGAGTTATTGGCATTTCTGAAAACACTTATTGGTGTGTTAGGGTGGACATAATTTGGTTTTGAATATTAAAAATACATCTTAGAACAAGGTGGATGATTTGCCTTGTTCAGGTGGGTTGGATAAAGATGGATGTGAGCTTCCCATTCCCCTGCCTTACTAAAAAAGTACAAATATAGTTTTCATCCTTTCTCTTTGAAAAGTAAATTGCAGCACTATCCTACTTGAAAATCTGTTGTTAGGATGTGTTCCTTGTATTGGTTTTTATTATGTAAACCCTCTTTTCTCCTGTTTCAGTTACATTTTCACGCTCTGTTTAAGCTCAACAATTTGTTTAGTTGCAAACATTCTAAACTCTTAAACCATTTCTTGTGCTGGGGTTCCTTTTTCAGACCTTAGCTCCAAAGTTTGTCACAATTTAATGATGCCACCTTAACATGCAATAAATAGCCCTTCATTTTTCAAAGCTGTATAATGATGGGACACCATATCACAATACTCTAGTAAGAAGCAACTAAAGCAAGCTTAAAACTGTAGGAGAAAATTGTAAGTGAATACAGAAGGAGGAGCTGGAGCTTGTATTTGTACAGTTCAATTGGCAAAAAATGTTGTGTATTTTTTTCTATGGTAAACATTGATGAGTTTTTTCCAACAGTCAAGAACCTTACTGTGCCTTTGGAGGGAAAAGCACTCCCAAATCTGTGCTACTGACATGCAGGGATTTCTTCTCTCTGCTTAGCTCACAGTGAAAGGTCAGCCAGCTAGTCTAAAGGTGATTTTGGGGTGTTTGATGATATGTATATGTATTTCCCCCCCTCTCTGGATGCATTGTTCAAAGGAGCTTTATCTTGCAGCAGTTTGAGTTGAATATTGGCCTTATTTAAGGAAAGGGCAAGAGCTACCCTGATGATGCATGACAAAGCAGGAACAGCATGACAATATTTAATGGGCTGCAACTCCCAGGCCTGGGCAGAGATTGAACCAATTATCTTTCAGTCTGCAGAGTTTGTATTATGCCTGCACTGTGCTCATTAGTAGCACAGAAGAGCTTGGGGTTGGTAATAGTGTAAAACACCACCCTGGACTCTTCTGGGGGGGATTTTTGTGGATTGTTGTTTTCCCCAGGGGCTGTGTTAGTGAGCAGTGCTCAGCCTGGGCTGCAGAAGGGTGCTGAGGTCAGACTTGTCTTTCAGCTTAGCACTGGCCAAAGCCTCCTAGTTAAGTCAGAGTGGAGACTTAATAATTTGAGCTGCTCTTTGAGCTGGATTGGGTTATGGCCTTATGTGGGATACCCTGTAAAGCTTCCTGGATTCCTACTGCACAGAAATGTGTGGCCAAGAGAGAGCTCTTCAAAGCTGCAGTGGTCCTGTGACCTCTTTGGATGTTTCATTGTTTGATGACTAAGCTTGCCAGGTTTCAGACACTGAGTCAGGGCTTTGTTCTCACGACAAGTTTCCCCTCCATAACGAGCTCTTATTGTGCCTTTGGAGAGCCAGAGCTGTGTGAGGTGGGCAGAAGAGGATCAGCTGCAGCAGCCATTATTCTCATAAAGGGCAAAGCAAGCAGAATATTTCCCCAGAGTGCTGGCAGAGGCTCCTGTTTGCTAATGGCAGTGATACCTGTTCTGCAGTTTCAGGCTTTCCTCCCCTCACTACTGTCCTGCAGCAGCAAAGTTGTGTGAAAAAGAAATTGAAGCAGTGGCTGAGTTTGATGTGTTTATAGCAATCACCTCAGTCTGAGGGGTGCTAAAAGAGAAAATCAGTCTGGAAGCACAACTGATAACTATGAGGTGCCACCTGCAATCAATAGCTTTGAACAAAATTGGCAAACCAACTACAATCTGACTGAATTGGCTCTAATGTGTTCTGTGGAACAGTACACTGAAGGAAAATGAGATGCACACTCAGATTTTGGAAGTGCAAGGGAGCTGTGGTTCCCAAGTAGGAAGCAGACAGCTTTTCCCATAAAAGCACTGCCACATCAAGCTCCCATGTTTAATACACTATGGAGAGACTTCTGACATGTCTTTTATGGCAAATGGATAAGCCAGAAATACATTTTTTGGCTCTATGACTGCAATGAAAGATTAAAGCTGAAATTTCTGGGTCTTGCAAATGATATCAAAGTGCATCTTGAGACAGTTTAACAGGGACTGTGGTTTATTTAACTGAACATTCTGCTCTGAGCATCCCTTACTCCTCAGCTGAATGCAACAGCTTGTAATTCAGTATCCATCTGTCTTGGATGCAATTCTTACTTGAAGCTTTGTGCTTTTAGCTGAAATTACATATTAATAAGAAAGTGGGAGGGAAAGCTACCCAGCTAATATGCCTGGTTAGTTAAGAATCAAGTCACATTTTATTTACTTAAACCCATCTGTGCTTGTTTTGCCAGTAATATATTTGGTCTGCGGCCTGTGGACTACGCAGAAAGCAAAAAGATGAAATCTGTGCTAATGTTACCAGTGAAGGATGAATCATTTTCACTTACCCAGCCCTCTGAGGTAAATGTCTGTGTGGGTTTGTTTTTGTGTTCTGCTTTTTAACAAAACAGCAGCCATGAGTTCTTCCTTTAAATATTGAAGGCTCGGATGTAAGTACAGTACATCACCTCTTTTACAGGGAGATTTGAAATAGGCTGGGAAGCTGTCTTGGACAGTATTTCTAGGATGTGTGGAACACTGACAAGCTATGAAGTTCTGTGTTACAGCTTTATATGGGAAGACAAAAGATGTTTCTTGTCATGTGGTTTTATTACAGGAGCATGAGCCTGTGTTTTTCCTCAAGTATCAGTGCTTGAACTTTGCTGTTGATGTTGTTTTTCTGCATATCTAAATTTGTTCTGCTTTCCAAACTGTCTGCAAACAGCAGCAGCCTTTGTTCCAGGTGCTTTTTGCGTGCCTTTAAAAGGCTGTTCCACTGTCATCCTTTGTCCAGCAATGGAAATATCAGCTCAGCAGTGGAAAATAGCTTTTGGGAGATTGTTCTGGGGTTTTTGTTTTTCTCCTCCTTTGGACAAAGACTTCCCAGGACTTGTAACCTGAATCAGGTAGTCAGACCTAACAAGTTGCTGCATTATGAAATGGAGGAGGATTAAGCTGACCTGGCTGATAGAAGCAGCCCTTATCTACTCCAGCCTATACAGCCTGCATTGAGGTCACAAGGTACCAAAAGTAAACTGCTGGAGCTAAACCAGGACCCATGTGGCTGTTCCTTCCACCTGCAGCAGATGTAAGCTGTAGCTCTTCTATGCCAAACAAACCATTTTGGTATTTGCATTTGCTTTGGGGTGAGTGTGTGCCACGGGATGGCTGCTGGCTCACATGGATGACTTGATCCTGAGCCTGAGGCTGTGGGGGGACTGGATCTCAAAGGTCTTCTGGCCTGTGGAATCTGGAGTATTCAGGAAAATCCAGGAGCTGAAGTATCCTACCCGTGTCAGCATAAAGCTCCTCTTACTTTGCATTAACACTACCCACATCTAAAATCCCATTTAATCATTGGTTGCTTACAGGGTAAAGTATTAGGGACTTCTACTAAAAAGAAATGCAGATATTAATTATATAGGTTACTCAATAATACTCTGTTAATACTTTGCTAAAAGTAGGAGGTTTTACTACTTAATTGGGATTTTTATTCTCTTTCAACACTGCAGTCTGCCAGGCTGTTTACACAGTGTTCAACCAGCTCTGTGTGTGCACCCCAGTGTCTTTAAAAAGCACCAAAGAGGGCAAAGGAAGAAAAACTGATCCATGTTTTGGTACTTTGCATAAGCTAAATGAAATACTTCTGATGTGAAGCTTTTCTGCTGTGGAGCTGATTTGTTACATGGACATTTATTCATGGACCCTGTCCACTAAGCTTGTCATGAATTGTGTTTCAAAATGCTTATTCTTGAAAAAGAAAGCTGTCCAGTAAGTAAGTTGCTTTCTTTATGTTCCCAAATATTCAGCTTATTGCAGAATTTTGTGTTCATGCAGGTGCTGAGCTCCAGCCAGCCAAGAAATGGACCCCTTGGTATACTGGGCAGCAGTCTTAATGTGGAGCAGGAGAAATTGCTGAACAAATTAGCAGCAGTCCTGAAGGCCCAGAGGTGCACTGAATTTAACTGCAGAGGTATGGAGCCTTGTTGAAGTGTCTCAGTCCAAATATAATAACTACAGTCCTGCACTTTATGGTTTAAGGTACTACCTGCAACAGGCTTTTTATCACTCCTAGGAAGGGCAGTTCCTGAAACCCCTGAGTTGTAGCTGCAGTGGAGTGCTGGTGTGTTTTGCATGTAAACACATAGAAAGCTTGTCTGGCTAGCAAGGCAGCAAGTTTCTGGGGGAGCCACAGCTTGGCAGTTTATTGTCTTATTTAAAATACCAAAGGCTCCTCAGAGGCCTCTTCTCTTTACACCCTTTTACCAACTTTAAGGTCTCTGCTTGTGAGACATCCTGTAAAGGTTTTACTCTCCAGAAGTGAGCCTTGGGCAGGTGCTGCCTTGAGAAAAGAGCATAGCATTGACTGAAAGTTTACATATCTTCTCACATGCTGCCTTCCTCCAGATTTTGTTCTTCATTAAGATTGGTGAACCCAAATTATGGGATTTGCTGGAGCTCTTTCCCCTCATTGAGGACAGGAATATTACCTTAATCCCTCCTGTTTTATTTTGGAGTGCTTGTGAGCAAAATGCTAAGGTAATTTCCCCCTGCCATCTTTCATTTCTGGATTACTAGTCCGGAATTTTGAGTGGAGTTCTGTTAGCTTTGTATTAAAGCAGTGAGCTCCTGTAGTAAGAGTCCTGTCAGAGTTATATTTAAGTCTAAAAGGATTGAAAAAAAATTTGCTGTCCTATAAACTGGAGCCTCATCTGAAGATTTAAGTGTTAGTGTAGAACTATAAAACCATGAGTTCCCTTTTCCACAGCAAGTGTTTGTTGAAACCCACAAAATTTCTAATAGCTCTCCTACTAACTCAGATCATAGCCTCAAAAATTACCTCCTGGAGCTGGAAAGAGTGGCTGATAAATTATTATAGTCTGCTTATTCTTTAAATAAAGATTGATTGCTTTTCAGCCAGGCATGGTTCTGATTTTTCTGTGCTTTTAGTTTTACTGATGTAATCTTTCTCCTAGTAACTCATCTCGTTATCCCTGATGTTCCAATGCCAACTACTCTCAAGTGCATGATGGCTGTTCTGACTGGATGTTGGGTCCTCAGGTTTGAATGTAAGTATTAAATATGTGGCAATCCTTGGGGCTTTAAAGCAGAAATTGTAGATGAGGTTCCAAAGAAACTTTCTTTTTCAACAGCTGCCCTAATACCAATGCCATCTTGACACAAAGTGCAAGGGATTGCTTTCAGTTTCTCAGGAATGACTAGAAATTTAATTGAATATAAAATTAAATATAACTGCTACTTCCTTGGTGAAGGAGTGCATTTCATCATTAGGTGTGTTGGATAGATCACAGCCTAAGTATCAGTGGGGAGTGAATTTTTCATTGCTACATTAAGACTGATTTGGAAAATTATGGAAGATACTCTGGGAGAGAAGGAAGGGTTTTATTGAATTCCAGGATTTGTTATGAGCAGTTTGCATTTAAATTGAGAGGAGACTTTGATTTGTTTGGGATATTTGCTCAAGGCCTGTGGGAAGTGAGCTTAAGTTTACATAGAGGCTCAGATCTATTGGAGGTTGGAACTTCTATCCCAAGTCAGCATGCAAGTCATGTTTCATACAAACTGTAATTTGTGTTTATACAGTGCATGCTTTCCTATACAGCTGTTCTGTGGACTTAAACCCTGAATTTTGAGTTTATTTATTTATTCTGATGTGTGTCTTAATATCTGCTTTCACAGTAGATGCAAAACCCATCTTCTTCCCCTAGACCTTTATGGCTAAGTCCCTTTAGCTAATAAGTACACTACAAATGAGTTAATTACCCATGGAGAACTTACAGACAGATTTCATTCCAGTTTTCTACTGTGTGACTAGACATCAGAACATAAGGATTCTTTAATGGCCTGGACACTAATGTTTGTGAAGACACTGCAAAACTTCAGAAGCTGCAAACTAAAGCACAGCATCAGGTTGGACACTGGACTCAGGGTATTCATTTGGCTTCCAGACAGTTTGTTCCATGCTTGTTTTTTCTCCCCAAGACTGAAGACTCTGTTTCTGTGGTGAATGCCTTGGCAGGTTCTTGGCTTCACTCAGAAGGTTTGCATACATTCTATCCCACATGCTTCCTTTATTTCATTTCATCTTCCTGCTACTCAGAGAAACTCCTGAGTGGTAGGGAGATTTCATTAGTGAGACCTGAATTTAAATCTTCATGGAAGAACTTTCATATTTGGAAGTGATTGGGAAAAAAAAATAAATGAAATAGTCCAGGGGTTATTCTGGGAATATTTTTATGGGTTTTTTTTCACAGTTGAGTTTTATTTTATGTTGTTGGTACTGATTAATACAATCCTGCCTGCTAATGCTCCCAGCTTAGTAAGCAACATACTCCTTAAAAGCAAGTGATTCTCCTCCCTAGTGGGAAATGTTAGCAATAACTCATGGGGTCTGATGCAGCTAAGTGCCTATAATTAACAGCACCACTCCATCTGTTCCCACCAGTCTGTTATCAGTCTTCTTCAGAGCCATTACAAGTTAAAGATTGTTATAACAAATAATGGGACTCCTGCTGATGGAACATTTGTCTAGGAAAAAGAGGCCCTTGCTTTTCCTTTTCATTTCCATTTATCGTGGCATTTTGACTTCTATTTGGATAAGTTTCCTTAAATGTGATGCAAATAAACTTCCAAAAGTATGTGCATTTCCTGGTTATATAATAAATATAAGTTATTGTTTATGGTTCACTGTTCCAAACTATTCACTTAAAGTGAATTCATGTTGAAAAAATTCACTAAAATATTTGAAAAAACAAAGCTCAGTGAGGCACTTAATGAAATGCTGACTATGCATAAGGGAGTGTTTGAATTTTTTTTTACTACAAGGTAAGCTGCATTTGACTGCTATCCCTAAAGTTATATTTATAGCCTACACATTATATATCTTCTTAGAAAACACCACAAGCTTGCAAAACCAGTATTTTATTTGAGAGGCTCTTATGTTAACTCTTCTGTTCCAGCAGTAAGATAAAAAGCAGTTTCCTTCTCGTGGTGATTCTGTGATTCTCCTGTTCCCATGTGTCCATGCACACACAGCCAGCATCCATTCATATTGCTAGAGAGGTAATGTGGAATTTTCCAGCAGAGTTTGAGCTGAGTGTTGGAGAGCCAAGATTTAAGTTTGTATCCCCAGTTTTGGGGTTGCTTTTTGTCTTCAGGGGGGAGATCAGGATGAGAGGATGTCACCACTGAGCAATATTAGATCTTCACAGAAGAACAATTTCATGTTACCAGTTGCTTTCCCACCTTGTGTGTATGTAGCACGCTGTCAGCAGTGCATCCACTTGCAAGGCAGCACAGAATTGAATTGAGGCAGTGTTGCCACAGTGCTCCTTGCCCTTGGCCAGATCTTTCACTGGTTTCATTATTTTATTGCCTTTATTATTTCTGGGATGGTAATAGGACACGAAGTGGCCAGTCATTATCCTCCTGCAAGTGGGAGACAAAGATTCAAGTATCACTGTATTTCCTCTAAACTGTATGTGCAGCATAGAACACTGTAATTAAAACCAGCAGAAGTCTTTAATAGCTTTTCAGCTTTTTTTTTTTTTTTTTTTTCCTTTAAGTTATTGTCATCTGTTAAAGCAGAGAATGAAAAATGATCTCAGTAATGATATGCATTGAAACAAGCTTGTGTCAGTCCTGGCAGGGAAGTGTCTGGCAGAATTCTAAGCATCTGATTGCTCATTCCTTCCTCTGCTTTGCTTACCTGAAAGCAGCAGCAATGATTTAGTTCTGATCATTATAAGGAAGCAGAAAAAACTGCTTTTCCTGTAAGGACTCAGAGCAACAGGGAGTTGACTGGAAGAGCTAGGGGACTGCATGACTGACATTTCAAGGTGAAAACATCTCTCTGAATTTTCTATGCCCATCCTTGTTTAGGCTGTTAGAGCAGAGTGCAAAGCTGCTTGAGCTGACTGCTCCTCAGGCTGGACTCTCTTTCATCCAAAAACATTTTTAGGTAACTGACTGATCCTCAGCAAAGCCCTCCCTCCTTGAAACACCCAAAACTTTTGATCACTGGAGTTTCATGCTCTTTTTGTACCTGGAAACTTCCTTCAGCAGCCTCCTACAAAAGGACTCCTAGCTCTGAGAGGCTTTAGAACTCTCCCAAGTGCAAGTTCTGGTTGTATGGGGTGTGCAGCTCAGGGCAGTGCTTCAAACCAGCAGGGGCTGAACTTCTGCACTCCCTCAGTGTCTGCACCTGCTGGGAAGGAGCTCACAGTTTTACACTGTGAAGCTGCTGGGGCTTGCAGAGGAGAAAATGGGAGTGAGAATATCTTCAGTGTGGTGTCTGCAGAGATTGGAGGTGGGTTGATTTGAAATAAGGTCTGGAAGAAAAGGGAACCTTGGTGTTTCCAAAGCTCCCTCTGTTCTGTGTCATCCAGGTACTCAGTTTTCCATATTTGTGGGGGCCTTTGTTCTAGCTGGCTTCTGGTTTGAAGAAAACATGGCATTAAGGAAGCCCTTTGTAAGGAAGAGGATGGGAAATAGAACCTCAGTCATTAAAAAGGCTGTGATGGGATCCAGAGGATGAGCACTCCTGGGGGGATTTAACCTGACCTTAGGAAGGGCTGCCTCCAGTCACTTTGGTCACTCTAGAATACAGCTGTGGCCAGCAGGGTTTCTGTCCAAAGAGGATGGGACACCTGGGGCTCCAAGTACAGGAATTTTCAAATCACATGTTGTCAGCTTCTGGGAATGTTTCAGGACTTCCTAAGCACCTGTTCCATCGTGTTCAATAAATACCACCTGGATTCACTTGTAAGCTACCATTCTTCAGCAGATGCACTTCAGTCTCTGCAGATCTTGTGTCATTTGCATGTGATGAGAAAACAGACTGCTCTTGTTTCACCAGTGAGATCTCTACCTCACTCCATGGAAATCTGTGTCTGAAGTCAGTTTATGAGCATATAAGAGACAGTGTAAAAATTCTTTGCTGTAGCAGAGGCCAATAATGCTGTTTATGAAAACAAATTGAAGCCAGCCATGCCAGATTCCCCTAAAGCTTTCTCTCAGTCCAGATTTCTTCCTTTTCTAGGAAAAAAAATCCCACCAGGCTTTATTCAATCTGCATGTAAGTTGTAAAACCTATTGCAGACTGAGCTAGGGAAGTATCAGGTGCACTCTTTACTAGATCTTGGATGTGTAGTATTTCATCTTCTTTGTTGCTATCATGTATTCCTAAATTACTTTTAGCCATTCTAAGAGACTGTTGGGACTAACCCCTGCTCTTTGCCTTATTAATGCAAATCCAACAAAACTCCACTAAGGCTAATTGAGTTACTGAGAGATACCCTTGGGTATCTGTGGGTGATTACAACTTGTTCTTGGCAACCAGGTTTTTTTTTGTACTTCATTCTCTTCAAATTGTTTTTGCCGATGCAGTTAGTTTCATTACCAACCAATAAGACTTACATGAATAAGGATTAGAGGGCTCTGATCTTAAATTTTGCAAATAATGATTTCTTTTATTTCCAGTGCTAGCAGCTGCACTTGTATCAAAGGTCAATTAGAGTGGGCACCCTGTTAACCTGCTTGCTCCTCAGATCTCAAAGGTGAGAAGGCAGGGGCAGCTGCTCAGTGAGGTACTCAGGATCAGTGTAAGTAGTGATGCTTTACTGATCTTGTTCATCAGGGGAAAAAATGAGCAGTGCTCTGGGTGCCAAGTGTGGTGGCACCAAGCTAAATGTAGATTTAGCATTAAGCTAAAAGTTCTTTCTACCATGTTTTCTAGGGACTTCAGTGCAGACTTGGGGCTTGCTAAAATCTGCTGCAAATGACCTTGTTTATACCTAGAAGTTGCAGGTGTGAAATCAGCTCTTTAGGAGGCTCTGGAGCCTGTGATGTTCTGTATTTGCAGGGCAGAACTCTGCAGGACCCCTGTGCCCATGGGAGCTGGCCCCACCATTATGTCAGGCCAGCTTGCACACTGACCTTGGCAATGAAGGCAGCTCTGCTCTGCTCCATGAGAACTGAAATGCCACTTGCATTCATACAAGTCTTGCCTTGCCCTGGGTGATTGATCAGCTACTGAGGTTAAACTAAAGGGCCATTAACACCTAGCTGTAATCATCACCCTCCTCTCTTCAAGAACAAGGATGAACCTGAACAACCTCAAACTTCGCTGGTCCACAGCTCTTACTGGCAGAAGTGTTAAGGAATAAATCAAGATTGGCTGAGACCCTGTGCAAGTTGGATAATCCTATGTTAGAACAGAGCAGAGTGGATTTTTAGTCAGGCTTGCTGGTTAAGAATGCACAGACTGTGAATATGGAGAGGAAAAGAACACACCCCTGATCTCTGCTCCCTCCTAAAATTACAGGTGTCTTCTCAAAAGTAAGTTTAGGTTCCCTTCCATTTTCAGAAACCTTCTTCAGGGCTGTCCTTGTCCTTCTGAGATTCAGTCCTGATTGAACATTTTTTTACACAAGTACTTCAGGTGTCCATCTCAGTTTCAGAAGGGAGATGGCATCCTGGTCACTTTTTAAATTAGGATAATAGCAATTCTCTTTGCAGTCCATTCATGTGACCAGTGCCTTGGCATCAGGTTCTCACTGGTGGCTTTTCAGTGTAGTGCTACAGAAATGAGAGTCTGATCTCAGGAGTTTGGGGAGTCAATTAAACATTTGAAATCAAAGGGGCATTTTGACTTGAAGTGATGTAAGGTCAAAAGAGCTTCTGGAAAAGTTCCTGTAAGAGTAGCAGGCTGATAAATCTGTGAGTAAAGTATGGAGTTTTATCTCCTTTTATATGTCCTAATCAGGATGATACTGAGTTGATGAAGAGACCATTAAAAGAGAACTGTCTTGTTATCCAGCCATTTATACATGTTGGCAGTTTTAAAATTAATACCTACTGAAGGAAAAGAACTGGCCTATACTGAATGGACTCAACACTCATTTTCAAAGAAAATAAAATCTCTAGCAGAAAAAAAAACAAGCTGGAAGGGTCTGCAGTATGCTGCAACCTTTTGTTTGCATTCCTACTAGTGTACTGGTTTTCCATCACCAAAAAAACCCCCAGAGGGGCTGTTGCTCCATGAAGAGGTGTGTGTAGGTGTAGGCCTGGCTGTTGCCTCTTGAAATACTTGTATTAAAGGAAAATACCTGGGCACTGAGAATTTATGCTCTTGGCTCTTTATGCTATGTGGAAAACACATCCTTTGTGTCACAAACCTGTTAAGACACAGACCTGGCCTGTTCCTAGGTGGGAAAGAAAAGCTGCAATTAATGAGATTGCTGATCGTGCAGACACTTGGCTGTTTGCATGTCTCCAGTTTCTCCAGGAAACAGACGTGTGCCTGCTGCTTCTTGTGGGCACAGGGAGAACAGGATACAGGTGGAAGAGTCTCCTTGTGGCCCTCTTGGAGGATTGTGATTAGGAGTGACAAGGAACTCTGAGGCTTTGAGGCTCCTCAGAGGAGCTGGCAGTGTCCAATGGACTGATGTGTGTAGGCAAGACAGACCTCACTGATTTTGCTTTCTGTGACATCAGCTCTCCACTGTCATTAGTCACTTCCCTGACTGGAAATTTGTTTTTTCCAGGCAAGCAGCAGTTCAAAAAGACATTGCAGTCTTTTGTATTCATTCAATCTTTTATTACTTTTGTATCCCATTTGCTTCATTTACTGATGCTGGCAGTGGATGCTCCATTTGTGATGCACTTATTGTATAAAAACCTCATCTCTGTAGTGAAAGTCCTTGAAATCAAGCTTTTGATGGTGGATTGAAATAAAACATGCTCTTAATGAATGGACAGTTCCATTCTTAAAATTAGATGAGAATTCTTCCTTTATGGTAAGTGGTACCCATTAATATCTGTATTTCCTTGGAGGGAAAGAAGAGCAGTGTAAGTTAGAGGCACATTGACACAGGAAGTCTTGTTGAATTGTGGTGATTTAAAATAAATAAATAAAATGTGAAATAGCTTTTAGATTTATTTCTGAGTTATGAGTACTGAAATTAAGTTATCAGTATTCATTGCTGTTATCAATAATGAATATGTAAGTTGCCTTTCTGGAAAATCCATGACTAGGTTTGCCCTTCTAGTTCATGTTCATTTTCCTTGAAGGAATGAACAAGTGCAAATAATCAATCTGGTACTTGTACAGGGAGGCAGATATTTGCTGCAGTATTCAGCCAGTTGTAATTTTCTGTAAGGGTTTATCTTTTTTGATGTAAGCACGTTGAAGGACTTCTACCTAAAAATGTGAATTTCTGTTGCATTTTGTGAGTTTGTATGAACTGACAGTAAATTACTGCGAGTTTCTTTCAAGATCTCTCCAGATCAGATTTTCCTATCCATTGGCTACTTACTGCCGTGACATCCAGGTGCCTTTGTCAGTGATATTTCTCTTCATAGCCTTGGGCTTTCTTCCTTTTTAGGGTCAAGCCTTCACAGTTCTCTTTTGATTTGGTTCAGTTTATAGTTTTTATGTACTGTGGGTTTCCTATTTTCCTGTGCAAAGAAGTTGCCTGAATTAGAAACACGGTGGAAGGAGTGAGGTGCTATAAAAGTTACAGCCTCGGCCACATTGTAAATCCTCATGGAACCCTTTGCAAAATCAGCTTGGCAAACTTTTTCCTGGGTAATTCTTATTAATGGCTGCAATGTACATGCAGGCAAAATGTTCCATCCTTGAATGGGTGACCACAGCAATTCCTCTCCCTGGAGTGAGGTCAGGCAGTACATTTTACGGACGTTAGCAATGCATTACCATCAGTGCTTTCTCCATTGGAAAAAAATAACTGGCCTTAAAACAAGGTAAAAACATGTTGACTCTAAAAGACAATCTCATTATGCAGCAGTGCTAACAGAAACGAATGCCACTGTTAAACCCCAGCATAAATCTCCAGTTTGTGCTGATCCTGGAGACCTTGAAATCCCATCTGATTTGTTATTTGAGGCCGTGGCTGCTCAGAAGCAGCTTTGTGCTTGCCTTGTAATTGCTCTTTATCAGGCAATTGTGTCCATTTCATAACTGCCGTGCTGGCTCCACACTCTGCCTTTGAGCTCCCAGTGATCAGCAGTTTGACATTTGACATTAAGTGCTTGACCTTTAGAGGGTAAGAGGAAGAGCTAATAATTCCTGGTGTTTATAGCACTGATTTTAGTGTGATATTACCTCTCACCATCTCACTTGTATCTTTCAGGAACTGTTGTAAATTTTTTCAGGCTTTAAAAACAAATTGCTAAAACACACCAAATGTAATATCTTGTATTGTAATAACTTTCTCTTAGTCACATTTTAGTCCCTAAAATGACACGCAGGCCTCTCTTAAAGCCTGGGCTATCTAATTCCTGCCTCCCTTATGTGGTTTTTGTAGGGGTGCAAGCCTGTCTGCAGAGCTCAGCTCGAGAACAAGAAGAAAAATACGAAGTCCAAGGTGGCCCCCGGCGAGGGCGGCTCAACCGGGAGCAGCTGGTGGGTTTTAGTGCTCCACAGAGCCTGGATTAATGACCTGGGGCTGGGCAGCTCTGCCCTTTGCCACACACAGAGGTGCAGGAGATGTAAAATTTTAATGTGCTCTTGTACAGAAAATTGGATTATGTGCAAGGTGATCCAAAGAGCTGTGAACACCCATAAAGCTGTCATTTTTCTCCATTAGTGGAGATGTTGCTGTAACCTTGTCAGGGGAACACTGTGTTGCGCTCTGTAGTATCACACCTGATGGGACAGGAAGTGATGTGCTTTGGCCTTTTCTACTCAGCTTTAGAGCATAGTTCTGAAAGAAAAAATGGTTTTATTACTATTTATTTCCATTTAGGGCCTTTTTTACATTTAACTGGGTTCATTCCTGGTTATTTGCTGGATTACACTGGAGAATTTATTAACTGCATTTTAACAGTAGCTGTAAATACTCGTATCTCATAGTTCAAACCCTGTTGTGCTGGAAAGTATTTAAACAGAAACAAGAATTTACCACATAAACAAGCTTTTCTTGGTTGCCTACTTACCCTGAGAACCTTGCATGTTAAGTTACTGTTCTGCTTTCTATTGGTGGTTATAAATTGTAGGGGTTTAGTATGCTCTGCTTTTTCCTTTCCAAAAAGGAAAGGAAAAGTTGTGAAATCCTGTATTCATGCTTGTTTCTTTTTTCTTCCACACAGCTGCCTAAGTTGTTTGATGGATGCTACTTCTATTTTTTGGGACCTTTCAAACAGCACCAGAAGAGTGACCTGCTGGAGCTGGTGAAAGCAGCAGGTGGCCAGGTGCTGGTTAGGCAGCCCAAACCAGACAGTGACGTGACCCAGACCATCAACACAGTGTCCTACCACGCAGAGCCCACCTCTGACCAGAGGCTCTGCACTCAGTATGTCATCTATGACGTGGCTTCCAAGTTCCAGCCGGAGAAAATCCGGCAGGGCAAGGTGTGGATGGCCCCCTCCAGCTGGCTCATAGACTGTGTGATGTCATTTCAGCTCCTGCCTGTGAAGTGAATATCAAACAGCAGCAAGACTTTAAAATGGGCTGAATCTTGGGCAACTGGGATGCTCTGACAAGCTGCTCTGATGCTGGGATTTCTTTTTGGGATTCAGGAGAGCTTTGAGCATATCAGTGAGTTACTAAGGTGACTGATATGAACATACAATGGAGGGAAAGGATTGAAAAATGTGCCTTGGCTTATTTAATATGCTTTATTTTTGCATTGAACTTAATAAATGCTTAATAAATAATCACTGACATTTTGTAACTGGGATTTTGCAAAATGAAACCTTTTGCTTCCTTGATTTAAACCAGCCCTTTGTAGGCAACTGAGCTTGACTCCATTTATGTTGTATTTGACATCCATTGATAAGGATCTGCTGTAATTATCAAGATTTCCCAGTCCAGAAATTGTGTTCTTTAAACAAAGGACTCAATGCATTTGAACCTGTGCAGACATGTCAGGTGACATTTATTATAACTTCTCACAACTGAATTTTGCTGGTAATTCTTGGCATGGGATAAATCTTGTGGAAATCAGAGTTAAATAAATGACCTGAATTCATCTGGAAGCAAACACTTTTGAGAACACTGTATTTGAATATCTTGGTCTAAAATTTACTTAATTGTATAAAGATTCATGCTTTACTTCTGTTCTCATTCATCTAAGTAGAATTCAGTTCTATTTTCTGAAGGCTTTTAAGCATTGAGATCCTTAATTATTATAGTAAATATTTTTGTAAATTTGGATGGTTGCTCTCATGGCAACTTTAAAGAAAAAAAACCAGTGATCACAAAAGAATTGCTTCACTTTGCACTGTTGTACCTAAACAGCTGGCCACACTTTATGAATGTTTGATTATTTCATATTTGTTACAACATTTCTCATAATAGCTCTTAAGTTATTGTCAGAATCTTGTGCCCTCATTCTGTGCTCTTCTGTAATGTTTTGTATCTTAGCTTGTGAATGTAATTGAGAAATGGTGTTTTGGAATAATGCACAATAAGAATGGTGGTTGTGGGCTACATGAGTTTTGTGGGTTTGTTTTTGTATTGTTTGTGATTAATGAAACTTTTTTGTGTGCAGTAAGTTTGGAGCATCTGTTGCATGAGCTTGGCTGCAGAATAAGAGCATATCCCATACATATCTCAGCAGGTCAATGCAAGCACTTTTCTGTGAGCTCAGTACAGCTGTGAAGATGGTGTGTCACACCAAGAGCTGCTTTTGCAGAGGAGGAGAGCTGTTTTCTGTAACCATTGCTGCTGGAGCTCCTGTGCCCTGTAGAACCATTAGAACTATTCACAGCAGGTAGAACAGGTACAGTTGTCAATAGCATCTGCTAGGTTTGAGTAGCTGGAGGATCTTAATCTTATCCCTTATGTCAGACTGAGTCATTGCTGTTCATTTAAAGCAGGGCTTATTGATAAGTGGAACAGCCCATGGGATTGATGTGGTTTGGGGTTTTGTGCAGATGAACACTGACAGAGAATGAGGTACCCAGTCAATACTGAGTGGGCTTGGGCATTTGTCTTAACAGCTATAGCACATTTTAACTTGGCATTTCATAGCACATCAATATACCTAATGCAGTGTTCTTTGCAAAAGCAGTAGTGAATCTCTGCAAAATTCTTAAGAATGGAGTTTTTCTGCCCCGTATCAGGAAGAAATTTGACCCATCAGTAATCCTGCTCTGTGTTCTAAAGTGGAGGCAGCACTTCTACAGATTTTAAGAGCTGTTGTTCCTTGGCAGATGTGAAGAAACTCAGAAAATTGCCATAAATGTTTTAGGTTTTTTTAAGCCATGCTCTGAAGCTCAGTCTTGTTCCTTTGAGTACAGTTGTGTTACCAAGCAGTGTTTCTCTCCAGTCACATTAAGAATCACCCCATGTCACACTGAGGAGAGACCCTTACCCCAGGGTAACTCTGGCCCATCTGCTTCAGTCCCTGCAGGAATTCAGAGTGTGATCAGCTTATGTACAGGTAGCCTTCAAGAGCCTCACAGTAGACTTTGATGCCAGAGCTACAGCAGGTGTCAAACACTCCTGAAGCACTGCAAGTACACGGAACTTCAAGGTCAGTGACACAGACCCTGCTTAACTTGCTCTTTCTCATTGTTGAAAACAGAGGGATAGCACTTGATAAAAGAGCCCTGTAGTAAGCAGGTCCCTTAATCCATTGGGTAGAGTTAGGGTCCTGAAAGCAAGGCTCTGAACTCCTGAAGTGAGGTAAGGAGTGGGTAGGGATCATTTCTCACTGTCTCTTCTCATCTGAAACCCAGGGTGCACTAAAGGAAAGTACTGGGAGGCAGGCTGAAAATGGAAAAGGGATTGCAGGAAGTGTGGAAGACTTGTCATGATGGCCATAGTAGCCTGGCTTAGTCAGAAGGAGTGAGTAAATGAGTTTATCAAAAGAAATCTATATTAGAGGTTAATGAAGAACTTAAGCTGTAACATGAATTTATATTAATGTGCACTCATGATTGGGGCATTTCTTAGAAACAGAGAATGGGTTGGAAAGGACCTTAAAGATCATCTAGTGATCATTACCTCATGGGAAGAGCTAGAAGTTCAAGACTTGCATTCAGGATTGCAGATATTTTAATTGATCTTGATCAAAAATACTGTGCATCACAGAATGGCTTGGGCTGGAAGAGACCCCAAAGCTCACCTCATCCCACCGCCTGCCATGGCCAGGGGCACCTTCCACTGTCCCAGGCTGCTCCAAGCCCCAGTGTCCAAGCTGGCCTTGGGAACTGCCAGGGATCCAGGGGCAGCCACAGCTTCTCTGGGCACCCTGTGCCAGGGCCTGCCCACCCTCACAGGCAAGTTGTTCTTCCTCAGTTAACTCAGTTAATGATTTTCAAGCATCTTTTCTTGGAAACAATCTGTTTCTCTTAATTACGTGATCTGGGGTGCCTGATAACACCTTCAACAGCAGTGTCTGGGGTTCAGTGACAATATCAGTTTAAACCCTTAATAGTTAACAGAAGATAAAATTTTCAGTAAATACTGTGAAATCTTTTTGAGATGTTTCAATATTTCAGCAAATGGTTCAGGGAAACCACAGGCAACCAAGCAGAACCAAACAGCAGTTGCTGCTTTTGCTGTCACACCAGGAATGGCTTACCTGGGAGGTGCTGTGGCTCTGTTTCTCACAGCCCTCTTGCAATGATAACAAACATGGGCGTGTCCAAAGATAAATCTCTGGTAAAAAAGATGTCAGCAAGTGCTTCACCCAGCTGGTACCTACCCAGCCTTTAGGGGGATAAAGCCCCTTCTGCTCTGTGCCAAGCTGTGAGCTGAGATTGAATCTGACCCAACATGGTTAGCCCAGATCAGCCTGGGCAAGGCTCACTGGAGTGACTGAAGGGAATTCATTCAAGGAAGGGAATAATTCTAGGCAGGGGATTGAAGCTGGTTCTGTTTCCTCCATAGGTCTAGTGTCTTAACTCCTCCAGAGTAAGTCTGGTCTTAGTTTGTGTGGCAGTCTTCCAGGAGAGCATCTTGGCTGATGAAATTTCTGCATTCTGCTCAGGACAAAGCTGTGTGCATGGAAGCTGTGGCCTGGTGTAAAACTGCACGGTGTGGGTTATCTGGGGGAAGTGTATAAACAGGGATCCTCTGGTGCCCCTCCTATGCTTGCTGTGCTGCTTCCAGCTCCTGAAAGCTAGCTTGGCTGCCAGGGTGGCAGAGGGAAGGCAAGCACCAGCTCCTCCCTGCCAGCCCTGCAGTGCAGAGCAGTTCTGGCCTGGCCTGGCCTGTCCCTTGGCTGAGCTGCCAGCAGAGTCTGGGTAGCAGCATCTTGGCATCTTGTTGAGAACAAGTCTGTGAAACACACTAGAACAAAGCTTTTCCTTTTTACTCCTCAGGGAATTTTGTACTTCAGTGCTGGAAGATCACCTGGAAATGGGGCAGATCTGATGTCACATCATCAGTTTGGCCCCATGTCCGTTTTCTGCCTTTACTCCCATAAGCAGTTTGATGGAAAGGTTTGAATCTTTGATATCTGAGGGGACTGCTTTGTGTTTAAAGTGCCAGCAAAGCAGGCTTAAATACCAGCTTAAAAACAGCAGCAAGAGGTCTTTGGACAGCTGGGTAGAACTGGCTTGGAAATGGGCAGCAGTGTCTCAGTGGAACAAATGAAGATTCAGTTGTTTTTAATAGCAGTGCAGCATGTTCTATCTTTTCAGACTTGTTTGATTTAAATTAATGGTAGTTTAACTAGTGTTAAATTACCCTTAAGAGCAGAAGAACATTTTATGTGTAATCAGATGGAAGAAGGGGAGGAAGCCTCCCCACCTTTATTTTTTTTTCCCTTTTTTCCTATGGAGAAGATGCACTTTGTGTTCTTTAATTTAATTCCCGGCAGGAGGGCTGGGCTGATGAAGTAGCAGAGAGCCGTCAGCTCCCGCTGCGTGTGTGAGACCCCGCTGTCATTCCCTGCTCCGAGATGCCGAGGGCCGCGGGGAGGCTGCTCCCCAGGGCTGGTGGTGCAGCAGGGGTCGGAGGGCTCTTCTCCACGGCTGGGAGGAGCTACGGAGCAGCACCGCCCTCGGCTGCCTTACAGAGCCTGTCCTGGATGTCCGAGGGTGTTCCAGAGGCAGGGAGGTTCCTTTGAGAGTTGGGAGCTGCCCTCGGGGCTGTGCCTGCCCAGTGACAGTCACTGCAGCAGAGCGGGGCTGCACCAGGACAGGGCTTCCCTTCTCAAGCCCTGCAGCAAAGCAGGTACTCAGTGACAGCAGGGTTAAAATAGGGATTAAAAATGGAATGTGAAGCAGCAGCTAAGCTGGCTGTCCTGCTCAGCTTGCTGAACTGATAAAAATGTACTTATTTCTTCAGCTAATGTGGGGCTGAGTTAATTTCCTGCTAGTTTAGCAAACTGCTAATTCTCAGAAGAGCCAGACTCTTTGGTGGGGAGCAGCTGGGAGGCTGCCTCTTCTGGGGGCTCAGTTGCAATAGGAAGGCCTCTGAACTGAGGGTTTTGGATTGCCATACACAGCTGTGTGCTTCCCAATCCCCTGAGGGGGGTCCCAGTCTCTCTGCAGGATTGTGCTGGGTGCTGCTGGCAGCCTGAGCAGGGAAATGGTTCTTCCTGCTCTGCTTGGAGTGTCAGCTTTCAATAGCTGGTGCCAGGAGAAACCCAGATCAGCCATAGCTTGGGTCTAGCTGGAATTCATGGTCCAGCAAAATTTAATTCTGCAGCATAAAGGATCTGAAGGAACACTTAAAAAAAAATTGTGAGCCTTTTAATTGAATTAAATATTAATATGGATAATGCAATCAATGCTGTATTGATTGCATTAGCCACAATAATGTTTAATTCAATAAGTCTGCAGTGTTGGATCTTTTTCTTCCCTTGTGCAGCAAAGGAATGCCATATGCTCTGCCTGGCTGTGTCCCCCAGGCTCATTTCAGGAGAGCAGGAGGTGATAGGATTGGGAGAGGGCAAAGGAGCCAGGCTGTGTTGGGGGTTGAACTCCTTCATGTGCCCTCAGGTTTGCTGTGTAAAGCCGGGGTCACTGGCATGGCTGGGTTCAAACCAGCTACTCTTAGCATGCATCTTTTCTAAAGCCCTCTTGCAATGTTGTTATTAATGCCAGTACTGCCCTGATCCCCATCCTGTGCCCCTGCACTGCTTCATTCCTGCCCTCAACAGCTGTGTCTGCCAGAATGGGAAGATTTTCTACCCTAAGCTCACTAACGTGCTTCTGAAGAGGTGCCAGGTTCTGGTTTTAAACCCAGCCAAGCTTGAACAATTTTATCTGTGGTTGTAGGCAGAAGGCTTTTATTAAATTAACGTCACAGGTTTGTTTGACTGCAAAATTAGAGGCAGATGTTCTCCCCAGCTCAGTCCACTCACACTATACAAGGTTTCTGGCCTCTGGTTCTTTGCTTGCTGTGTACCTGTTGCACAAGATGTGGTGAAAAACATCTGGGAATAGCTTGAAATAACCATTTGGGGGTTTTCCAGTCTTAGTGGTCTTTTAGAGGGCTTGATGAAAGCAACCTTGTCTCAGTGAGGAGAGCTGGAGGAACTGCCCATACAGAACTGGCAGCTGCTGCAGTGTCTGGGGCTCAGAAGTAGCCTGTCCCTCCCTGGGCTTGGGTCCTGGAAGCTGCAGATGTGTGTCCCAGCCATCAGCAGGACACCAGGCTTGCCCAAGGAGCTGCCTGGGTGTGTGTGCCCACCCTGCACCCTGGGCCAGCGCGGGACACTCAGGATTTTACCAATCTCTGTGGCCCCTGAGGAGATTCCTACCAATAGGCAGAGACACTGGGGGGGAGCAAGGGGTCAGGATTTGATTTGGTCTTGTTGTATTTCATTTACATTTGTCAAATCCAAGGAAAAGCCCATAACCTTGCTTTGATTTCCTCCTTACAGGCCCATGTGTTCCAGCAGGAAGCCTTGTTGGTGTGCAGGGAATCTGGGGGCACAAAGGATGGGCACAGTGAGCTCAGCTGCAGTCAGCTGTCCATCAGGCCCAGGTTTGGACACAGTCTCCTGTTTTCCCTTGGTTTTGGGAGCGTGCAGCCAGGTACTTTGGGCAGGATTTGGACTGTAAGACAAGCTGTGAATGCAAAATGCAGCAGAAGCTCCCAAATTCACACATAACTGAGTGAGTGATCAGGTGCAGCAGCTCCTGCTGTGGTTGTTGCACACTATGGTCCACAAGTTGGAAGGAGCCACAGTTCCTGAGGGCCAGGCAAGGCATCCTGGCTCTGGATCAGTCTCTGGATGGCACCACGGTGAGCTGGTAAATTGGGGGTGGCACTTGCACTGCAGGCATGTGCAGTAATATTTGACAGTGGTGGGTAAACACACCTGAGTGCAGCAGGGAGAGAGGCTCTAACCTGGCCTGGGGATGTGCTGCATAGTCCCACACTTAATTAGTGCACATTAATGTAAGTATTTCAGCCGTCTTTGTGTACTATATATTTACTTCTGGTCTCATTCTTTCCCCTTTTTCTTCACATCACTGAAAGAAAAGCACCTAAATCTTACAATTTCAAAGCAGAACATACAGAAAGTGAAAAACCCCTCAAATAAAGGCATTAGAGGCTGTTCTGTCTCTTCATTGCCATGGTCACTTTCACCTCTTCTGTTCCTTCTTCACACTGTGTCCAGGCAACTCCTGGTATTTCTTTCATCTTCAAAGAGATGATATTAAAGATAATTTTGTACCTGCTGGATGAGGGAAATCATTGTTTTGGTGCTGCCCAGCCCAGCACCAGAACTTGGAAAGGAGCTCATGTTTCACTGCCCATCAGCATTCGTGTGGCAGTGGAAGAGGTTTTATATAGGGGCTTCAAGGCTCTGCTCTTGGCATGAGCAACAAAATTCCCCTGCTGAGGGGGCAGCTGCAAAGCTCACTTTCTGAATCCTCACCTCCCCAGAGCCCATTCTGCAGGGTTTCTCTGCCCAAAGCAGACGGGAGAGCCCTCTTTGATCATTTTGCATGGGTCCCTGCTGTGCCCACTCCCGAATTCCAGCCTTATTCCCTGCATCAGAGCAGTTCCACACTCTGTTCTGCTTCCCAGGTGTTTCCCTCTAATGCATTTTGCATTAGCAGCTAGTATCAAGAAATCTAGTACCAAAAGGTTAATGTACATCCATTAGTCCTCTTCCCTCCCTTCTTCTTTATGTGCTAGTAGAGGACAATCAGTTTCATTAAATACATTGGGTCTGGAAGCATTGAAATCCTGGATGTGCAGAGCTCTGGGGCTGTTAATATTGTCCTGTCTAAGCACTGCAGGTAAAGTGAGATTTGTGGATGTTGAATGAAACCTCTAAGGTGTTTTCCAGCCTCCACAACCTTTTTCTTCCTTTTAAAAAGAGTTGGGGGTTTTGGAGACCTGCTCAGGATTACCTGCTTGGCATCTCCTCCTTCAGTGTGGTCTCTAAGCTATGGCAGGGTAAAGGAGGAGAGATGTCAGGGAAGTTGGGATGGTTGTGTGGGCAGCTGAGCTGTCTTTGACAGCCAGACTATTCCTCCAGCTGCAGCAAGAGGTTTTCTCCTTCCCCCTGAAGCCAGCATGACAATTTCTGTCCCACTAATTAGAGTAAAGCTGAACCCTGTGAGTATCTCTGACCTGCATTTTAGACAGGGAACCCTGTGAGTATCTCTGACCTGCATTTTAGACAAGGAACCCTGTGAGTATCTCATTGCATGCTCTGACCTGCATTTTAGACAAGGAACCCTGTGAGTATCTCATTGCATGCTCTGACCTGCAGTTTAGATAAGGTCAGGCTGTTTCAGTGAAAAAAAATCTATTACTCTAGCAATCCCAAGTGGCACATGGTAGGGCTGGAGGGGGGCTGGCTGTTTGTTTTGCCTCCTAATGTGTTTATGATTTGAGGAGTGTGCCACATGCTCTAACTGAAACCTTGTGTTTTAGCGCAGCAGACCTTGGAGAGTCAGTAATTTGGGTGGTGGTGCTGTAAGGCCTCCAGCAAGGTTTTGGCAGCAGGGGAAGCTGCTGGAAGCCCTCACAGGAAGGAGTGGCAGAGACAGCCTGTGATGGTCTGACTGCAGCCCCCACTCCCTCTCTCCCTTTGCCACTGGGGGAGAGGAGGTAGACCAAAATAAAAATCTATTTTTAGGTGAAATGGGGACAGACAAAGCAGGGTGCATGAGCAGGTCTGGGTGTGCGAGTTCAAACACAGCAGAGTCATGGCCAAAAGAAAAGAAAAACGTTCCCATGGGCTTTAATTTCACTTAATGAGAAACCATTCACAGTGTTCCATTTCTGATCCATATCTTTCCCTTCCTATTCTAATGGTAATTACTGTAGCAGTTTATTAACAAAGAAATCATTTGATAGCTTTCACATGATCCCATACTTCAAGTATCTAACAACCTATTGATTCGATAGCTTGGCAGCGTTCCTGATTGAGGAGCTGGAGTTTGATTTTTTTAAATCACTTTGATCATCTCACATGCAAAGGATAATTATTTTTCTAGTTGAAACATGGGCTGGATTGCAGAATGATGGAATGTAAGCATGTCCTTGTGTGGGATCTGTGCTGTAGCCACAGTCAGAGTGAGCAGTGTCTGTGCTTTTACAGAGGGCTGAGTTGCTGCAATCAGGTGTGCAGCACATCTGCACAGAGGTAATTGCAATATTTGTCATTTCTGAGTGTAATTATGCTGCCCAGAGAGCTGTGGGCTCCCCATCCCTGGAAGTGTCCAAGGCCAGGTTGCATGAGGCTTGGAGCAACCTTGGATGGGGGAAGGTGTCCCTGCCCATGGCAGGGGGTGGAACAAGGCAGTGTTTAAGGTCCCTTTCAACCCAAACAATTCTATGGTGATTCTTTGATGTCTTTATGGAGGGTTTTGTGTTTGCACCTGTGTGCCCTGCTCTGCTGAGCCCCAGGTGCTGCATGGAGCAGGTTTTGCAGTGGCATTTGCAGCCCTCCCTGGTGCTGCAGACTCATGGCTCTGCTGGGTGATTCCCTCCCCTGCTTCCTCACTTGCTCAAATGATTGGGGAGGTTTCCCTGGACAGCAGCTCCCACTAGGACAGATGGCCAGGACCCTGCAGGAGCTCCTGGAGAGCTGTGCAGTTTGTGAGGAGGGACTCTGCCAGAGCACACAAGCCCAGAATTGTGGTCCAGCCCCTCAGAGACAACCAGCAGCCAGTCTGCACTGTCCTGGGATGGCTGGTTTGTGTTTCCACTGGGAGCAGTGTGTGGCATAGGCTACTTGTGCACATTGCTTTCATACTTTTTGAGAACTTCTAGGAGATTGTTCCCAATTTTATTGGAGGCCAATGTGGGAATTGTGTATCTGCTGTTCAGTTGGGAATCTTACCTAGACAGGGGCCCAGCTAATTGAGCAGTTAGACTTGGACCAAATGACTTTTGTCACATCATGAGCCCTTCTGAAAGGAGTGAGGGGAACAAAATGGATGGAAGCAATTTGCTGGAAGTTTTCTCATTCAAGTTTGGAAAGAACAGAAACATCTGACCTCCATGAGGAGAACCTGCCACCTGTGTCCTCTCAGGGCATTCTATGCCCGTGGCCTAGATGGGTTCCTGAACTGGTTGGTTAACAGTTCATACACTTCTGGAGCAGCCTGGATTGATCATGCAATGCCCAGGTGACCATACACCCTGTTGGGAAGAAGGTGCTGGGAGAACTTGAATTACATGTTGGTCATTTTCTCATCTCATATATCACAGACTGAAAGCTTTATGACTTCAGAGCTTACTGTATTAATTTTATGCATGAGTGCTTTATTTTTTGCCATATGAGATATATCACTGGCTTACTAGAGCAAAATATCATTAGACCTGGGAAAGGATTTGGTCACTTTAACTTTGTCACCAAGGATCATTGCACACAGATTATGTAGGGCTGTACTGTGCCATTTCTCATGTGTTTATTAAGTGATTATAAATATTGAACTGTGTGCCTTCAGGGGACGCTTGAGATCTGGGACTGCAGCAACATTTCATTTCAAAGGTGGCACACACACAGTGATTTGTGCCTCAGCAGGGCCCATCCCAGGCTTTGCCTGGTGAGAAGGCAGAGGTCTGTTCCACCTGAAGGAGCTCTGCACAGTTTTAGAGATCTGTCACAGGCTGGACTCGGTGGTCCCAGAGGTCCTTTCCAACCACAATGGTGCTGTGGTTGTGTTATTGTGCATTTTCTGATATCCTGGTGGCTGGCATTGAGGTCAGGATCCTGTGGCACCCAGGTCCCAGCCCAGGCCTGAGCCCTCAAGTGAATCACATCAAAGTGCTTCAGCTGCTTTAGTTTCCTCCACCTCAGTTCAGGCTGTCAGTCTTGGAAACACCACAAACCTTTCAGAAGTGCTGAGCCTACAGTGTTTATTGTTTCAATAATAATAAATGGAATTTTTATATCAACCCATAAAATGCAGCTGTTCACCCTGAACATTCCAACTCCTTCTGCACAAGCCATTTCCTGGCATCAGGTGATAGGACATGGGGTGGTGCCTTCAAACTGACAGAGGGCAGGTTTAGATTAGAGTCAGGAAGAAATTCTTCTCTGGTGAGGCCCTGGCACCTCCAGGTTGCCACAGAAGCTGTGGCTGGATCCCTGGAAGTGTTCAGGCCAGGTTGGACAGGGCTTGGAGCAGCCTGGGATAGTGGAAGGTGGCAGGGGGTGAAATGAGATGGGCTTTAAGGTCCAAGCCAGGCCACTCCATTTCCCAGAGTCTGAGGCTGTGCAGGACCATGGCTGAGCACACCAGAGCTCTTCCACTCCTCAGTCACCAAGACCAAAGAGCAGCCCCCATCTCCAGATTTTCCTTTCCATTTGCTGCCAAGACTGCCAGCAACCTGATCCCTTCAGTCAGGTTTTCCAGAGCAGTGTTTTCCTCTTCAGTCACTGCAGTAGGTTTTTATTTTCCACAAAAAATTCATTTGTAAAGCATCTGCAAGAGAGCTGGTAAAGGCTGGGCCTATTCTGGAAGTGGATGCTTCTTTAGGTCCCTTCTTTTCCTGTAAAATTTTATATTAAAATCTTTCCTGCTGGAAAAGCACAACCTGGAATTGTAGCTGTTCTCCATTTCTGAATTTCCACTTATAACTGAACAATTCAGGCCCACCTTTGATTCAGTGATCCACAGAAAAAAAACCAAACCTGCTGTCTGCCTCTTAAAAGTTAATTAATGCTTCTGTGATTCACTAATGAAAAAGACCAAGATGAGAAATAGGTGAGCAGTAAAGAGCTGCATAAATTCACCAACAAAGCTGACAGAAGCCTGCAATTGTGTTCTGAGCCTGAGAACACGAAGAAATGGGGTTAAAATGATTTGTGACCAGGAGAAGGAAGAATTTCCTTCTGTTACATGGCTGCATGTAACTTTTATTAGTTTGATGATGTACACAGGGACTATTTCTCTTCTCAATGGCTTTTTGGTTAACATTTCATTTTCCTCCCCAAAGTTAGCTCTCTTGCAGTGCTAGGAAACACAGCTCCCTGCAATTTCCTACCCCCCAACTTTATTAATGGCACTTGTTGTCATTGCAAATGATCTATTTCAGGCCAGGCCACAAAGCTCTTGTTTTGCAGGTGAGTGAGCCCTCTGCCCTTTATTGCACAGCATTTCCACAGCAGGGCAAGGCTGAAAAATTGCTTAATAAAAAATAGCAAGAATAAAACTCATTATAGGTTGCATTGATAGTTGTATCACTTTTATATCAGCTGCTGCTCTTTAGGAATTTGAGTCTGTGCACTAATTTGATGTCACTGAATTGTCCTGGGTGTTAGTGTGACCTGTCCCAATAAGGCATTTTCAGCCTCTGTCACTTTGGTATTACCCAAATAACAAATAACAGCTGCAAAAGTACCAAGGTCACTCCTGCCTGCAAAAGGCACAGGCTTCCAGGGCTTGAGAGGTGATGCAGATGACCTGGCAGTGGGTTAAGATACATTGATCACCAAATAGATATGAGCAAATCAGCTGGAGTGGCCTCTTGCCATGGGAATAGTTTCCTGTGGGGAATGGAGCTTTTAAGACCACATCTTGGGAATGGGGAGAGATTCCTGCTCCTGTTGGTGCTGGATGTAGCATCTTCTCATGAGGTCAGTTTTTATCCCTGCATCTTCTCCAGCAGCAGGTTCTGGTCCCAGTTTCTGTTTGTTTGAAGGGAATGGGGCTCAGTTGTTTTCATGTTTCTTTCTTGTCACATTTTCTAACCTGTTTGGTTTCTCTTTTCATAGGTAACTGAAAGGCTTTGGCTTCAAGGCTTCCCTCCAGCACTGGTGGCCCCTGCACATGGAGCTAGCAGAATCTCTGCTGTGTGTCATGTTCTACAGGTGTTTCTATGCTCCAAAGAGTGATTTTAGTCTCAAATTTAGGTCAGATGCCATGGTTGGGTGACACTGCTTGTAGAGTATGCCTGACAAAATGACAGAACAAGTCTGTGGTGGATGTGGGTGGATTTCTCAAAGCCTCTCTTGTGCCCTGCTCAGGGTTAGAGGTGCAACAGGCCAACCCTGGGCAGTGACACTTCCCTTGCTGGGGTAACTCCTTCAGAGGATGCTTCAGTGGCCAGGAATTCAGGTGTGCATCCACCTAAACTTCTGTTTCTACACTGACCTAACCTGCAGGATCTTGCCTCCTATCTGGGAATTTCTTATTTCTGTTCTTAACATGATTTCACAGAAGCAAATTCCTGTATTTCTGCCAGAAGGCATCACACTCGTGGGTAGCACACAAACACTGGGGGAGTTTGATGGCTTGGGTTTGGGATCCACTTTCTCAAATCCACAAGTGTAGGGGCATAGAATATAAGAAAATAAAGATAGTGTAGAAAGTAATCTTACCCCTAAGGAGTTGCAGCTGGGCCAATTATCAAAGATTAGGAACAGGCCTGACTTTAACAGGCCACAGCTGTAACCAGTGAGAAGAAGAGGGCTATAAAAGAGTGGGGTGGCTGGGTGAGAAGGGAACTGGAGTCAGTTGGCTGCTTTGTGAAGAAGAAAGGGTCAGTGCTCTGAGGAGCTGCCCATGAGAGAAAACCAGGGAGGTATGAAACTTTTGTGATAAGGAGACAGCAGTATGGAGCCCCTGCAATAAGATGACAGCGCAGAAGGATGCAGAGAGGTGGGACTGCAAATGATTTGGTCCCCATGCTCCAGCTGGATGGAGACCAGCTTTGGATCTTAGAGGCACCCAAGAGGAGCAGGTAGGGAATCCCTGTGGTCTCATGACACTTGTGCTATGGTTTTAGGGATTGTCTTTTCCTGAGTGTCTCCTTCTCCCTTGCCTGAGGCACCTGCACCTCCTTCCTTTTAATATTTAGGATTTCTTTTAGGAGAGCTTAAATATCCCATGGAGCTTCCCAGCAGGGTAACAGCCACACTTTATTATCCAGGCACATCTCCATTTGCTTTCCCTTCCTGCTGGGGGCAGGGAGGGGCAGTGCTGTTTGTTTGGAAATGCAATTAGCCCAAGTGCTGAGGCCCATGGCCAGCCAGGAGGATAACCTTGAATCCAGGGAAGTTAGGGGAAATTTAAAGCCATCTGCAGCTGCAATGAGTCCCCACACAGCCCTTTGGCTCTGAGCTTCTATTCCTGCCAATAAAGTGCCAGAAGATTCGCACTACAATGGGAAATTGCTTCTTTGGGTATCACAGTATCTCAGCTTAGAAGTGCTTTAACCTTGGCCTCATGCTTCCTGTGGGGCCTGTTTGCTGTGCTGCACAAGTGCCCACAGCAGCCAGCAATGTATAGGATTTTCCATCTGAGGAAAATTAAACCCCAGAACCTTTACCATCCTCTCGATGCCAGACATGCTCTACCTGCATTAACTTGAGCTTAATGGACTGCAAAACGAGCCTTTCAGTGTGGATGGGAGTGGATTATTTGCAGGAGAGCAAGTCCCTCACATTTTTATCTCTTCACTTTCCCAAAGCTTTTGTCCTTTGGAAAAAAAAAAAAAAAGAGAGAAAAGGCAAACACAGCCAAATTGTAGGAAGAGAGTCAGGCCCTAGGAAGTGCAGAGAACTGTTTGGGCAAGGCAGAGGGTGCATCCACCAAGTCAGGTAAGTAATGAAAAGAGCAGTGACCATTGATCCCTGGCTCTGAAACCAAAGTGATGTTTATTAGCCAAGATCTTGATGGCAGGGTTGGGGATGGTACAAACACTCCAGGCCACTCTTTTCAGCACACCAGCTGAGCTCCTCACCCTGGCATTATTGCAGCCTTTCCCAAAGTCCTCCAGGTAGGACTGAGGCTGCAAGAGACAGAGCCTGCTGCTGGTGGGATGCTGCTGTCTGCAGTGTGCACTCATCACCTCACCCTGCTGCACAAGGGGTGATGGTGTTACACTGAAGGAGGGGCACTTTGTACTGGATTTAAGGAAGATGGTTTTGCAGTGAGGGTGGTCAGAGCCTGGTACAGGCTGCCCAGAGGTGGTGGCTGCCCCATCCCTGGAAACATTCAAGGCCAGGTTGGATGGAGCTGTGAGCAACTTGGGCTAATGGAAGGTGTCCCTGCTCACTGCAAGGGGTTGGATTAGGTGGACTTTAAAGGTCCCTTCTGACCCAAACTATTCTGTAAGTCTGTGGTCATCACACATTGTTTGGAAGGACAATTTAAAGTCCTGCAGTTTCTTCACCTGCTTCACTGGAGTTTTCCCTTCCAGATTCACAAGATTTTTTTTTTTTTTCCCAAACTCCATAGGCTTGGATTTGGCTGTTTCTCCAAACACAGAGCCCAGGCACCACTGAATCCCTGAAGAGACAATCCAAATGGGTAACAGGATAATCCCTGTGCAAACTGGGAGGGAGAATGGGCTGGTGGTTTCTCTTCAAGCTTTCATGGGTTATCACTGTCAAGCAGCATGGAACATTGTGTGTGTTTAATGACCAAAAGTACCTTCACTGTGTCCTTCCCAGTGCCAGATGCCTTACAGTCTAAATGAGGATCTTTAATAGAGGCATTAATTATTACTGAAACCCTGCTTTGTCCCACTGAAACAAGTCTAATAGCTCACACTTGCTCTGCCTCTCTCCTCCTTTCCCCAGATCACCATCTCCTGTATCTGATGCCAGCAGCAGGAAGGCTCCTTTCACCTGGCTGCTTGGGCCACCAGCATGGGGTGGTGTGCAGAAAAGGTCAGGCACAGGTCCAGCTCCAGGGCTGCTCCCTGAGCTGAGGATTGGGAAGGATGCCCTGAAACAGTTAGAGAGCATCACTTGGTGCTGCCACACCCAAGCCCTTTCCTTCTTTTGTGGGAGGCCCAATGCCAAGAAAATACCAGCTCACAGGGATGCACATAACTAATAGAAATAATTAATTGATTAAATGCAGATATCTCTTCCTTACCACAGGGTGGTGAAGCCCTGGCACAGGGTGCCCAGAGCAGCTGTGGGTGCCCCTGGATCCCTGGAAGTGTCCAAGGCCAGGTTGGACAGGGCTTGGAGCACCCTGGGATAGTGGAAGGTGTCCCTGCCCATGGCAGGGGTGGGATGGGATGATTTCTGAGGTCCCTTCCTGTAGGGGGATACAGTGTGGGTAAATGAAGGGGGTGTAGAAGGCAATCTTATCCTCCAATGAGCTGCAGCTGGACCAATTACTGAAGATTAGAAGCAGGTGTGATCTTAACAGGCCACACCTGTAGCCAATAAGAACAAGTGGTATAAAAGAGTGGATTGGTGGGATCTGGAGTGAGAGGAGTCAGATGGCTGCTGGACCAAGAACAGTCAGTGCATAGAGGAGCTTCCTGTGAGAAACATCAAGGAGGTATGCAGCTCTGGGGATATGAAATCCTTGCTCTGTAATGATGTTAGAACTCATGCTAGCTAAGACAACACCTTCCAAGCCACACCATTCCCCTGATTCTATGAAATAGTGGCCCCAGGGGAGCCAGCACAGAGGACATGAACTCCTGAGAAAGGAGAGGCTCTGTCTCTTGAGCAGCCATGGGTAAGGCCCAGCCATGGGTGGCCTGCCCAAAAGATGAGGCCATCTCTGTAGATGGGTGCAGCCATCACCTGCCCCCAGGGACAAGACCAGTCAGTGGTGGCAGGGGCACCTCATTCTGTGCCATCCCAAAGGAAGCCTGGCTTAGCTTTTGTGTTGTGTTCTGTCTTTGCTTCCAATTTCCTAGTGCTTAATTATCCCTTTGTCTGTGTGGGGCTGAGTTGAGTGAGCTGGCATCTTTTAAGAGCAAAGCTTTTTTAGGTACTGGACTTAGTAATGGTAAAAAGATACTTTTTTTTAAAAAAAAAGTCCTCTATCTGCAAGTACAAATGGTATATTTTGGTATATAATATACCACATGGTATATTAGATGGCCCTTGAAAGGTTCCAGGCCAAACCATTCTATGATCCTAAATTTATAAATACAGGCAATTCCTTTCCATGCCTTCCATCCCCTGTGTTTTAAAAGCTAAGCTTCCACACCTCAAGGAAGCTGGATTCTTGATAATTTTTTCATTTTCTCTATTGACTTGCTGTTGCAAACCCATGTCCTTTTGCTGTGTAAAGGGCATCCATTTGCCCTGTATCCACATGGGCCCTTTAACAAGCACCAAAGAGAAACACTTTATTGCTCTTGCTGTGCTGGAATCCTGGGATTTGCTCTTTGCTTTTACCTCTAGCAGAGCTGTGGCTGCACAGGGGTTGCTGCAGTGGATCTGTTCTCCAGGGGATGGTCACCAGGGCACTCAGCTCACTGTGTGCCACTGAAGCCATGGTGTGCTGCTGCCTCAGGAGCCCTGGTAGGATGGAGAGGAGCAAAGGTGGGGATTTTCCCAAACACACTCCAAACTCCTGGTTTGGAGTGTGCTTTGCAGCTCCCTGGGGGAGAAAGACATTGCCCTGCTGTGCTCCGGAGCTGAGTCATTCCCCCTGGGGTGTGCAGGAAATAATTCTGTAATTATAAAACAATCTTGACTAATGGCATATTAATGAGGACAGGGAAAGGTGATGCTCCTGGGAGGGGCTTTCCCACTGCTAGGAGAAGGAGGAGGGAACTGTACACAGCCTCTGCATTTGGGGGGCAAAAATGGCCTCACATCAGTGAGGTTTGTGTATGAGAACCCTAAGGAAGGACTTTTCCTGACTCTGGGTCTGTTTCTTCTGCAAAATTCACTGTTGCTCCTGCTGAAGGTGTTGCCTCTGAGCTGTCCACTCTCTGACCTGCTCTTTTGCTCCAGTTTGAGTCCTTTTGGCTCCTTTTTCCAGCCACATCTGCTAGGCTGTACCATTGCTATCTCCCCTCATTTTTCCAACCCATCAACTCTACCTTCCCCTACTTCCTGCCCTACCAAGCCCTCTGCTCTTCTTCACCCCTCAGCATCTTCCCTCACCTTTATCCACCTTCTGTCCTGCATCTCCCACAAATATCTGATGTACTTTCAGGAGTGTCAGCCTGGGGGCAAGGGGAGGATGGTGCCCATGGAGGGGGTTGTGCTCTCCCATCTGATAACATATGTACCAGGCACCTTTCCCTTCAGCTGGCAGCCTCTGGGAGCCCAAGATGAACCTTTCAACAAGATTAAAGAGATGGTATTAATTGCTATCGATCACAGGTCAACAAATTAAATTGCATCTGCAACTGCATCTCTGAAAGGTCTAAATGAGAAGAGTAGTTAATGGCTCTGGCTGGCCCAGAGCTGTGATTAATTAAAGAAAGAAATGAACTACAACATTAAAAAAAAAAGAAATTGGGATGAGGATGACATTCTGTAGTGTATCTGGAGAGTGCCTGATGGGAACTCAGTTCTGCTTCCACCCTGGCCTGAGAGGCTGATGGGAAGCAGAGTGGTGGCAATGGCTTTTGGGGCTGCTGGCAGCCCCAGTGCTGTGGGGACACTGCCCACCTGTGACTGGCAACTCTTCCACATGGAAGTGGAAGGTTTTCTAGAAAGAGATCAGTGCCCTTCACTTCTCCTGTGGTCCCAGAGCTGTGGGATCCCTTGGTGGGACTGTGTCTGACACTGCTGGATTTGGGGGAATCAGTTTCCCTTCTACAGCCTGAGCCAGAGACCTTGCAGACACATCCAGGATGGGATCTGCAGGGCTTTCCCTCACGTGACCCAGAGCATGCTCCTGCTCCCTGTGTGGGGTCAAGGGGTCCCCCTCCATCTGCTGCTTCTTCCCTTTTATTTTCCACAGTGCTGTGCAAGAGTGAAGGGTAAAATCCTGAGCATTGTTCCTTAGCAATCCCCCTGCTCCTCCCATGCCAACAGAGCACTGCAGCATCCCCCTGGCAGCTGGGACCAAAGCACTCCTGGGTGGGGATAAGGGTGCTACTGTGACTCCTTGGGAAATAATGGAGTAGCACAGCATGGAATGGAGATGGTGCTTAATTAATAATGAAGAAAATAATAATATGTGGCATGTATAGTGCTGTACTTGTTCCAAGCACTGTACAAACATTAACTACAGTAATTAAGCTGTAATTAATTAGACTAACTACTAATCAGTGTAAATAATGATGCATCTGGAGGTACCAAAAGGAGTTTGTGAACTGAAAGCAAATTTCTGTGTTCAGGAAATGGCATCAAATATAAAATGGCACCAGTAAAAGTAATAAAAAAGCAGATGGAGGTTGAAGTGAGAGCCTGGGAGCCATGCTAGTCCATGGCAGCTCCACAAATGGGAATCCTGGTTTGGCAAAGCAAAACTGGTTTAGTGAGTTACTGCTGAGCTACTCCCTGAGCAACCCATCCCAGCCATGGGATTCTCATGACTACTCCAGGCTCCCCATGTGCTCTTCCCACCCCAGCTGCACTCACCAATACTGTCAAGAGGCAGGAACTGGAGCAAGGGATGAGATGGGGAATTGGGAGCTTGAGGGGCTGATGATCAGCAGAGTAAAATACACCACAAATATATAATTTTGGGGTTTGTTTGCTGGTTCACACATTTTATATTTAACAAAATAATTTTTTAATAATATAATCTTTTACACATCAAATATTGTTTCTAGGACCCCTCCCTCCCATTTGTACAGTTGTTTTGTTTTTTTTCTCACTAGTTTCAGGCACACTATTGTTTGAAAGTTTTGAAACTGGATAGTCATTGACAGGCAACAGCTTACAAAGAAATGTGGTGATGACATCTGGAATGGTACCAGCTCGGCCTGCAGGGAGCCACTGCTCAGCCACAGGTCAGCAGCTGCTGTGCTCAGAGCTCCTCCCACCCCTGCCCTCCAGGAAAACACCCAAATGGGGAAGAAATGAAAGTATAAAGGCATTGGTGTGTATAAACTGAGCCTGATGTGCTGATCTGCTTCGGTGAGGATGCTGTGGGGAGGATTTGCTGCCACCACTGTCGAGAGCAGGTGCTGGATTGGAGCCTGAGCTCTGAACAAAATGAGCACCATGCCCATGGCACTGACCAAAAAGCAGGGAACCAAGCATGGACAGAGATGGGAAAGGCCCCTGTGCTCGCCTGGCCAGGCAGGCAGGGAGATGACATTGGTGGCTTTTCTTTCACAGTATCGCCTGGAAGCTGCAGCCTGAGAAAGGAGGAGGTACCAGTGCTGGGAAGCCTGGTGGGGACCCTTGGCTGCTGGGGACTCTGCTCCTGGCAGGCAGGCACAGAAAGCAGCTGCTTTTGAGAGCCAGCCCTCACAGGAGCCCAGCCCAGCCCTGCTGCTCCATGGCTTGCATTGTCCCTGCAGTGTGGATGCTCCCAGGGAGAGCCAGGGCAGCTCCCTCCCACTGCAGCAAAGGGTCTCACCTGCCAGCTGAGCCAGTTTAGTGCTGCCACAGCCATGGGGCATTCCTGGAAACCTCCAGAGTGGGGTGATCCCATATTTTAATTGTGACTTGCTGTGGCTGAAGGCAATGAAACACTGCCCTTGGCTCCAGTGAGAGCAGCCTTGGGATGGGACAAGGCAGGTGAGCAAGTGCTCAGCCCAGGAACCAGGGACAGGTGGGGCCCTCTTCCCTCTGCTCCACCACTGATGCCCCAGCCAGGAATCACACACAAACAAGCCAGGTAAGATGTTGCTTTCATGGAGCACCTTCTGCTTGGCTGCCCCAGTTTGCCCATGCAGCTGCTGTGGGCTCTGCTCCCATCAAGGTCACACTGACTGTGGAGGTGTCTTCAACTTTATTGTCCCCACTCAGTGGAGAAAGTGTAACACAGATACAGCTTTGTGTCATGGCTGTCCAGTCTAATACCTGTGCATCTACCTTGGTCCTGCTGCAGGTTACATTCCAGTTGGGAATTTTTAAACCCCCCATCCCTTGTAATTTCTACCTCCCTCCTGTCCTTGGTGCCACCTGCACTTACAGACACAATACCAATGCTCCACTCGTAGCTGTATTGTCCCGATGATCCCAGCTTAGGAAGAGACTTTAAAAAAAATCACAATAGCAAAAAAACCTTCAAATAAATAACTGTGAGAAACCCCAGGATCCACACTGCAGGAAGTGAGAGCAGTGACTCCATGGGTTCCTCAGGAACGTGCGTGGGCTGTTTTCCTGCTGTCCTCCCCCTGCCAGCTCTGGTGACTCCCACAGCAGAGCAGACACCTGGACCCAGGAACAGAGAGTGTAGAGCAGGACAGGAGCTGCAGAGGGCACAGGGACACCCTGCCCCACAGGGACTGAGCTCTGCTCATGTGGCACCCGCCCAGGGCTCGCAGCTGGCAGGAGGTCGCACACCTGGGCAGCATCGAGGCTGTTCCTTCCTCACCATCATCACCATCATCACTGTGAGTGGGCTGTTGGCCAGGGGGCAGCTACAGAGCCTGTTTGCCCTGGCACTCCCGCTTGGAGCACTGTGCTGGCTTCCACCAGTCCCCGTTGTGGCAGTGGCAGATGTTGCAGTCGTCCACCTTCACCTCGATGCCCGCGGGGATGATGGTGGTGCCCGCAAAGCAGTTGGGACCTGTGGAAACACACGGGGGGAAATGGGGTAAATACTCCATGGTTGGATGGGGCAGAGCTCTGCCCTAAGCCTGGGACAGGCAGGGACCCAGTGCCAGCCCCCTGCTGTGCTCTGGCCATGCCACCAGCACTGCTGATATCTGCAGCAGTGCTCCCACCTTGCTCAGTGCCCAGCCCTGGACCCACAGTGATCCCTTCTCATTTTTTGGTTGCACTCAGGCACTAAAGGGGAAAATAAAGGCCTTGAAACTTTCTGTTTCTGCACCCAACCTCTAGAACAAATCCATTGGCAGTCAGCTTTGTCTACTTGGCTGACCACTAATTTAGTACCTCTTTTGCCTTAAATTTTGGCTGCAGGATGGACAAGACCATGAGGACACAGCCCAGCCTTCACTGCTCCATCCTGCAGGGACCAGAGCCAATCCATCCCCAAGGGCCACTGGCAGCCATGCTCCAACACCAGGTAACCCAACTGGGCCAAGGTTATTTTTCCTTCATCCTGCTTATCTGTACATTCCTGGGCTGCCCTTTCTTCTCCCAGCAGCCCCAGGTCTCTTCTCCCTCCTGAGCTTCCCCAGGGGGTCATATAGCAATAAAATAATTAATAAATACCATTCATTAATGCCTCAGGACAGGGAGGAGCAGAAATCAGACACTGAAGAAAAGAGGAGATGGATGAGTGGGATGTGCTAAAAACATCACCTGCACCTCTGAGGTCCCCACTGGAGAGGGGATCCCTTATTCTGGGGACAGCAGCACAGCAACATCCCTGTCCCAGCCAGGGACATGGGGCAACTCTGCAAATCTGTAATTAAACACTAATGATCTGCCCCTCTGATCCCTGGGATCTGTTGAGCCTGGAAGGACCAGGCAAACATCTCTGTGTCTAACAGAAAATCCTTGGGATACTGCCCCTGCCCCAAAGGGGCTGGGTAAGGCAAAGGGGGAAATGACAGGGTAAATCCCAGGGAGTGCCAGCCCAGCCCTCAGTGCAGCACTGAACATCCTGGGCTGCCCAGGGAGCTGCAGCCACAGGCTGAACTGAGGGGAAAATCACAGCAATTGGGTTTGTTTTCTTTCTCCTTGGCTTTTAGCAAAATGGAGGAAAACATGACCCAGGGCTCTGCTGACATCTGTCCTCCTGTGGGGTGTTCTGCCTTGCTCCAGACAGACTTTAGTACTTTTAATTCAGGCCAGCACTGCCACTGCTCTGGGCCTTTTCTTTCCCAGCACGCTCAATACAGCCCCTTCTGCATTTTGCCTGAGTGAAATGGTTTCTTTTGCTCACCACAGTGAGCTGGACAGAGCTTTACTGCATCCTCTCTCTCCCACTGCTATCCCCCATCCCTCCAGAAACATGGATTTCTAACAGAAGGCAAAATTTCCACACTGCATGTGTGATAATTCAACTTTAATTCCCACTGTCTGAAATCCAGTTTTCCAGCACAATCACTACCAGCCAGCCTCTCTCCCTCTGCTTGTTTTTTCTCCCCCATTTAAACTTCTCCCACCTTCCCATGGAAAACTGGATCCTGTTTGTCCAAACTGGGATGCAGCGAGCATTGCACCCACAGTGAAGGCATGAGGAAGAGGGACCCTGCACTGCTGGAGTTTAATGTGCCATGGCACAGAAAATGCTGCTTGGCAGGAGCATAAGTCACCAGGGAGTTTTCCAGAAACTTTGGGATTTACAGAGCTGGCAGCTACTGGTGGAGATAACCTCCAGCACCTGGGGATCTGCATGGCTGCCCCGTGTGCCTCGGAGGGGCTGCAGCCCTTAAAGCCACAACCAGAACCCACAGCAAGAAATCAAGTCCTGTTTGGGTTTTTTTTCCTTTTTTTTCTGTGCAGTAGAGCTCAACAGACTGTTTTAAATTCTCTAATATTCTCTTTCCCTCCAAACATTTCCAAAGCTCATGGCCCCAACCCAGCGCTGCTGAGGACTGGCCTGAGCTTTTCCCACTGTGGCTTGGAGGAACTGGGTGAGAGCAGGGTCTGCCAAAACAAACCCCCAAGGAATGACCCAGAACAGCAGGATGGGGTTTTTAATCATCATTCAAAGGAGGACACTGCTCAGAAATATTTGATGGCATGTCAAGCACATCAGGTTACTTACAATAACAGCAGCAGGAACAAGAAGCTGCTTTGGGCAAGGGCTCTTGTCCTGCTCTTGGTAAAAGCATCTTAAACCACGACTGTGATGGTAACAGGACACTAATCACCCTTCTCCTTGCTCTGGGAGACTGATGGGAGACGTTTGCTGCTCCCACAGACAGTGTAATAGTGAGATTTGCTTTGCTTAACATAGTTAATACTCATAAAAGCCAGCAGCACTCCAGGCTGTTTGCTAGAACAGCTGTGAAGATTTTTATGGAGATGTATTAGGGACATTCAGATGCTGGTTTGATGGGAGAGATGTAAAAAAAAAAAAATCATATTTGGTTTGTTGTTTGGGGAGAATGATGGAAAATTCTGCAAGCATCTGCTGAAGATCAGGTACTTGGGTGATGACCCTGCTCCACTGCACCCCCATTCCAGAGGGAATTCAGGGGCCAGGCTCTCTCCAGCACCACGAGCTGAAGCCTTGGAGCCACTCAGGGCAGATCAGCAGCGTCCCCGCAGCTCCCTGGGACTCCTCAGATGGGTTTTACTGAACTCAGCCACTCTGCCTGTGGCTTTCAGCAGCTCTGAATTTAGCTTTGTGTGTGCAGAGAAGCAATAAAAGGAAATCAAATGTTAATCAAACAGCAAGCACAGATCACTTCAGGCCAACTGTGATATTCAGATGTGCCCTGAATAGCATCTTGCCCCAGACAAAGCTCATCATCTCCACCACAACTCTCATTGTGCACCCTCTGATTCCAGCCAGAGTGGTAACTTCCCCTCAGTAAAATACATCTCCTGCCACTTCTCTGAGAGCCCCCCCATCCCTTCAGGAAATATGAAAGCTGAATCCAGGAGAATTTACCTTATTCAGTCAATGGATTCCATCAAGGAGAGAGGTGCTGATGGCTACGCTTATCTGAACAGCAGCTCAATTCAGCAGCCATCCCCCAGCTCCCACGTGGTGTGCCCCACAATTGAAGTTGCAAGGGATAAGTGGAAAACTGTGGTGTTTCCTGACAGTATTTAGGAATGGATACATCCTGGACCATCCCCCTGGACGCTCAGCTGAATGAGGACTTTGCTTTTGGAGCTTGACCATGAACACAACTGGGCAGGGGGTTTGCTCTTGGCAGTGTGCTCTGGCCTGGGGGAGGTGTTTCTATTGAGCATGGCCAAGTGTCTGCCCAGTGGGAAGGCAGATTTTCCTCTGCATGTCTCCACAAAGCAGGCCTCTCCCAGGGACCACCATGACCATCCCACACCACAAGCCAGGAAGCTCTTCTCAGCCTGCTCACGCTCTCAGGCAGCAGTGAGCTCTCCTGTGATGCAGAGACTGCACCAATGCATCAGCTGCCCCCTCAATGAAATCTGTATGCTGCTCCATTTTCGGGAGGCACTAAGAACTGAATCTACCAACTCATGCCAGCCTGAGTGCCACAAATTAAACCTCCCTCCCTCCCTCCAGTGGGCCAGTGGTGGCTCCAACACCCTTCCAGCCCCCTGCCTGCCATTCAAAAGCTCAGGAATTGCTCTGTTCCCCTTTTTTTGGATTGCTGTTGATATTTTAAAATACTAAAATAAAATGTTGGCCTCTGTCAGTTTAACCCCATTCCCCCTTGTTCTATCACTCTGTGGCTCCCAGCACTGGTAACAAGTGTCTCCTCCTTGAGGTGACCCCAAGATGAAAGGTTCCCTCTTCCCCTGCCACCCTGTCCAGCCACCCAGGGAGAGCTGGCTCTGGCTAACAGCTCCTGGAGTCATTTGGTGGTACCTTCTACATGTCCACGAGCTTTCAGTCGTGTGCACCACTGCCCTGAAGAATTACTCTCCTCTGAAGCTGATCTGCAGGTCTTTTCCATCCTTCCTGCATTTTTCACTGCTCAGAAGTCAATGTTAACAGCCCTTTGCAAGTACTGCCTATTTACAGGAGAGATTTTTCCAGCCATAATTCACATCACTGGGTGCCTGAAGATGCCTAACATTTAATCTCTGCATTTATATATATATATATATATATATCTGCAGTATCCTTGTCCAAATTAAATCCAAGTTTCTCACTCCAAGCCAGCCCTCCATCATTAGAAGGAATGCACCGAGAGGGCGAGGGGGAGGTGAAAAGCTCAATTCAGGTCAATGGGAGCTGTTCCACTGACTTTTGCCAGCAATGCAGCCACACAATAAAGAAAATCTAACACAGCAGCAGCTCCCAGCCAGCCCAGTGGGACAGGGACCTCCTGGTGTCCCCACATCCCCTCCTGGCTCTCTGCACACCGAGAGGGTCACATCATCCAGGCTTTGCTCAGACAATCCCAAGTATCTGCTGCCTTGGAGTCTCATGGATGCAGGGGCCACAGCAGTTCCCTAAAGTGAGAGCTGGCACCAGTGACAGAGACTGATTTAGGCCTCAGTGCTGTGCACTGCAGTTAGAGAAATCCTGATGGCTCGTTATCCGTCTTAATCAGCAGCAGCAAACAAATGAGGGACAGGGAGACAGCCAGAAGGGAATACATGGCATTACTCCTCCTTATTGATAGCACAGTTACTTCATTTGATGTGGAGACATAACTTCAGGCATCACTAAGTAGTGGAGCAGGGCTGTTTTGGCACAGGGGAGATCTATGGGTGCAATTTAAAGGCCATCTGTGTGGCAGCAGTGACGTCCATGAGCGCCCACACCAACCCCAGCTCTGGGGACAGCCTGGACACCATCCCTCACCAAGACAAATGGGGACAGTGTCCCTTCCACAGCTAAAATGCAGCAGCTGAAGGTGCTGGAGCCCCACCCCACTCTTCACCTTCTGTGCTTGTGGGATGAGCTGGACAACAGGGGACTAAGCCCAAGACTGAGCACAGAATCCCAGAATGGTTTGGGTAGGAAAGGACCTTAAAGCTCATCCACCTCCACCCTCTGCCATGGGCAGGGATAGCTCCTGCAGGACCAGGCTGCTCCAGGCCCCATCTAACCTGTCCTTGGACACTTCCAGGGATGGAGCAGCCACAGCTTCCAGTGTCTGATGGCTTCTGGTCATGTCCAACCCACCCTCCCCTGGGCCCTTCCCGTGCTGGGCCAGCAGAGCTCTGGGTCAGACCTTTGGCACAGCTCCCTCGGGGAAGGCACTGTGGAGATGGTGGAGCAAAGCTGGGCACACCAAAGACAATGATGCAAGCAGTACATTTCCCACTGCTTTAGATGATGGTATCTGCCTCCCCTTATGGACATTTCCCCCAGTCCTGCACATCCAAGCCCCTCTGCTTCTGATCCCAAGGGCACCAAAATCAGAGCTGGGGACATATCCGAGTGCACTTTGTGCTCCCTGCAAAACCTCCAGCCCCAGTCTGCCCATTTGACTGGGTTTCTAACCCAGCTGTGGCTTAGGGACTTCTGGCCAGCAGGGTTAGGCATTGCTGCAGTGGGAATTAATAGGTATCAAATTCATAACCCTTTATTCACTCTGCTGATTCATACACCTGAACAGGGGCAGCCTTGAAGTGACCTGGCTGGAGGAGCCAGCACGTGGATCAGCTCCCAGATGGCACAAGAGCAACTCTCAGTGCTTCAGAGTCATCTGTAAATCCAGGGCTTTCCCCCCCTCCTTTTAGTGTAAAATGCAGGTTGGTATTTTCAGAGTCACTATGGGATTTACATACCAAATTCCTTTTCATTTTAAAAGGATCTGTGTGTGCAAATACCTTGATCAGCACTGAAAAATGGTAAAAAAAGCTGCAAAGGCAAAGGCATTGCATAGGCACAAACTGTGCATCCAAAGCAGATCTTCTCAACCAGGTTTTAGTGTGCCCACTCTGGGCTGGAGGAGGAAAACTGTAACACCTCAAAGCCAGCAGTAACCATCTATGAAAGGAGAAATCTGTGTTTCAACATTTACCTGAGCAAACAAACAGGATTAGCTCTTAAAAACCATTTTGCAGACAGCATAAACTTTTGGGAAAATAGCATAGATTTCTTTTTTAAATACAGGTAGATTTTAATTGTGGGCAATGAATTGTGGACTACTCTGAGGGAATTTTAACCTTTCAGGTAAGCAGCAGCCTTTCAAAAAGTTGTCTAAATAGGTACTTCCCAAAATGAATTCCAACAGCACTGAAGGTACATTCATTCTTTTAATGCTTCAAACATTAAAAGGTGAGGTGGGTTTTTTTTAGCTGGTATCAAACAGATTAATTTAAAAGAAATTAATTAATAGAACTACCATTAAACTACTGCATCAGCTAACACTGTTACCTGTAAAATCAACAGCCAAAGGGAGGAAAAGTTGGACCTTCCAGAGATTAAACCTTTAAGTGAAGAAAAAACAAATCAATGCATGCAGAATGTGCTGTAGTGTTTGTGGTGCCTTCACCTCGCTGGCACAAGTGCCATGAGCAGCCACAGAACAGTGTGTGCCATGGGACAGGCACAGTCCCAGGGAATGTGCCCTTGCTGCCACTGTTGCCCAAGGAAGGGACTGGGGTGCAGAGAAGCAAACTCATCCTTTGGGTGACTTTGTGCATGCTCACCCTGCAGAGGTCTGGGACACTGTAAGGGAGCAGGCAGCAGCAGCTCCTCCCTGCAGGTGTGGGAGGACACCTGATGTAGGGAAATAAAGGCCCAGGGAGCCCCTGGATGCCAAAGCACCAGGCCTGTGGTCCCTGCCCAGATCCCTGCCCAGAGGCAAAGGTTAACAACAAAAGAATAACAAGCAGGACTTTTTCCCTGGGTCTTGTGAGATTTTAGACAACTTATTTGCCTCTTGGTTGCGCTTTGTGTGAAAATATAATGATTTTTATGGGCCACTTTAACATTTTTATGTCTTTTTTTCTTCAGAAAAAAATTCCCACATTTGGTGTAGGAATTAAAACAGTATTTCATGCTTAACTGCAATCCCAGATGATGTATGGAAGAGAGCTGGCTCCCTGTCAACTCAATATAAAGCCAGAATTGAATCTGACTTGGTCACTACAGCTGTGTGATGTTTTATGGGGTGAGGGGATTTTTTCAGATCAGTCATAAATGAAATGGAAACTTTGACTGGGCTAATTTTGTATCAAACAAGAGCAAAAAAAATGTAGGGATGAACCAAGAGTGCTACACATTTGATTGAGTAGTTCCTTTAGAGGTGGAGAGTGCTGCAAGCCCAGCCCAGCACTGGCTGATGCTGCAGTGGCAATTGGTGCCTGCCAGGGTAACGGGGATTTCCTGAGCTCTGGGGAACCACGTGGGGAGCACATGGGATCAGCCTCCAGCTCCTGTCTGGAAACAGCAGCACTGCAGTCCAGATCCCTGTGGGATGGGGCCAACTGATGGAAAAATGCCCTCATGGCATGAGTGTGATGCTTTGAGGGCACCAGCACGGTCCCGCTTGCGTTTCCCACCTGGGGCCAGAACTTTCTCATGGTGGTTTTGAATGTGGAGCTGTGTTAGAAATGGGACTTCAGAGCAAAGATAAAACTTTCCATGTAAGGGAGGAGCTGCTGTGGAAACCATTTCTTCCTGCTCTTGGCTTGTGTTTGTTGGGTTTTCTGCTGCTGACTGAGCAGAACCCATCTCCTGCTGCCTTCACCACCATTCCCACCTCCCTGGCCTCCAGCACTATTCCCAGCCCCCTGGCCTCTGTGATGAAGGTCATGGGCAGGTAAGAGCCATGTGAAAGGGGAATTTATTGATAAAAATTAAAGTCAGTCAGCAAAGGTTTCCCTTCCAGTCAAAGGATGGATCTCCTGGGGGGTGTTTAGCAGTATCAGCCTTTGGATCTGCTTGTTTTCATCCCTATAAATTTAGGATGCAGTGGCAAAGCTCCCATTTCTATGCAAATCCATACAAATGATTGATTACTTGTAGAAACAGAATAACCACAATGGCAGAAACAGTATTTCTTACTTTATGTGGGCAGTTAATTACTTGCCTGTGGCACAGAGAAGGAAAATCAGGAAAACCTTCCCTGACCCCACCCCAACCATTAATCCTGGTGGTAGAGAGACAGGAAGAGGCATTGCTGTGCCAAAATCTGCATCTCCTGAGGAAACAGGAGGAGCAGGGAATGGAAGGGGCAGGGTAGGATAGGTGGATGGTCCTGAGGACACAGATGGGGAGACCAAAGCACCTCAAGGATGGGCACACCTTGGTCTGATGGACAGAAGACACAAGCAGAGGTTGGTGCTTCTGGAATAAACAGGGCCCTAAACACTTCTGCTGGCACCTGCCCTGGTTTTGCCTTCTCAACTGTGATGGGAATTGATTCACCTTACTGGCAGAGGGAAGGAACAGTGGGGCAGGGTGGCAAAGTGAGGGACAATGACATCCAAAAATTCCTCATTTTTGAGTGTTCCCACACTCCCTGTCTTCTTTTTCCTGCATTCATTTTGTGCCTTAGATTTTTTTTAAGTCAGAAGAGGGATTTAGACATTAGAACAGCTACTGACCTGATATGAGTTAATGATTTCATAAACCCCCTGAAAAATGCTTTACTTTAAAAGATTGATGTTTCCTATTGTATTTTTTCAATGCCAATTAATTACTTAATTCATTAGCAATGTAACACAGGAATAGTCTTTGAAAATCTGCTGCTTTGTGTAGATGCCTTTAATTATGGATAATTAAATACTGTGGAAGGACCTGATTATACCTCTGAGCATTTTCTAATCTGGAAAATGAAACACACTCCTGTACTCCTGAACACATAAAACAAAAGCTGAGCTCAACAGCCACAGGAAGTAAAAAAAGACGGGAAAACAAACACCCCAAAAGGCAGAACCACTCCAAACCCTGCAACTAAAAGAGGGTGGGAATTCCTGGGGAGGCTTGAAGGCCCTGACACAGGCTTGGGCCCAGACCCTGCCTTGCTGGGGTACAAGGGGAGCCCAAGTGAGCTGCTGCAGGCACCAAGCAAACACAGGCCCAGTGAACACAAGTCCCTGTTAGCACTTGCTAAAGCTGGGAACAGATTTCCAGATGGTTCCTTGTACATCTGGCAGCAATAGCCAAAAGTGCCACAAAGAGCAAAGCAAACACAGCCATTGGAAGAGGAGAACCTGCCAGTGGCAGGAGTTACACTGTTGGCTTCTTTCTGTCTCAGTTTTAGCCCCTGAAGAAAGGCAGGGAAATGCTTGTTTTGAAGTCAGCATTGCCCCAGTGCCTCTGAGAGAGATCCCTCCCTGACTCTTACTTTCATCCTTCCTCCCTGGGCCATGAAGTGATTGCCAGACTCAGAGAATAAACTCTCTTGTCTTTATTTATTTCTCAGCTGGCAAAATTTTGGAGAAAAATTAGGACAGGTCTTGTGAAACGTGAGGGGCAGGATGACATGAGGGGCACAGATACATGTCTGGCACAGACTGAACAGAGACACTAAAAGAAGGAATGTGGCACACTGCCACTGCATCCCTGCCCATGGCAGGGGGTGAAACTGGGTGATTTTCAAGGTTCCTTACGACCCAAACTCTTCTGTGATGATTTGTGGGTGCTGATGTGTGTGGGATGCTGCCCTGCCCCAGAGATCCCTCCTGGGTGCACTGCCAAAATCCTTGACACAGCTGAGAAATGCAGGAACTCAGCCACTGTGGGGTGCAGTGCCTGAGGAGACACTGCAGCACGTGGGACACACTGCTGGCATGCAGTGCCATGGCATTTGTCAGCATTCCTACTGGATTCTGCCAGCAGTGCCAGACCCACTGCTGCTCCCACCTCAGCCTCTGCTGAAGTTTGTGACATGATGAGCTTATGTGAGGGCATTTATCTAATTTTGCCCAACAGATTAGTGGAAAACAGAAAGTCAGTGATGTCTTGCTGACCCCACAGCTGTGCTCTATTAATGCACACAGGGATGAGAACCATTGGGGTGGCCCCACCTTGGAGCCAACATTGAAGGAGCCCATGATTTCCTGTGCCAACACTTCCTGTGCCAGGGCACGTTGTGTCTGAAAGCTCAGACCTCAGTCAGGAGAACAAAAGGCACCTTGAGCCTCACCTTCACCTCTGGCCAGCCCTGTTCCAGCAAGGAGAAGCTTTCCCACAGGGCTTTGGAAGGCTGATGGTGCCTGTCAGCATCCCACAGAACCTGTCAAGCACTGCTCTTAATTTGCTGATGCTCTGCTCTCATCTGTGGCTACTTTAACCCTTGGTTAGAAGAGGAGCTTGGGCACATGAAGCCAAGAGGGGAACACAGGCAGCACTCCCCTGAGAGGGAGAAAACAAGCACAGGAGAAGGGGCAGTGAAACTGCAAAAATGCTGTGCACACAACAGAGGAGCGAGGAAAGTCCTGGGTGGTTTTTGTTGGGGCTTGTAATGCCTTCTGTGGAGGCCACTCCTCTCTCAGCAGCTCTCCTCTAAACTTTGGATCCCAAGATAAGAATTAGGCTAAATCTGTAAAGAGAAGGAGGCACCTTTATTTCAGGGGTTGATCCAGCTGGGAAACCCAAATGACCATTTGGGCAGGGGGGTCTCTCAGGTCTGGGTAAAACTGACCTAGGAGGGGCTCATGCAGGCACAGGAACTAGCTCTGACTCTTGCCTGTGAAACCTTCACTGTCCAGCTGTTGGGATGAATGGGAGGGGGCAGATCCCCAGCTGCACACAAAACCTGGATGTTTCCTTGGAGAAAGGCAGCCAGGCCAGTTTACAGCAGCCTCAGGCACTGGATCACAGCATATTTACTCTCTGGGGGGGCATGATGTAGCCAAGACCAAAAGCAGTTTCTGTACAAAACCAGCATCTATGTCTAATCATTACTGTTGTGGGCAGGTTTTCATTCTTTAACAGTTTCCCATTTAATTTCCAATTTAACAATTACAGTTTGATGTTGCCTGTAATAATAAATTTCTTTTTTGTTTGGCACAGCTTGAAAAGTAACCAGAAATTCCCTCTTGCTGCTTTCCTTGTAGCACAGGCAGTTGTTAGGGGGAATCAGTCTCTGCCTGGGTGTTGTAGCCCTTTCTGTACCTGGTGAGAGCTTCCAGGGATGGGGCAGCCACAGCTTCTCTGGGCACTGTGCCAGGGCCTCACCACGCTCACAGGGAAGAATTTCTCCCAAATGTCTAAACTGTGTCAGTGGGAAGCCATTGCCCCTTGTGCTGTCACTCCAGCCCTTTGTAAATAGTCCCTTTCCATTCTCCTTGTCAGCTTCCATCAATCCTGGACCTGGTTACTTACCCAGGTGAGAGGGAGAGCCAAGCAGGAAGGACATTTCCCATCACAGACAGAGCTATTTCTCCTATTCCTCTCCCACTCACCTGGGGAGGGAAAGTCAAAGGTGCAAACACTTTCTGCTTTCAGTAAAAACCAGAGCAGGCTGTCTGAAATAACAGGGCAAAAGCCCCTTTGTTTCTGTCTTTTCCATTGAAATATTCCAAAGTTTAAAATAAAGATCTACATCTAAAACCATTTTTATCCTCCCAGACTGGAGGGAGTTTGTTCTGAAACCATTAAATGGGGCATCTCATCAGTTCCAGTTTTTTTCCCAAACCTTTCTAAGGTACAAACTGAGTTTGCTGTAATTGGCCCTTTTCCCAGGGAGCTTTCAGTGAGTCAGCATTTTCTGACCAGCATATTCCCATCTTCTTCAAATACTTTCAGGCAGCTGCAGTGAAAAAAGTCAGAACTTTGACAGCCTGGGGAGAACTTTGTGTGCTCTTCTTCACACAGACCTACTGCTCCCACCAGATCCTTGGGCAGGACACCAACACTCCTCTTTTAGGAACATCAGCTCCTGCTCCATTTATTCTAACAAACTGCTTCCCTCCCAGCACTACCTGGCACAAAACATTTGTAACTGGGACAGATTGTGGTTGGTTGATGTAAAATGAGTCACACCAGTTTGCATCAATGGTGGTACTGGTCTCTAATGACTCCTTTTTCTTTGAACTCCTCAGTGAGTTCTTTGAGGAGATAATGATTCCAGAAGTGGGCACAAGTGGAAAATGGACATCCTGGAGTTCACCTCCCATTACAAAGTGCCGAGAGGGTCCCATGGGTGACTCCTCTATCCTTGAGCTGCATCAACACGGCCAGAGCTGCAAAGAACTGACCCAGGCCAACCTCACCAGCCCCAGCAAAGAAGCAACATCCTCTCCTTGTTCCCACCAGGCTTTTATTTGCTCATGACCAAGCCTAAGCTCTTCAGTCTTGGGCAGGAATTCAGATCAACACTGCAGAAAACACAAACAAGGAGAGCAAGAAAGGAAGCCCTGCACCAGCCAAGCTCTTTTGCAGCCTGTGCTGCAGGGCTGGAGCAAGGGAAGCCTCGTGCTGCAGGAGCAGTGCCCTGGTGCTGGGCCTGGTGACCTGCAGTGACAGCTGAGGGCACCTGTGCAAAGGCAGAGCACGAAGCAGGGCAGCTGGGAGGGAGGGGGTGGGCCTAGGGGGGGAAGGAGATGGATGCTGGTGTTTGTGGACAGCAGAGCACCTTGCACAACACGGAGTTAGGTGATGGCTGGCACTGTCCCAGCAGGAACCTCCCACAGGCAGCCCAGCCCCACCCCTGTCACACAGCAGCACCACTGCCACCACACACGGTGTCCCTGCACCCTCACCTGGCTGTGCTGCACCAAACTGAGGCTCCCTCTGGCAAACGGCTCCACAAAAACTGCATTAATTTTCTGCCCAGGTGAGGCACTTCACCAGCACATCAGGGAGAGAGAGGAAGAAAAACACCTTCAACCCCATTTTTAGTCTCTCCAGCCAAAGTGATGGGTGAGATGGCAAGTGCCAGGCTGGGGTAGAGTATGGCCACACAGAACCTGTATGCCCTGCTGTCCTTCGCCCAGCTGTGCCATGTGGCAGGGACAGAAGGCTGCCCTGGAATGCAGCACCCTGCCAAAGGAGAGGGGATGGAGATGTAGGAAAGGTGGAGGGAAGGAAAGGAAGCAGGAGGAAAAAACTTGTGTCTTTCTTAATTCTAAGTGTTCTCAGACTTGCTTAGCTCTAATCTTTAATTCATGTTTTCATTACAGTCTCTTTGCTCTGTAAAGTCTGCATTTCATGTAAAAGGAGCGGCTCAGACATAAATTATTTGAAATAAGTCAACCCCTTTTTAAAGACCTCTACTCTACATATGTGTAGGCTCCAATAAAGAAGCATTAAACATTCATCAAATTAGAAATACATGAAGACAGTGTCTGCCACTCTTCTCACACAGACATGCTCCACAATCCCAACCTTCTAGAGCAGCCAGACAAACCCTCTCTAATCCTTTCAGAACCCTGACCATGCAAAACACCCCAGCCCCCTGCAGTGCCTCTGAGCCCCCAGAGGTATCAGCTGGAGTAAATCAGAGTACAACAATGCTGTGTTTTACACCCAAGTGACACCAACACAGGATTTGGCTTTCAGCTTCTCTTGCAGCAAAGTGGTTTACAGCAGTGTCATTGGATCATCAAGTCACTTCTGGTATTTTAAAGTCACACCAAGAACCAGGTGGGGAACAGCAACACAATGCCTGCTTTAATTTCAGTACTGCCCAGGCTCCTTGTGTTCTGCAAAGGAACCTGGCTTCCCAACTGGAATCTGGGAACTCTTCCCTCCCCTCCAAAAAAGCCCTACCCCAGCCCTTCTCTACAAGACACGATCATGATGACAGTGAACCTTGAACTGCCACTCTCACAGGCCAGTGCACACAAACTTCAGCAACACCTCCCCAAGGGGGAGCAACCGTGATGAACAAAAGCTTCTTCATAAATATTTCTGAGTTTGAAGGGTAATGCAGAGCAGGTAACATTTCCCACATCTCAGAGAGCAGTGTCTGCTGAAAGAGAGCTCTGGAGCTGGTCCTGTCCCACAAATGGCTCCTCATGATCCTCCCTGACCCTTCCCTTCAGGGTGCCTCTTACATTCATCTCAGCTCTGCTGTGGTGGAAGCACAGAGGCATGGTTAGCACCTGGGGTACCAGTCCAGGCTGGCAGCTTTCAGCTCCTGCCTGGCCTTCAGCACTCAGGCAGAGCCTTCTCCTGCCGTGTCTAATTTGTGAATTATCCCTTTCTTGCTTGCAGGCAGAGGCAGAGAGCACAGAGGCTTGGGAAGCAGCAGGTGACCCGTGCAGGTGAACACACCAGGTTCAGGGGCTGCTGTCCTGCTGGCTCCAGGCTGCAGCTCCCTGGGAATGGAGCTCTTCCAGCAGCATCCCTGCCACTGCACAGCCCAGCAGCCTGGCTTTGTGTGAGCACTGAGCTGTGGGATGGCCTTAATCACATTAAATGCTGCTCAGTTCAGGGCCTTTTTGTTCTCTAAAGGCTTTTCCTCTCCCTGTCGCTCTCAGTCTCACTTCCTCTGAAACTTCACGAGGTGGCAGATTCAACTCAGCCCTCCCTGATGCTGTCTAACATCAGGATGGCAAATGTTGGAGGTCTGAACTTTTCCAAAGCTTTGCACTGTTATTGAGGCCTCTTCCAACAGCTGTGACCAATCTCGAGTCAGCAGGGCATTTGAGCATCTGGATAATCCAAGTGCTGGAGATTTCCAAAGCAATGGAGGATCTAGCCCTTGACAGATGCTTTTGTGTCTGATTCTCACCAGCAAGTTCAGCACCTACATGCCTTTAACCCCTTGGCCTGAAGTGATCAGATGGACGAGCTCCACTGAAAATCAGTTTCAGGGAAATGACTTCTCAAGGAACAGTAAAGCAAGCACTGGAGTATTTTGTCAGGTTGGTGTCTGCCTGGCCCAAATACACCTCTTCATTTTCAGTCTTGATCTTCTACCAGCTTTTAAATCAAACCTTTTTTTCTTCTGTTGGTAATCAAATCAGCTAAAAGGGCACCACAGTTCACACTCCTGCTGGTCATCACAAAGAGCATCATCCAGTCCTTCCTGTGGCCTCTTGGGCTGACATCTGAAGGGGGTGGTGGCTGTGGGGGTGACCAAGTGCCCCAAAAGTTGGCTGCCATCAGTAATTCCCAGCCATGCAGGGTGACATGGCTATGCTATGCTACTGCCTCAGCTGCCAGGAGCTGGGGAGAGGATGGTGGAGTCCAGCAAAGTCCGGCGTGGGGAGCACTTCTTCTCCTTGGCTGGGCACACTCCCTTGCATCTGCACAACCAATTGCATAGACTGGGACTGAAGGGGGTTTAAGTGCAATCTTAAAATCTGGCCATTTCAGGAATTCCTGAAATAAATTAGAAGAGGAATTTTGTTTAGTTGTTGTTTTTTTTTTTTTCTCTAAAGGGATCTCCCCATGGCTCCAAATCACTGTTTTCCACAAAGTAAATGAACATGAAGTCTTCTCTCATCCTCTTGCCACAATTTCTGTGTCGCCTTTATCCTCCAACAGTTGTATTTAATCAAATGGCAGACAAAACATCCTGTCCCCAAATCCTTCCCTCTTTTTTCCTCAAATTTTAGTAATTTTTTCCATGCTTCCTTGATTTTTTTTGTCACTGATCAAGTTGGAAGCAGAAGCTTTCCAAAACAATGACCTGGAGCTTCAGCGATCCACATCTTGCAGATAAATAACAAGCTTTATTTTATGCACATTTATGCACTGGATTATTCCACATTAAAACCTTGGCACTTTTCAAGACAGAGACCACGTGGGGAAGGGTTTTTGTCAGTGCTGGTTACCAACATGCACTGTTAATCCATCACCTTCACCTACAAGAATTTACACTGAGATGGCGCCTTCTGTCCTGCAAAATCCCAAAGGGTTTTGCCAAGTGAACAGCTCCCACTGCCCTGCCAGGGCACCCTGACTGCACTGCCAGTGCCTCTTTCTGTGGCATCCAGCCCTGCTGACCTTGGGAATGTTAATGAACCACCTCTGAACTGGCTGGGTAGGACAGGAAGAGCCTGGCCCACGCCCAGCCATGAGGTGCCCCACTGCCCACAGCACAGCTTTTCCAAAGGGACACCCCCTGGGCACTCCCAAACATCTCCCAGTCAGGAAAAATGCATTTCTTCATAGCCCTTGCTAAGAAAAGGCAGCATCAAAGGCCTGCCCCAAGGAGTTATTCCACACAGAGACAGGCAAAGCTCACTCAGGGACACGTGTAACACAGATTTGTTTGCCAAAGGAGAGCCTTCAACAGGCTGGGAAAATCCCTGGGGGGTTCCTGAGCAAGACACACTGTGTTACAGCAGCATCAGGCTGGGGTGCAGAATGTTTATTTCAAATTAACTCCAACAGAGAAATAATGAGCACTGAGCTTATATTTCAGTAAATTAAGAGAGAAGCTTAGGTAAAATGTGGGTTTATATGCACAGGAATAAATGATTATTTACTCACGTTTGTGCTCATGCCCTCAAATATGAAGATATTTGTAGGGATTTATTAATATCTATACCACATTATAATAAATACCCACAAGAGCTTTGCATGAAGACATGCTATTTTACCAATGTAAAATCTCTGGAAGGTCAAAGGGATCTTTTACTTGTGTGTGGATGGCAGGATCAGCCTCTTTACTTGAAAATCTGTATCAAGTGTGATAATTTAAAACTTTAATTAAAGACTCAGTGACAGCTTATCTACAAAATGTCTTCCTGCTGCCCAGTATTCCATCATGAATGTCGTCAGAAGCCCAGGCTGAGTAAGCACACTTGCCAGGAAATATTTCACTGTGGACATGTTAGCTTTTATCTGGCTCATTGGGTAACAAATTCTTTTGTTGAGGATTGGTGACAAGAAAACTTAAATGAGAGGCAAAACCAGACCCCAACCCAAAAATTTATAATATTTGTTTTGTTCATCCCTCAAGAAAATGAAGCTCAGGGAATTTCTCCCTTTGTGCACTGCAGTAGGTGAGAATTGCTTGGAGCTGGCAAAGCAGAGGAACCCTGGATCAGATGAAACCAGATGAAGTGATGTGAGGGATGATACAGGGGGGATTCCCCCATCCCCTGTTCCCAGACCACATCCAAAGGGTTGAAGGAAATGGGAAGAGGAACCTCCAAGTGATGCACAGAAAGGGAGCTGAACCACACCCACCCCAATAGCAGGGCTCACTCCACAGCAGTGCGTGGGTTTATGGGGAGGGACAAGCAGAGCTCTGGGAATGAAGAGCACAGGGTGAGGAAAGAAGGGCTCAGGAACACCACACAACCACCACCCAGGCACCTCTGCAGCCCTGGCCATGCAGACCTCGCTGGGAATTTTGGCTCTGGCACAGGCAGAGTGGGGGGATGTTCTCAGAGAACTGCTGCAGAACCTGGGCCAGGAGGGACAGAGGTGGTGGCACCAGGAGCTGGACTCTCACAGTGCCAGGCCACTTGGAGATCCTGCAGAGGAGAGAGTTAACAGCAGTGACACACTTTTGTCTGGAGAAGTCACAGGGACTGGAAAGAACAACTCGAGGCCATAATTCTGCGGTCTGTCACTACCAGGAAACGTGAAATCCAGTGACCTTTCATCTCTGTGACAGAAATGCTGCACAGCACCTGGAGCCATCGCCCTTAAAATCCACTCTGACAAATTGGATGATAGGACACGAAGGAGAAAATGTCCTCTGCCTCCTTCACCCCCAAACTGGAGCCTCCCAGGGAAGTCTGCATGCTCAGTGTGGAATGTGGGATCCCTTGCCAGGAACAGCCAGCCTTAAATGAGCTGCTGTGGTTAGTGAGACATGAGATAACAATTTCATTTCTTTGGCCAAGAAGGAACAAATCTCCAAAGCCATTTGTTCAGATTGCTCTTAAATGATGGGAGAGAAATTGTTATTGGCTTTCTGTGAATCTTCAGGCCAGGAATGTTAGAATCAACAGATTTTTGCATTATCACAGAAGCACAGAATTCCAGACTGGTCTGGGTTGGAAGGCATCTTAAAGATCATCCCCTTCCACCCCCTGCCATGGGCAGGACACCTTCCACTATCCCAGGTTGCTCCAAGCCCTGTCCAACCTGGCCTGGAACACTTCCTGGGATGGGGCAGTCACACCTTCTGTGGGCAGCCTGTTCCAGTGCTCACTGAATCACAGCCCTTCTGCCCTTGGCAGAACATAATTAATAAGGTTATGAAAATCTACCTGACTCTATGGAAAGAGAATTATTCTCTCATTAATAGCAGCAACAGCTAAACAAGCAGGCAAGCCATGCTCCTAGCAGAGTGCAGCAAATGATGCAGGGCTGTGTTTAACCTCAAATGAGGATTTTCCTTACCAAAATTTTAAGGGGTAGCTTTTGAATTGAGGATTTGCACCACAGAGATTACTCCCCCCAGCAATTGTATCCCTTGAGCTCTTCTATTTGTCAGTCTGAAATTACAACCACAGGCACTAAAATCTTTTCATCACACCAGAACAGGGCACTGTGTCAGAAGTGCCACTTCTTTGTCTTCACCACTTTGGCAGAAGACAATAGCTACTGAATGGAAGGAAAAAAATAAATTTAAAAAGGGGTGTTTCAGTCGTTTAAGTGGGTCTGTCAGCTTGTGTTATCTTCATGCATTTGTGAAACTGAGCTTTACCTGACTGGCTGAAGCAGAGAGATAAAAGACAAAATTTTGGTCTCAAGATGAACACAGCTGCAAACACTGTGCTCCTCATTCATTAGGATGTGTCAGAGGGATTCAGATGGGAAGGGACACAGGAATGGCTGCTACTTCCATTTGAATCTCCCAGACTGTGAGGGAAAGGTGAATGGTGTGTGCCACACTCAGCCACGTCCAAGAGCAGGAACAAACTCTGATCATCAGATTCCCCACGACACAGGAACTGCCTTGGTGCCTACCAATTTCTATCACTGTGGGAATCACTTCATTGCATTGTGAAGGACACAGCCAAAACTGCCAGCCTGGGCCAGCTATAAGCCAGTCAGCCCCAGCAGCAGGAGGAGCAGAAAGCCCTTCTAGCTGAGGGGTCTCCATCCCTACAGCCAGGCTGGGACACCAGGAGGGGTGCAGCTCCCCCCACAGCACTCCCATGCAGACATGCTCCTCCATCCCAAGGAACAGCCAGGACCCTCCACTGGCCCAGAGACCAGGATTCCCAAGGCATCCAGGCTGTTCTGAAGGGGATGGTGAGAAATGCATCCCTGCCTAAACCAGGTGTAGAGCTTTATGTGTATCCCCAAGAGATGAGTAAAGAGAGGAGTGGAGACATTTGGTAAGACCATGGGTGAAGCCTCCTGGTTTCCTTTTGAGGGTTCCAATGACTTCCCTGTGTCCCACAGTCCCTTCAGCACACAGTTAATCTTCCTCCTGTCCTTGTCCCACCAGCAGGAGCTGCTCTTTCCCTTTCCCCCTAGCTGTTCTGGGAAGAAAGATGCTTCTCACCCCTGGTCACCATCCCAGAAAGCCACCAGCCCCCAAAGGGGGCATGTGGTGCTGGGGCAATGGCCATGGTGGGGAAATGCAGCAGCTCCTGGAGCTGTGAAAGCCCCTCCTGGGAAAGCTCAGGGATGCTCTCAGGTGGGACTGATGTGACACAGACTGGTTGGGATGTGCTGCCACTGTAAATGAGGGGATTTGGGGTGGTGCCCCATACGAGAGAGGAACACAGAGGCCACACAAGCTCCAGAGGTGTTTGTTGGGGTGTCAGTGGGTCTGAGCTCAGTGACAGCCTGGGGACAGCCAGTGGTACCCCCAAGTCACCAACCCAGGACACCAATCTTGGTGAGTGTGATGAGAAACCTCACACCCAAACACAGCTGTATGCAAAAGTGGTGCACAGAGCTGGGTAACAAGCCTCTGCTCTGAACTTCAGCAATAAAAACAAACCAATGAGATTTCCTACAAACATTTTCTGCTTTCCCACAGGAACACAAAACTCAATGAAAATCTGACAAAATATTTTGGTACAAAAATACAGATACAAACCTCAGGATTTCAAGGAATATTTATGGTGTAATTTCCCAAACATTTTTAAATTTTTCAAGCTCCTTCAGTAAAAGTATTTCATGTTTCCAACTCTTTGCCTTTACTCTGTCTTACAGAGCAGAAAATGTGTTGAAAATGTTATTTCTTTACCAACATTTTCATTTAGGTACAAAAGCAACCATTACTCTTATCCAGCAGCAGTGATGGATGCAGGAGCAAATATATATGGATAGTGAATTCTAAACACAAGGAGATGAATTCAAGTAGCCATTTCTTACATGTTTAGAAAGCTGTGAAAAGGTTTATGTGCAGCTGCCTTACCTTTTAATGTCTTCACATCTCCATTAGGAGAAAGGTGCTTTTTCAGAGATGTTTGTGAGTACAGGCTGTGGCACAAGACCCAGGAGACCTTTTTGGAAACAGATTTCTTTTCCAAAGAGGTACTTTCAGTCATTCCAAAACATTTCTTGAAAGTATTGATGAATGTAATTCATGAAATCACTTCAGCAGGACCATGAGAGCCAGAGGTACACAGAGACTCCAGCACACAACCAACAATGTTCTGGGCTTGGTGGGTGTCTTACTGGGCACAGGAAAAGTTCTGCCATTGATTTTGGTGAGCTTCCCCTTGGCCTTAGACAATAACCATTGGTTTGTTAATGCAAGGACAAAGACCCTCTCTTTCCCCATGTATTTGATTCTCATTAGACTAATTTTGAGAAAATAACAAAGAAATGAAACAACAATCAGTGATATCAGGACTCAATCCCATAAAACCTTTGTCAAGCCAGCCATTCCATCTGCTTCAAGGAGAAGCCACAGGCCAGGAAGGGCAGCTTAAATGTTCACCCCACAACCGAAGCACCAGGAGAAGGACCAGCCCGTGCCAATGGAAGGAAGCAAACCTCAGTGACAGCATTTCAATCCAAAGTTCCCTTTGTATCTCTGTTAAAGCCAACACGGTTCTTTCTTACCATTTTTGCAGACAGGACAACACTGCTCTGGCTCATAGACCGGGTTGACACACTCGGGGACTGCGCAGTCTGCTACAACACAGTGAACTTCATTGCTGGGCTCGCAGCGACACCATTCGCATGGCGAGGGCTAGGAACAAATCTCAGATTAGCCCATGGCCTCCCGCAGCTCCCAAGTTTGCAACATTCCCATCTTGCCACAAGATAAACACATCAGCCTTCAATACCCCTTGACTGAGTCATTCATCATGGGCCATACCAGTTAACCTCTGGCACAAGAGAGCAACAGCTGAAATAGGAAACCACAACAACAGAAAACCAGCGAGCCTCAGCCTTGTTTTCCCATGCAGAGCACGAGGTCTTTTAGGATTTTAGGTCCCTTTGCCAAAAAAATGGAGCTGCAGCCTCTAGGTTGTACCTTGCTGTAGCCATCTGTGTTATCTTACACACGTGGCCAGAAGAAGAGCAGGATTTGTGGAAGGTCCTGAGTGGTGGTTTGCTCCAGGAAGGGAGGACAGGATTTTCCAGGCCATACCCATCTCTCATGCAGACCACCACTGCCAGGCACCACCAGGCTGTTGGAAGGGTGCTGCTGGCATGGCCTGTCCATCCCCCAGCCTCCTGGGGTGTTTTCATTCCCACTTTGCAGGGCAGAAGACAACAGTGTCACTCTTGGAAGGGCAAACTCATTTTATTTTGTGTTTGTGCAGCATCTGAGTCAGGGGTGTGCAAGCACTCCTGTAGCACAACCATGAGATCTCAGCCTGGCCCCTCTCCTGCTTGCTCCAACAAGGTTTGTGAGCAACAGTCCCACATAAAAGATGTAAATAATTAAGAGACTGAGTAATTCTGCTGAGTCAGGGAATTCAGGATTGAAGCACCCAGCTAAATGGTTTTGTTTCAGCACCATCAAGTCGGCCAGGAAGCTCTATCCACCTCCAAATTGCACAGAGTTGTTACTGTCTCAACCTTTAAAAAGCTGTGAAAATCTGCTGCAAACATAGAAAGGTCAGTGTTTCAAGGGTCCCAGTGATTTATGTGTGTGCTAGTGGCATGAAAGCATGGCAGCAGGGCTAAGGAAGGAGAATAAGAGGAGAATTGAAAGGAAAATAACTTCCTTTAAGCACCAGTAGGTTCAATATGTAACTCCCAGTTTCTCAGCATCCATCACTAACATTTCAGTGAGTAAATGTGGGTATTGGGAAAAATTCTGCTCTATGTGAATCTACAGCTGTGGGAATTCCTCAAAATTGAAAGTATTACTCCATATTAGAAAATAAAGTGGGATGCAAAGACAGAAGGATTCATCCTGATGTATTTCAGACCTCAGTGCTGGGTCACTCATTTCTACAAGATAGATATAACCTGTGAGCCTTGTTTGTGGCTTGTAAGAAGCTCTTCAGTTCACCTCTAAGAAGCTCCATGTGTCTTGAGTCAAATAATTTATTCTCAGGAAATTTATTTCTACCTTAAAATGCACTAATTAAAGCTTCCCTTGCTTTGTCTCAGCATCTGCAGTCTATAATTCCCATCACCTCTCATTTGCTCATGGCTTTGGCAATTTAGATAAAATCAGCACTCCTTGAGCAAGGGAAGGAGTGTGTGGAGGTGGAATTCCTCTCTCTAATTATCGTTCCTCTTTCAATCCTGCTTTGATTTCTGTCTGAAGCACCAGGAATCTAAATTCATTTGACTGACATTTCTTATTCAAGGCTATTTAATAGGAAGAAACAATACAGAAGAAAACAGACAGAGCTATTTGCTGAGGGATCAATAAGAAAATTGCTGCTTTGTTTTTACTCATTTTAATCACTAATTATATGGAGCAGTAGAACTAGATCTTGTGATTTGTGGAAGCTTTCAGTGACGTCTCCTCCAGAGCTTGTAGCCATCCTCACTACTCCAGTGGCTGCAATGCTGAGGAATAAGTGATGCTTTTCCAGGGCTGCAGCCCAATCCAGGGCTCAAAGAGGATCAGCACAAGCAGAAGCTGCCCCTGAATGACTCTGCAGCTGAGCAGATGAGACATGACACACACATCTTCTGCCTCAGCCTCGGTGGTGCAGCCTGAAAGTGACACTGTGACAAAGCAGGATGTTGCCTGATGCTCAGAGCAGCTTTCCAAGCAGGAAGAGCTGCACACAATTAGGGAAGGAAAGCACACCCTGGCAGAACACAGTGAACTGATGCCTTGAGAAGGCTGACCTAGAACAGAGGCTAGGCAGAGTTAAAGAATAAAGCAGGGATTTATTAAAAGGCCTCCATGGATCCACCTTGGGCAGCACAAGAGCCCAGCCAGGGCTGCACCCAAGATGAACCAAAATGGTCACAAAATGGTCAAAAAATGCCTGACTAGTCACGACATCTCACTTTTGTAAGTTTTGGTCCATTTGCATATTTAAGTTAATTGTCCAATTATAGCTTTAGCTTATGAAGTCCCATCCTCCTTGTTTTTCTCTCCTCAGTTCACCATTGTTTATACTTTTTGGGCCTGGAGCTTGTAACAGGTATCCTTGGACAAGCTGGAAAAGGATTATTATTTATCTACCCTGTGAAGAGAGCTTGCTAACACTTAATATATGAAGCTCAGAGTTACACACTAAAGCAGCACAGAATCTGAAAAATATAAAAGCTAAAACTTAAGGCATCATTCCCCCCTTCAGAGGCTTGACCTAAGCCACCAGATGAAAAGGCTGCTTTGGCATGAACCAGACCTCTCCCTGCCACCTCTTCCTCCTGACTGTATTAAGGTCAAGCCACTTGGTCTTGTCACCATGACCTTCCATTATCTGTCTGCTTTGGTCACTTGTCAGTGCCACTCACCATGGGGGACTCCTGCCCCCTGTCCACTTGGTTTATGAGAGCCTTGGCACTTTCTTCCACGGGATGTGCTTTGGGATCTGATCTGCAAATCCCTGCCCATTCAGAAAGGACTTTGCCCCAGGCACACTGATTGAGCATTTTGAAACTGTTGTCTGCAGGCTCTGCATCTGAACTCTTACTTACCCTAGTGCTACCCTTCCTGTGGAACAATTCTGGCCAAAAAGTCCTCTGTCTGCTGGTACAGGCAGCAGGAAGCCCAGGCAGCAAAAGGACAAACTGGGAACCAGTGAAGAGCAGGGAACCAGCAGAAGACATCCTTGAGTTTGGTTTCCTGTTTCCCAATTTAAAGATTTATCCCCCAGGAAAGAGGGGGTTTACACTTTTGTAGCCACTAAAGTTCAAACAACAGTTCCAGAAAAGGAGCTCTCATCCCTGCTGAGGAAGGATTCTGAAAAAACACAGGGGGTTTTATGGAGTAGGAAGGGGAGAGGCCACTGTCCCACATGAACAGTGCAAATGCTTTATTTGCATCCCTTAAACTGATATCCTGGAAAGAGTGTTAAGATTAAAGGATCACAAAAGGTGGTGATTTACTCACTCCCGTGTCCAAGGCAGAATAATCTCTTAGAAAACTCTCTAGGGAAGGATTTATTAGGCAGGATTTCAAGAGCTGTTGGTGAAGAAACATTCCTCTGACCACTGCCCAAAAGGCAAGGGTGCTCCCAATGTCCAGCCACAACACAGATACACATCCACACTATTCCATGGTCCTGCCCTGCTCAGTATGATTTCAGAAATGGCTCTGTCAGAAGCAAGCTGAGCCCTTCTGTAGAAGGTATCAGTCAGAAGGGCAGTTTGACTTGGCCAAACCAGTGCAGCACTGAAATTCCTTTTACCCCATCTCCACTCCTAATGGGGGTGAGAGCAGTGACCCTCAGAGCCAGTGGGGTGGCACATTCTTGGATGTTGCTGTCAGCATAGGGGCCAAGTCAAGGCAAGCTGGTGGGCAGCAGATGTAGCCAACATCTATCCACCATCCATGGGCACCATTTAACAGCAGCTGAAATGGGACACAGAGCACAAGGGACCTTCTCAGTCTCTGCACTGACCCTAATCTCTCCTTCAGCCAGTCACTTCAAAAAGACTGGAGCTGCACAACCCATTCATAACCACCCCTAAGATCACAGCCTGATTTCTATTTCTCTTCTGTTCTGCTGATCTCAAGGAGGACTGAGAGCCCAGGAGTGGCTGGGAGGGCAGGTTCAGTCCCTGGACAATCCTGTTTGATGGCCCCATCACACACCTCAGGATGGCTGGAGGAAGGAGCCAGCACTCCCTCTGTTGTGGGGCTGGAAAACCTGAGTCTCAGGTGCTGTCAAATGGGAAACATCTGCAATCAGCAGAGTTTGTTAACAATGCAAGAAGGAAGGGAAATTAGAACAGAGAATAGAAAATACACACGGCTAATAAAGATTTTATGTGCCTGAGCACATAATGATAAACTTGATAGAAGATATAAACAAACAGATGAAAAAGGCACCAAAGGCAACAGAATGAAAAACAAGATACACCCTGAGCAGGGGAAATGGGGAAACCAACCAGGATACGGGTGCCCCACCTCTTAAACTTCACTCTTGCACCCATACACACCAGCTCCCCACTGCTTTCACCCTCTCTTTGGAAGCAAATGCCAGCACACATAGGAATTATGACTGCTAACATCATCCAGCTGCTCCTCTCTTACAATGTTGGGCACCACGTGGATCCTCCTTTAGTCAGCTACAGGGTTTCAAAAACCCACAGAAATTTTGTACCCCTGATAGGTCTATTTTGTGAGCAGGCCCTCAAGTCCTCTACAAGGACTGGTGGGCAGCCAGACAGATCACACAATCAAATTATTTCCAAAGATAAGGGAGAGGTGGAGAGAAGAAAATGGAAATCTGAATTCAGAACTCAGAATGTTAAAATCTACTCCTTATGTTTTTCTACAGCTGAAGAGATCTGAATCAAACATTATTTTTAGACCATGGAAGCTTGTACAATAAAATAATGACATACAAAACTTCAAGATCTTAGGCAAGACCTTGCAAGAAGCACCTCAGTCATCTCATTTAGTCACAGGAATTCTCTTGTTGCAAGTACTTACTGAACCTCATCTCCCTATTTCTCCCTTAGCTCATGTCTTGGCCATAGTTACAGCACCTAAGCCACCCCTCTGCTGCCCCAAACATGGGAAAGGCTTTTCTATATCCTCACCAAGTAGGGAATACTCTCCCTGAGTCAATGGAGGAAGCATATCTGTATCTATGAAACATCATTTTGCAGCTCTCCTCTTGCCTGCCTGCAATCAGGATTTCTCTCTTTCTGTCTGCTTCTCCATCACTCTTAGCTGCTTGTACAACAACAGCTCTGGAGAGGTGGAAAGGGAGTGATTTACCTAAGACAAACTAAAAACCCTGAAGATGACATCTGACTGATACTTTTTTTTCACCTGTTTGTTCTGTCAGTCAGTAAGAAGCCATTTCCCTCACTTTTTGCTCTGCTGCCACATTCACCAGGCTAACTGGTTTCCAAGTCACCCAGCTCAGGAGATGTCTCAGACCAAGTTTCAAGGCTGCAGTTTCCTGTGATCAGTTGGGATTCTTCCAGCTGGCTTTGCTCACACTTGGGGTTTGAGGCTCATACCCCTGCAGGAGCTGGGAAAATGCTGCTCATTTTCCAAGCAGCCTTCCAAGACTAAAGTGCTGTTTGGCACCTGAGGATTTCAAGAGCCAGTGGATCTTGTATCATTAAAACTGTTACTCCTGGAGACCTTCCACTCCATGAATTTAGACATCAGCTCCTCCAGGCATGTTTAGCCCAGCCATTTCCTAACACTTAGGACCTCTCCTCACTTTTTCAAGAAAAGGCCTTGAATTGTGTGGCATTTTCTTTGTACCTGGGTTTTCATCCTCATGGAAGAAGATTTACATCTTTACTGGAGCCAGGCTGCTCAAAGCCTGAGATGCAGCAATCAGGATTTGTTGTGCTGCTCTCTTCCCCCTCCTTCCTACAGCTAAGCCTGAAGAGAATTTTTGTACAAGGATGTGCCCTAATCCCATCCTGGAAGGCTTCATCTCATTGCCAAGGTCCCATGAAGTGGTGCATAAGGACCACATCCTCTTGCTGCCTGACACACAAGAGCCCTTCACCAACCAGACACAGCTCCTACCAGCTGCAGAGCAGCACAGACTTCACAGCTATTCTATCAGGAATGCTTGACTTTGCTTTTGGGGAACAAAATAAGTGTTCTCAACCATCTAATCATGTTACAATGCACCTACTGATCATCATGCAGGGGCTGCACTGGAAGACAATCCAAGTATTTCCACTGAATTGAGTGTACCTGTTAGTGAGGCCTGTGGTGTTCTTCAGAGTCAAACAGGTGAATTTACAACCAGCCTGAATGACTGGAGCAATCTGCTTGGTTGACTGGAACACAAAGAGGGCTATAAACACAAAACTAAGCCAGTGGGCTTGTTCTGAGCTCTGGGGAAACCCAAAGAGCCATCACATCAGAGCAAAGGCAGAGGAGATACCGGGACTCTCGGTACCACTGCAAACCAAAATCAGGCATTTCAGCTCCCAGCTCCTTCAAACACCAAAAAGGACCTGGTGTGTAAGATGTTCCTCTTCTAGGTGATACTGCAAAGGGAAAGATGCTTTTCTTGCCAGTTTTACTGATTATGGAGTTGAAATGTTTCCTCCCCCCTTGAGAACACGTTAGAAGAAGAAGAAGTGCCATCCTCTGCATTTCTGCTGATGCCAGGGTGGTTTGGGATGCAATGGATCTCAGCTGGCAGCTCTGCACACTTAAGGCATCACTGCCATAGATTCAGATCCACGAGCTGTATCCACACTCACCTCCTGCCTACACTCTGGATGTGCCCCACGCCCTGCAAGTGCTGGGCTCCAAGAAAAGCAAGACTGAAAACCATGGCTGCTGTCAATCCCCCCCTCTTTTAGTTTTCAAGAGACTCACAGAGAGAGTCCCTCAGACAGACTGGACTGAAGGCATCCTGCTCCATGCAGACAAAACAGCAGGAAAAGCAGAGTGATGCAGAGTGACGTCTGTCAAATTGGGCACTTACATCTTAAGAGGAGCTGTAACTTTTAATGACACTAAGGACAATGGCAATTCTGATGGAAATTATCCCTGTAGCTACAGTTTCAGGTGGGGAATTTATTGGCAGGAGGCAAGAAAGGGAAAAAAGTTTGAAAGAACTTGATGAATAAATTTGGAGGCAAAAATGGCTTCCATATTATGGCTGAGGTGGGAAGTCATAAACCAGGGGAGAGGAACAAAAGAGGAACTGGGATAGCATTCATCAGAGATACTCCTGGAGGAGAAATTAGAATCATTTTCATTGTTATTGAAATTGCCTATGATCTCAGACAGATTAGCAGAAGATTGCAGGAAAATTCAGAGAGCTTTCAGCTGAGAAATTTTGCAGGTGCCAAACTTGTGGAGAAGGAGCTGGTGAACAAGTCCCACCTGAAGGTGGGACTGAAACCTTCCCACTTCTCTACTGAGCTGCTCACTTGGCTTCACTATAAGCAGTGCATAAATAACCATCTAATTTGTGGTAAAATTTTGGTAAATGGCTCTTTTGTACGTGCCAATACAAAACCCCTCAAAGTGCAAAAATTTCTCTCATTTTTGTCACTTAATAAAATAAAAAATCATCTAGCAAGCCAGTGGAGATACAATATCAATTATACTAAAAAAACTGTAAGCACCTGGATTTTCCATAGGTGGAAAGTTGCTCAAATCAACAATATGTTGAGTAATTACAGAGAAGCACACTCACTGAAAACACCATCAGGTTGCAAATGACTTTGCAACAGGAAAAAACTATTAAGTCATTAGATAATTTATCTGCAGTGAAAAAATTGGAGCTGTATCCTACTTATATGAAGCCCTAGCAATACAAATCAGCTTTGCCATCCAAAAATTGAAAAATGCTTGCACCACACTGCAGATTGGCTAAACCAGGCACCTGGCTTCCAAGAAGCAGCAGAAGCAGATGCTGAGATCCTGTTTTTAAGGGAGCCCTCAAATCACACACAAACATTGCTAACACAAGAGTCTTTCCAACGTGCTGCTGACCAGGCTTGGATTCTGGAGATGGAAAAACACAAGGATGCTCTAATCTCTCCAGGTCATGTATTCCTCTCCTCCCCTCACCCCTCATTCCCATTCCCATGCCTGTCCATGATCAGAAACAAGATTATTCTTGCCATTCTTTTGTAAACATTCCTGGGGAGCCCTGCAGATCAGTAAAGGCAGGTGAGGGGCACAGAAGATGCCTGGGCCCACATCTGATGAGTCAGGCCTGTGATGGCTTTAGGAGATTTGTACTCATAGATTTGCTCTGTGCCACACAATTTGATGAGTTTAAAAGGCTCCTGGAACCCTGTCTGGATCTGAAGAGTGACTCCTCCATTAGCTGATGAGAGAGACAACCTTGAGCAGAGACCTGGCCCCTTTTCCACCAGAGCTGTGTATCTGCAGTCTCGTGGTTGCTTTCCTCTCCTGAGAGCAGCAGCAAAGCTTTCTGTAAAAACATGACTTTGCACTTCTTCCACGAGAACGCTCTCCTTGCTGTGATATATGTCTCCTTTTGTTCCTTACAATAGTTGCACCTCACCTACCCTGGGGCTCTGTCACTTTGATGATAATTTTTATGACTCAATTACAATAGTTTTTAGTTCGGCCATGCCCAGTGCCCAGGGAAGGGGACTCCATCTGAAAGGTCACAGGTGTGACAGATGGCTCCAACGTGTGAAGTGCAGCCCAATTCGGACACAGACAAAATGTCTGTGTGTGCTTCACCTTTGTTAAGCTCCTTTTAATGTCAGGAAAGTGAGCCCAGCTGGCAGCTTTCTGCTCTCCATTCCCTCCTGGTTGGCTTTTGCAATGAAGGAGCCATATCCAGGAGAAAGCCTCCTGGACAGAGGACCTGGTCAGAAAGGTGATCCCTTTTACATGTGCTTCCCCTATACCTGAGTCTGCTGTTTCCTCCTTTGCCCACACTGAGAGATGGGAGAAGGTGGTGAGATCAGCTCCATGATAGAACACTGAGTTTCTATCATGGAGGAAGGTATAATACAACCAGACATCACTGGGAAGGAGATGTGGACCTTGGTCCTGTTCCTTCTGCAGCTGCTAGGGAGGTTCCTGTCCCTCAGGGGGTGTCATCACTTGGTTACAAGCACAGGCTGGGAAGGATGTGAACTGATACCAGGTTTGAATGGGTTACCTGAGATGAGAGAATACACTGGGCTCTGCTTACACAGGAGCACACTGGGCTAACCCTCAGTCAGAAAGGTTTTGCTGACTAGGATGACCACAGTTCAAACCCTACTGCTTCTCCAAGCATACTGATTTTACTGTAATTCCCAAAGACTTATCTCTAATATTACCACAGAACAGAGTAAGGAAGCCTCACATATCCTTATTTTGCAACTAGACTGAGCATTGTCACTACATAACTTATCTAATTACAGCTTTTAAAACAGTAACTAGAATAATTGGCTGATTGAGCATTTTTTAATGAATGCAATTCTGCATAGAGCACATTCCAGTGGCAACAAACACATACCTGCACTTCCCCTTGCTCTGGTAGGAAATAATTTCCTAAAAAACCTTTCCACCAATGAGCTGTGAATGTTTCTAATGATCCTTCTTCCTAAGTTGATGACCCAAGGACCTCCTGCTCACCAGCCCCACAGAAACAGCCTGGGTGACAGAACAAACAGCTTGAGAGAGCCAAGGACCAGCAGGTCTCTCCATGGCCCCACTGAGCATTGTCTGGCACAACAATAAAGCCTCAGACTTGATTTTACCACTCTTGGAAGGAGCTGGTAACACCTGCAGGCACTACTTATTCCATTTTCTTAACAGTAAGGCTCCAGCAGCCACGGAGGGAGGGCAGGGAAGTGCCAGAGCTTCTCCACTGGCTGTGCAGAGATACCCCCTGTCCTTCAGCCCCATTCTGGAAGCCAGCAGAGCTGATGGGCCATTTCCTGGAGTGAATCACTGAAAGCCCAGCCCCAGCTCTGGCAGTATAAATGTTGGGCACACATGAATTCCTGTGTCATATTTACTGGGGAAATACCAATCCCTTGGGATTGCATGTACAGGCTGAGCTCTGCACTGGGCTGCTGCACTGTGACTAAAACCAGGGGCATGTACTCAGTTCCTGCTGATTCTGAACAGTGGAGATTCAGGTTTTGGGTCTCATCCATTTCAGTGGGGACCTCTGAGACAGTCTGTGTGTGGCACAGCCAGCACCACTGAGCTCTGAGCTTTTGGGACCTCCCATGTATTACTGTGCTCTAGGGAAGAAAATTCCATGGATTTTTTTAGCCAAATACTGAATAAATGCCACCTTCTTTCACCTATTGTAACAATATATTTGTGCATAATGTGATATATATGTTACAGAATCAGTAGCTAAATTCATAGCATAATTTTAAAAATAGGTTTCACTATAGATCAATATGTGACAGGCCTATCTATTTTAGTATGTTTTCTTGGTACAAACTATGACAGAAATACAGTAAGTCAGTAATTTTAGATTCCTTTGCATAGACATTGTCACTGTAATTTTGCCAGGAGGGAGATAATAAATCATACTTTTCCATCTGACTGATGTTCTGTTTCCCCTGTCTGATTTCAATGGCTGTATGCTATCTTCAGACTGGCATTGTTCATGGCTCCTTTTATTAAAGCACAGGCACGTTATTGAAATTTCTTTTGTATTATGATTTTCTAGCCATATGTGAAATTGCAGAACACACAAGAAGGGAAAAAAAAAAGCCCCACTTGTTTGAGT